>NW_006921612.1:1244999-1276420 GCF_000298275.1 Orycteropus afer afer
TGACAATTACAACCTTTTCTACATTTATCATAATGCTGCTTATAGGTCCAGTTGTGAGGATTTTTGTTTTCTTTATATTGAGATGTAATCCATATTGCAGACTGTATTCTTCAATCTTCATCAGTAAGTACTTCAAGTCATCCTCACTTTCAGCAAGCAAAGTTGTGTTATCAGCATATGGCAGGTTGTCAAGGATTCTTCCTCCAATCTTGATGCCACTTCTTCTTCATATAGTCCAGTTTCTCAGATTATTTGTTCAGCATACAGATTGAATAAGTTTTCATTTATTGGTGTTCAATGCATAAAATCTATTCTTTAGATGGTCTCTAAATTCAGGAAGGATATATTCAAGGTCATAATTTGGCTCTGGTGGACTTGTTTTAATTGTCTCCAACTTCAAGTTGAACTTGCATATGAGCGGTTGAAGGTCTGTTCCAAAATCAGCTTCTGGCCTGGTTTTGACTAAAGATAATGAGTTTTTCCATCGCTTCTCTTGCCACAGATGTCGTCAGTCTGATTCCTGTGTACTCCATTTGGTGAAGTCCACGTATATAGCCTCTGTTTGTGTTGTTGAGAAAAGGTATTTGCAGTGAATAAGTCATTGGTCTTGTAAAATTCTATCATGGGATCTCCAGTGTTATTTCTGCCACCAAAGCCAAAGTTTCCAACTACCCGTAAATCTTCTTTGTTTCCAACTTTTACATTCCAATCACCAGTGATAAGCAACACATCCTTATTGCATGTTCAGTCAATTTCAGACTGCAGAAGATGAAAAAACTCTTCAAAACCCTCATCTTTTGCTTTGGTGGTTGGTGCATAAATTTTAACAATAGTTGTGTTAACTGGTCTTCCTTGTAGGCGTATGAATATTATCCTATCACTGATAGCACTATACTTCAAGATTGGCATCTTGGCATGGGACTGGGTAAGAGAAGACACTGGAGTGGTACATAGAACTGTAACCATCTTACAGATGACCAAAAATGTGACATTTCTTGCAGAAGTAATATGTTATAAACCAACTCAACAAAAACATGGATAGCTCAGCAATACTTCTCTGATGATTATTTTAGGACAAGTTCTTTACTTCCTAAAGTCACTCTGAGAGAGGATATTTTCTGAAAGAAAATAAAAAGACTGTATTTACAACATGTGAATTGAGTCATTCAAGAAACATTAACTGTGTTAGTCTCTGGAGATTTGCATGTAAAAAAAAAATCCTTGTCTTAGTGTCAAAGAATTGAGTTTTTGAAGAGATATGTAACTAGGCAAGCACTTGTAAAATACTGCAGTAATTGCTAAAACTGCAATAGTAGTACTCTTATTTTGGTCTTTCATCAACTTTCTTGGTCTTCTTCTGACTCAAGTGTTGGCTTTATTAAACATGCTATTATGACGATAGTGGCAATGTATTAGAAGGTGATATCTATGGCATAAAACAGGGCCTACTTATGAAGACTAATACTGAAAGATGTCTCAAGTCTCAAAAAACAAAGCAATTGTGTTCCTATTCAGCAACTGGTTGGTTGGTTTAGCAAATTTGTCTTGAAGGCATATTTAATCTTAGAGGGGATTATGCATACATTTTCTTTGATTTGGTAACCAAGGAGAAAAAAAAAGCCAAAGTTGAGGACCAGTTCTAGTAACCCTATAGGACCATGTGACATGCATTTTGTTCATTGACTGTACTCCAGACTCTCATTTTCCTTCCCTCTCTTTTCTTTTAACTCTATTTTTTGCTTCTCTTATTTTTCTTTCACTAAACCTACTAAACTTACAGGGAGCTCTGGTAGCATAGTGGCTAAGGCACTTGACTGCTAACCGGAAGGCTGGCGGTTCAAACCCACCAGCCACTCCTTGGAAGAAAGATGGGGCAATCTACTTCCGTAGTGATACTGCCTCGGAAACCCAAGGAGGGGTCACTATGAGTCAGGTCCGACTCGATGGTACATAACAACAAACCTACTGCCATCGAATGGATTCTAACTTATAGCAACCTATAGGACAGAGTAGAACTGCCTCTTAGGGATTCTAATGCTGTAAATCTTACAGAAGCAGACTACCTCTTCTTTCACAGAGCTGCTGGTGGGTTTGAACCCCTGATCCTTTGGTTAGCAACCCAATGGTTTAATCTTTACGCAACTGGAGCTCCTTTTTCCTTCACTGGAATTTAGTAAAAGTAAATTAAATAGAATCTTATTGTATTTAAGGTGTCGCTGGCCTAAGGCATTTGACTGCTAACTAGACGTCTGGCAATTCAAACTCACCAGACTCTCCTCGGAAGGAAGATTGGGCAATCTACTTCCATAGTGACACCTACTTAGAAACCCAAGGAGGGGTTGCTATGAGTTGGTTCTGACTCCACAGCAATGAGGTTTTTTTTTTTTTTTTTTTGTCAGACACCTTAAATTCATGTTGGAAAGATATGGGGAAATGTGTTGATGGATAGACAGATGGATGTATGGATAGATTGGTAGAAAGGGAAAAAAAAATCCGTTTGAAAGAGTTACGGAAAATATCAGTGAGGCCATGATATAGCCAAGCTAGATCTTAGAAGTGCTGTTTGAAATTTCTACCTGAGGGTAGGTAGGCCAGAGGCCTGGGGAGTCTGCTTTTCACTAATCTTTGGTGAACAGATCTAATTCAATAAGTGACTTTGTAATCACACATCTGGTTAATGCACTGCAGAATGGGTCCCAGGTACTTTGGTCATTATGCTGATGAAAAGCTTTTTCCAAAAAGAAAATCATCTCCCTATGCTCATCCTGTAATTATCTATTTCTTGCCTACCTCTTGCTGTTTTTGATAAGAGCCATTAGGATAATAATTACAGACTTGGCTAATATATTAATAACTCTGTAGATACATACTTCTTTATTCTTCTGTAAAAGCCTGAAATATGTTAAGCTTTTGAATGTTCTCAGTCACAGGCTGTGTCATACTTTTATTAATGGTCTGGTTCAGCTGCCCAAGCTCCAGCTAGCTGCAAACGTGTGCATGGTATAAAAACAAAGCCTTTTCATTTCGTTCATGGTCATTTCCCTTTTTAGGAAATCGAAATGAAATACTGTGTTTATCCTGTATATCCTAAGAATGTACGTCAGCTGTAAAGCCTGAAATAGACTTGGTTTTGCTGCCCTAAATATTTGATTCTTGAGTCAAGTTTTTATAATTGCTAGACATCCATCCTTAAATATAGAAGGACAGTAGAACAGCACATTTGAAATAAACACCAGTTTCAGATGCAGCACAGTTCATTTTTCATAATATCCTCAGAGTTAGTGGGTACAGTGGAATGACAAGATAATTGATTTATCTAAAGTCATGAAGCTTTAAGAAGACACAACTGAGCCTCTGGAATATAAGGGTGTTTCTAACAGGAGCTCTGGTAGCATAGTGGCTAAAGCACTTGACTGCTAACCAGAAGGCTGGCGGTTCAAACCCACCAGCCACTCCTCGGAAGGAAGGTTGGGCAATAGCCACTCCTCGGAAACTTCCGTAGTGATACTGCCTCGGAAACCCAAGGAGGGGTCGTTATGAGTCAGAGCTGACTCGACGGCACATAACAACAACAACAACAAAGTCATGAAGCTTTAAGAAGACACAACTGAGCCTCTGGGATATAAGTGTGTTTCTAACAGCCAAGAGGAGTATAGTTAAGACAGGACATAAACTTCACCACACCCTTTTGTAAGACCATTGTTAATTAGCCAATGCTTAACTGTTTCCACTGCCCCTACTCTATGGCTATTGTTTCACTGATAAGTATTTCCAGATTATAAAGTGAAGGTGAATACATTAGACAAAAGCACCTATGAATAACCTAACTGCTTTTGGACTGTTTTACAATATCTTCTATAACCAGGGCATTAAATTAAACTTGCAACACTGCCTTGATATCTGCAGAAATAGCCATGGGATAAAAATAGGTGTTAGTAGAAGGAAGGTTGGGCAGTCCTACTTCCGTAGTGATACTACCTCGGAAACCCAAGGAGGGGTCGCTATGAGTCGGGGCGACTCGACGGCAAATAACAACAACAATAACAACAGTCATACTTGGTACATACTAAAGTTAGAGAAAAAAATGAATGTCTTAAAGTTCATGTGTGTCTATCGAATGTGCTTAGTATGTGAAATCCTCATTCTCTTCCTTCTTACATGCATGGTGTCAGATTTGACAAGCCTTTGGACACTGGAATTTAGGTTCCAACGTTAATATGAAAGGAAACTTGGAATTGTTTGGTTCCTTGAAGATAAACTTAAGCAAGAATAATAAATTTGGCTTTTGTTTTTGAAAAAGTCATAGCAAAAGGAGTTTTATAATGACATCTTGAAGTTAATGGTTAAAGTTTAAAAATACATAGATTAATAGACAGATAGAAAATAGATAGACACAAAGAGTCAGGGACAGGCAGAGTGGTCCAGGTTGACAAAGATTCATGAATTCTACCAACTTAGGACCAGTATACCAGCTTTTTTTTTTTTTTTTTTTTTAAATCAGTGATCAATGTGCTAAATGTTTATCAGTGACCACATATTGGGCAATATGTTAATTTCTAGGAATATAAAGTAGATTAAGATGGGTATTTTCTGCTGAAGTTTGTATAAACAAGTGAAAAGAAGACTGAAATTTCATGAGACCGGCTCCATAAAAAACTAAGCATGTGTCTTAGTTTCTAGTGCTGTGGTATCAGAAATACCACAAACGGTACTTTCTCACAGTTTAGGAGGCCAGAATTCCAAATTCAGGGTGTTAGCTTTAGCAGAAGTCTTTCTGCCACTGTCGGCTCTGGAGGAATGTCTCTTGGTCTTCTGCTTCTGGGCAATCTTCACATGGCTTAGCGTCTCTCTTCCTCCATCTTCGCTTGCTCCTTTGCTCACTCAATCTCTTTTATATCTCAAAAGAGATTGATTTAGACACACCTTACACTAATATTTTCTCATTAACATAACAAAGAAAGCCCATTCCCAAATGGGATTAGAAGGACAGGCATGCTGTTCTTGCTGTTGTTAGGTGCGTTCCAGGTAGATCCAATTAATAGCAACCCTGTGTACAACAGAATGGAAACCTGCCCAGTCCTGTGCCATGCTCACAATTCTTCCTATGCTTGAGCCCATCATTGCAGCCACTATGTCAATCCATCTCAATGAGAGTCTTCCCCTTTTTTGCTGACCCTCTACTTTTCCAAGCAATATAAGGTAAGATGGATCCCTCTGACAACATGACCATAGTAGATGAGACTAATTCTGGACATTCTCTGCTTTTGAGGAAAATTCTGGCTGCACTTCTCCCAGAACAAGTTTATTTGTTCTTATGGCAGTTCATGGTATTTTCTGTATTCTTCACCAACACCACAATTCAAAGGCATCAGTTCTTTGGTCTTCTTTATTAATTGTCCAGCCTTCACATACATATGAGGATACTGAAAATACCATGGCTTGGGTCAGGTGCAAGTTAGTCTTCAAAGTGACATCTTTGCTCCCTAACACTTTAAAGAGGTCTTTTGCAGTAGATTTGCCCCATGCAATATGCTGTCTGATTTCTTGATGGCTACTTTCATGGGTGTCGATTGTGGATCCAAGTGAAATGAAATCCCTGACAACTTTGATCTTTTCTCCATTTATCATGATGTTGCTTATTGGTCCATTTGTGAGAATTTCCATTTTCTTTATGTTGAGGTGTAATCCATACTGCAGACTGTAGTCTTTAATCTTCATCAGTAAGTGCTTCAAGGCTATCTTCACTTTCAGCAAGTAAGGTTGTGTCATCTGCATATTACAGGTTGGTAATATGTGCTCCTTTAATCCTGATGGCATGTTTTTCTTCATCAAGTCCAGCTTCCCAGATTATTTGCCCAGCATACAGACTGAGTAAGTGTAGTGGAAGGATATAACCCTGACACATACCCTTCCTGATTGTAAACCATGCAGTATCTTCTTGTTCTGTTCAAATGACAGCCTCTTGGTCTATGTATGGGTTCCTCATGAGCACAATTAAGTGCTCTGGAATTCCCATTCAGTGCAAGGTTATCCATAATTTGTTATGATCCACACATTTGAATGTTTTGCATAGTAAATAAAATACAAGTAAACATGTTTCATTGTCTTCAGCCAAAATCCATCTGACATCAGATATGATATCTCTCATTCCATGTCCTGTTCTGAATCCTGCTTAAATTTCTGGAAGTTCCCTGTCAATATACTGCTGCAAACACTTTTCAATTATCTTCAACATAGTTTTACTTGTGTGTAATATCAATGATATTACTCAAGAATTTCCACATTCTGTTGGATCACCTTTCTTTGGAAAGTGCACAAATATGCATCTCTTCCAGTAGGTTGGCCAGGTAGCTGGCTCCAAATTTCTTGGCATGAACAAGTAGGTGCCTACAGTGCTGCATCCATTAGCTGAAACATCTCAATGGCTTTTCCATCAATTCCTGGAATCTTATTTTTACCAATTCCTTCAGTGCAGCTTGGACTTTTTCTTTCAATACCTTTAGTTCTTGATCATATATTGCCTTCTGAAATACCTGAATGTTGACTGTTCTTTTTGGTACAGTCACTCTGTGTATTCTGTCCATCTTCTTTGGGTGCTTCCTGCATTGTTCAATATATTTCCTATAGAATCCTTTAATATTGTAACTCATGGCTTGTATTTTTTCTTCAGTTCTTTCAGCTTGAAAAATGCTGAACATGTTCCTCCCTTTTGACTTTCTAACTTGAGCCCTTTGCACATTTCATTATAATATTTTACTATGGCTTTTCAAGCCACCCCTTCAAATCTTCTGTTCAGCTCTTATTTAATCATTTCTTCCATTTGCTTTAGCTGTTCTCTATTCAAGATCAAGTTTCATCCTATTTTGACATCCATTTTGATCTTTGTTTTTCCTTTACTGTCTTTTTAATGACCTTTTGCTTTATTTGTGTATGATTTTTTTGATGTCATCCCATAGCTTGTCTGGTCTTCAGTCACTGATGTTCAATAAGTCAAATCTATTCTTCAGATGGTCTCTCAATTCAGGTGACAGATAATCAAAGGCATATTTTGGCTCTCATGAAATTCTTTTAATTTTCTTCAGCTTCAACTTGCATGTGAACAATTGTTGGTCTGTTCCACAGTCAGTTCCTGGCCTTGTGTTGTCTAATGGTATCGGGCTTCTCCATTCCCTCTTTCTATACATGTAGTTGATTTGACTTCTGTGCATTCCATCTGGTGATGTCCATGTGTATAAACCAAAAAACAAACTCATTGCCATGGAGTTGGATCTGACTCACAGCAACCCCTCCCTGGGTTTCTAAGGCCATATCACTATAGAAGTAAATTGCCCAACCTTCCTTCTGAGGAGTGGCTGGTGGATTTGAACTACCAACCTTTTGGTTAGCAGTCATATGCTTTAGGGACTATTGGTTATGATATTGAAAAAAAAGTTATTTTCAATGATTAAGTCATTGGTCTTGCAAAATTCTGTATTTGATCTCCAGCGATTTCTATCAATGATGGCCATATTTTTCAACTACTGATGCTTCTTTGTTTCCAACATTTACATTCCAATCACTAATAATTATCAATACATATTGATTGCATGATTGGTCGATTTCAGACTGCAGAAGTTAGGGCAGGTATAGGGTTTATGATTTACAACATATATTTTTAGGGAATACAATTTAATCCATAATAACAAGGCAATTCTAAGACTGAATTGGGAGAAAAGAGGACACCAGAGGAGGCTTCCTGGAAAGGCTATTTGTGTTTCTTTTGGTTTTGGCTGTTTCTTTTGGCTTGGGTATAGCAAAGGAAGAGACAAAGGTTAATCATAGTTCTTGGGTCCTCACTTTTTATAGATATGTGTATTTGTAAGAACACTTTCTCATGGTTATTTGTTCAAATGTTTGTTTATTTACTTATTAATTTTCCTCTTTTACTATTCCTCACTCCCATTTCTGCTGCTCCGATTTATCGGCAACAATTCTATCCTGGATAAAGTTTATGTGTGTATGTCTTTTTATACTGTATCTACTATTGTTCACTGTGTACACCTTTAAAGGAATTCTACTAGCACAGTGGGTAAGGCATTTGGTTGCTAACCAGAAGGTCAGTGGTACAAACCCACCAGTTGCTCCACAGAAGGAAGGCAGAGCAATATACTTCTGTAAAGTTTGACATCCTTGGGAATTACATGGGGGTTACTAAGAGTCAGAATTGACTTGATGGAAGTGAGTTTTTTGCAGGTATTCCTTTTAATTTCTGCAAGTGACACTGTTTTTTACAGCTAATTCTTTTTTTAAATTTTGTCAGTGCATTGCACGGTATTGTTAATATTCATCCATCATGCCACTTACCTATTGTTGCGTAACAGTCTACTTCTACCTATTCTAATGATGAATGAGTCCATTGCCATCAAGTCAACTCTGACTCATAGTGATCCTATAGGACAGAGTAGAGCTGTTCCTGAGGGTTTCCAAGGCTGTAATCATGGAAGGAGGCTACAACATTTTCCCACAGAACAGCTGGTGGGTTCAAACCTCCAACCTTTCAGTTAACAGCCAAGAGCTTAACCACTGTATGCTGAGCAAATAATCTGAGAAGCTGGACTATATGCAGATGAATACAGCATCAGGATTAAAGGAAGACTCATTAACAACCTGTGATATGCAGATGACTCAATCTCCATTCCCAAAAGTGAAGAGGATTTTAAGAACTTACTGATGAAGCTCAAAGATTACAGCCTTCAGTATGGATAACACTTCAAATTTTTTTTTAAATTAAAATCCTTACAATTTTACCAATTAGCAATATCATAATAAAAGGAGAAAATTTGAAGTGGTCAAGAATTTCATGAGAGTTGGCTCCATAATCAACACCCATGGAAGCAGCAGTCAAAAAATCCAACAACGTATTACATTGGGCAAATCTACACCAGAAGACCTCTATAAGGTATTCAAAAGTAAAGATATCACTTTGAAGACTATGGTGTGCTTGACCCAAGCCATGGTATTTTTAGTTGCTCATGTTAATGTGAAAGCTGTGCAGTGAACAATGAAAACCAAAGAACTGATGCTTTTGAATTAGAGTTTTGGCAAAGAATATTTAACACACGATGGACAAAACAAATCTGTCATGGAAGAAGAATTGCCAGAATGCTCCTTAGACATGAGATTGGTGAGCCTTCACCTCACATACTTTGGATATGTTGCCAGGAGGGAACAGTCCTTGAAAAAGGACATTAGGCTTGCTAAATTATTGGGTCAGTAAAAATCCTTGATGAGATGGATTGATGCATTGGCTGCAGGAAACATAGAAACTATTGTGAGGATGGTGCAGGACCTGGCAGTGTTTCATTCTGTTGTACACAGGGTCATTGTGATTCAGAATCAAATTGACCTAGCAAAAACAACATCAAGGAAGGACATGCATGTAACCTCCAATGCTGTACAACCGCACATAAATATCCTTTAAAGTTGACTATTAAAGTATATAAGTTGACTATTAAAGTATATAAGTTGACTATTAAAGTATGTAAGATTTATTCATTTTCTTCTGAAATAAGATTATTCAGCATTTCTAACACTTGCCATACAGGTAATATAAAATTGTGAAAAACACAGTTCTTTTCTTCTAGGTTTATTTGGGGTCTAGAGATTATAAATAAACTACCTTGAAGAAACAGACATAAGAAAGATCTAAGGTTCCAAGATATAAGAAAAGGTAATTGACATTTGTCAAGCACCTACTACAAACTTAGTATTCTACTAAGAACTTCCCAAGAATTGTAGGACATTCATAGTGACTAAAGGAGAAGAAGTAAAACTTCTGAGAGAAAACTCAAAGAAGCCTACTTAGAAGATGAAAGAATTGAATCTTTCAGGGGAGATAAGACTTCTTCAAACATACTAAGGAGGTATAAAAATATAGACAGAGAAAATCTAAAGAATAAAGGATTGTTGTACAGAGTAGATTGGGTACTTTTGGGGATGCAGAAATTAGCTTTGAGGGAAGCATGGAGACTTTTCTTAGAAATTTATAACATGTACCCCACCCTCAGTGGTACCATAGAAGAAAGGCCTGCTGATCTGCTTCTGTAAACATTGCAGCCAAGAAAACCCTATGAAGCAATTCTATGCTCTTACACATGGGATCACCACAAGTTAGAACAGATTCCAGGCAGTGGATTTGGCTTTTAAATTTGGAATGTATCATTTAATAATATATTTAAATATCAAAAGAGTATCATATTAATTAAAAGAACAAATATTTATTGATGACCTAATATGTGCAATGTAGTATTCTAAACTAAAATTATAGAGGTAAGCAAGAGGGACCTGGTCACTAACGTAATCGAATTTAGATCTAATGTGAAAACATGGATGATAAATAAGTAAAAAGTGAGTAGGTAAATAATCAGACATGAAAATATCAGATAATAAGTTAGTAGACATAATATCATTGTATGAATTAGGTGGAGAAAAAAATCTGCTGTGGTTTGTTAAAATAGAGGGGAAAAAATATGCCAGCCTCTCTGACCAAATGTAATTTTTCAATGAAAGTCTTATTTTTTTGGTATCACCTATTAACTAATACAACGGCAAAGTTCTTCCACAAGACGAATCAGTGGGTCAGATTTTAGCTGCCAACTTACTTCTATGTCCTTATGCCATTGAGCATGCCCTAAATGCACAGCTGTATGAGACAGATCTGGGCATGAACAAAGATAATGTGTTAGAGAATGACAATGCTGGAGGGCTTAGAGATATGTTAGTTAGCATGACCTGGATGATCTTGCTAAAGAGGAAATATCTGTCCTGAGATTTCAAAGATGAGAAGGAGAGTCATCCAGAGTTAGAGGAAGATCATGACAGACAGTGGAAATAGCAAAGGAAAAAGCTCCAATGCAGGTACTAATGTGGTTGTTCATGGAACAAAAGGCCAATGAGTGAGAAGGGAGAAGTAGGAGAAGGAGATAGAGATGTAACAGAAGCAAATTGTGTAACACATGCTATGGAGTTGGGATTTTACTTCAAGATTGTATTTTATATGCTATATATCAGCTACAGAAGTAACTTGCCCAATCTTCCTTCTGAGGAGTGGCTGGTGGGTTTGAGCTGCCAGCCTTCTGGTTAGCAGTCAGATGTTTTAGTAGGCACTACACCATCAGAGCTCCTGAATACATAAACTGTGTGTGTGTTGTTGTAGTTAAGGTCAGAAGGAATAATTTAACTGAAGAATGAAGTTTACAAGGACCTTCACAGTATCATAGTTTCTATGCAAGATATAAGTAATGCATGTCTATTTGGTTATGAGGTTTGATTTAAGGGATCAGAATCCTATAACTTTAGAATCAAAAGGAATTCATATATCATTTTATGCAAATTTTCTTATTAAAAAAAAAAAAAAAAAAGACATGAGAGAGGATAACCAACTTGATCCAAAAGAGATATGTTAGAAAATTATAAAAGTTGGTTTTGGAAGGTATACAGAGAAATAAAATGAAAGGACATATAGAATCAAAACATAACCCACCTATATTCATATTGACAAGTATCAAAAAAAAAAAAAAAAAGAAAAAAAAACTTCAAGAGTAAAAGAAACGGTATTACTTGATCTCCAATTCCTGAACTTCTTATCCATTATATTGTGTTATCTATTGCAACTCCCATTCTACTAGAGGGTGGAAATTCAATTTAAGTCCACTCAGTGGCTTTCCTACCCTCTCTAGCACTCTTTCTATGTTTTAGGGAATATGTACTTTCCTAAGTTATTGGAGTACTGGAAAAGGGAATGGAGGGTATTATAAATTTAATCATGTCCTCCATAATAGTATTTAAGTACTGGTATGTATGGGTGTGATCCTGTTTGGGCATAGAGTTTTTCTTTGTTATGTTAATGAGATCATATCAGTATAGGCTTACTGCCGTCAAGTCAGATCCAACTCATAGTGATCCCTCCTTGTGTTTCTATGGAAGTAGATTGCCCAATCTTCCTTCCGAGGAGTGGCTGATGGATTTGAACCACCAGCCTTCTGGTTAGCAGTCAAATGCCTTAGGCACTACACTACCAGAGCTCTTTACCAGTATAGGGTGGGTCCTAAATCTACTCACCTCTCAGTTACAGAGAACAGAGCAGATGCAGAGACATTCAGGGGAAAAACAGATGCTAAAGATTATCTACAATCAAAAGAATTTCAAGAATTGCACAGAGTCATCAGAAACTAAGAGAGAGGCCCATAGAAGGGTCTGGCATTCCTGATAACCTGATTTGGACTTTTAGTCTCTAGAACTATGAGAAAATCAATGTCTGTTCTTTAAAGCCACCTACTTTTAGTAGTATTTCTGTTATAGCAGCCCAAGGTAACTAGGACAGATGGTATGCCCCATCTTCACTGTCATTGATTATTGTCATCTCTCCATTCTGGCATCACTTGCAAATGTGGTAATGTGCTTGTTCTCACCTTGTAAGGCAAGTAACCCTTCTAGTCATGACCCTGAGGGTCTTTCAGTTCTTACAATTTTTCAATAATGTCTGAACCAAACTCAGACCCATAGGAAATACTTTGTATATTCTGATGTCATTACAGGCAATAAAATTCCATAAAACTGAGATCTTGCCTAAACACTCATCTCTGATATTCCTTTCCACACCACCTCATTCATAGCGAAGACCAAGGTCTTGCCCCATCTCTGGTTTTAGGCACTGACTCTCCCACTCTCAGTTCCTCAGTCCTTACTAAAGCCAAAAAACAAACCCATTGCCACTGAATTGATTCTGACTCATAATGACCCTACCATCCTTGCCAAAAGTCCCTGAAACATCTTCCTATGCTCAGGAAGACTGCATTTTCTGACCTCCTCTAATTGCACAAGAGGAAGACAGAGTCACCATCAATAGCACAATGCTTATTCCTGTGTGGCCAGACATGCTGCCTCCCTCCAGCTCTTTCATCAACCCTGACACCAACTGTTCCTCCTGCAGCACCCACCACCTCTCTGCTGGTTAGATAATTCATTGCAGTGGTCACAAAGAAATCACAGATCATGGGGTTTATTAGGGAAGCACCGGGCTACAATTCAAGTTCAGGAACAATGCTCAGTCTCTCTCAGCCTGCTGTCTCTCAGCCAATAGTCTTTCTCAGTCTCTCTCCCAGCAGTGCATGTCTATTGGTGTCTCTTTCTCAGGCGAGTGTTTCTCTCAGCAGCACATCTTTCTCAGCCAGCAGCCAGAGAAACTTCTTTTGCCTCGAGAAGGGTTCCTTTTGAGCCTGGGATAGTGACCACTAACCAATTCCAACAGCAGAATTCTATACACCTGAGAGAGAGAAAACTTCCCAGAAGATTGCTTCATGCTGATTCAATAGAAATATCCCTGGTGGGTAACTTTAGCAATCAGGAGCTACTCTGTTTCTCACAGCAAATTCCACCATGGAGTTTATAAAGACTCATGGCTAGAAAAGCCACACTATGTAATTTACCTCACTGCAGTGAGAAACCACCACCTTCTCTGTTCTCATTTGTTCTTTTAGATTCCTTCCCCTCTCTTCAAGCACCTTTATGTAATCATTGGGAAAAGGGGTTGTGACAAATTATTTCTCACCATTGAGTATTATTCTGAATCTTTTCTATTATGTATAGATCACCTAGAATTAATCAATTTTGTTCTCTGCTGTAACACAACTGATTAACTGAATGGAAGATGTCAATGGGGTATTAGGACACATTCCTGGGAGAAAAAAGTAACTTTAATTAATAATATAATTTTTTTTTTTCCCCCACCACATATGACTATTAAGCCTCCTTCATATAAAACCAAACTCAAACTGTCATTGAGTCAATTCTAACTCATTGTAACCCTGTGTAAGAGGAACAGCCCAGTGTTCCAGGTTGGCAAACACTGATACCAGAATTCTATCAACATACAGCCAATAAGTCTGCTTGTTTTTTCATCAATAATGAATGTATTCAACAAATGTTTATGAAACAGTTCTCATATATCTAGTGCTGTGCAAGTTGAGAGAACTATAAATTATAATAAGACAGGTATTTTCTGCCAAAGTTTGCCTTTATCAAAATAAATAAATTCCATTGAGTTATAAAATGCAAAATATACTATTCAACCACATTGCAACTTATGATAAAACAGTATGACTTAAATATTTTGAATTAAATGGAATTAAACTTAATTTTTAATTAAACTTAATTCTATATATTTATATTATACATAAATATAGGAGCTCTGGTAGCATAGTGCCTAAGGTACTTGACTGCTAGTCAGAAGGCTGGCGGTTCAAATCTACCGGCCAGCCACTCCTCAGAAGGAAGGTTGGGTAATCTACTTCAGTAGTGATACTGTCTCAGAAACCCAAGGAGGGGGCGCTATGAGTCAGGTCCAACTTGATGGCACGTAACAACAACGAAAACATAATTATAAATTGTATGTTTTTCTCTCTAGAAAGATATATATATACATATCTATCTATCTATATAAGGAGCTCTGGTAGCATAGTGCCTAAGGCATTTGACTGCTAAACAGAAGGCTGGCGGTTCAAACCCACCAGCCACTCCTGGGAAGGAAGGTTGGACAATCTACTTCCGTAGTGATACTGCCTCAGAAACCCAAGGAGGGGGCGCTATGAGTCGGGTCTGACTCAACGGCACATAACAACAACAGCATCTATCTATATATATGGATCTCACACATTCACCCACAAAAGCAACCCACATATAAACCAATGTAACTAAACTCAACCTGAATCCACTGCTGTAGAGACAATTTTGACCTATAGCAACTCTATAGGCCAGAGTGGAACTGCCCCATAATGTTCCTAAGGCTGTAAATCAGAAACAGACTGCCTCGTCTTTCTCTTGCAGAGTGGCTGGTGGGTTCAAGCTGCTGACTTTTTGGTTAGTAGCCAAATGTTTAACCACTGTACCCCCAGAATTCCTTTAATGTAGCTAAGGTCCTATAATATGTTATGGATGATAATCTAAGTAAATGCACTTGGGGAGTCCTTTCCCACAGGATTTGCCAACAGTTCCTGAAAGAATATCCATGCCTGAATACTTTATTGAGTATAATATTTCAGCTTTGTATCAGACCAGGGGAATCAAGAGATCTTTGAAATATTCAGATGACTGTCACTTCCACAGAGTCACAATAATAGAAAACAAAATAATCAAACCAAACTCACTGCCGTTGAGTTGGATCCAACTCATGGTGACCCCTCCTTGGGTTGCTGATGCAGTAGCACTATCGAAGTAGATTGTCCAACCTTCCTTCCGAGGAGTTCAAACCCACCACGCTTCTGCTTAGCAGTCACATGCCTTAGGCTTTATGCCATCAGACCTCCCAATAATAGAAAAGTCCTACAAAATCATCTGATCCAAGAAAGTTTCCTCATCCAGACCTATTTTTTTCCAAATGGTTATAGTCCACTTGTTCATTGATGAGTTACCAAATATTAAATTGAGCACACTTATTCTATGGAAATTTTACCAGGCACCAACAATACTAAGATGAAAGATGAGATTGCTGCCCCAGTGGAGCCCCAGCCAGCTGAGGAGACAGACATGGAAATGGACATTTAAATCCAGTGTGAATGTCTATAATAAGTGACAGTCCATGATACTGTGATTATGTGTACCAAGTAAAGTCAAGGAAAGCCACAGAGAAAGGATAACATTTGAATTGGTCTTTAAAGGATGACTAAGGGTTTGCTAAAAGTGAACAAAGGAGGAATCTTCTAGCCCAGATTTTCCTTAAACTTTTCCTTAGGATATCTTTTGCAAGCTAGTGAAACCTATAAACTGTTTTTGAGATATTTAAATGTGTGTAAGAAAAAGAAATGAATTTTATAGGAGTGAAGTTAAAAATATTGTATTAAAATGATTTTAAAATAGTAAAAATGGTAATACATCTTCATTAATATATTAATAGATCTTATTAAACACAAAATATCTAGCAATAGTAAAAAACTAACATACTTTCAAAGTAGTGATGACCATCAGCAATATTTTAAGATATATATACACATTTGAAGACAGATTACCTTGAAGAAGGGTTTATTTCTAAATGTTGCCCTGTAATCTATTTTCTATACATAGTAAGGAAGTGACAATGGTGAAGAAAAGATGACATTCTAAGTTGGTGTCATTGTTGTTGTTATGTGCCGTCAAGTCAGACCAGACTCATAGTGACCCCTCCTTGGGTTTCTGAGGCAGTATCACTACAGAAGTAGACTGCCCAACCTTCCTTCCGAGGAGAGGCTGGTGGATTTGAACTGCCAGCTTTCTGGTTAGCAGTCAAGTGCCTTAGCCACTATGCTACCAGAGTTCTAGAAATTCTTGGGGAAATTTAAATAGTTTAAAAATACCCCAGGAATGTTTTCACCTATTTGCTTAAGTATTCCAAGGATTTCTTTGAACTTATGTTGCCCTTCCTGTCAACCCTTTTCTCTTCTGCCCTCATATCAGAAAAGAAAGATATCAATTTTAAGGGACTTCTGATTGAAAGATACATAGTGGACATTCAAAATTCCTTGGAGACATCAACCTCCCTAACATTTGTGAAGTCTTGGAAACCTCTATAAATGAGTACTCACATATCATATACTTCAATATTTAAAAGCTATAAACCAAGTTAATTTTTTTTCCAATAAAATAACATTTACTTAAGCATGAAACTTCCTACCTTGACATATAAACTTTTATAATGACTTGGAAGGCTATGTTCAGATTTATAATTTTAGGACTCATTGAGTTTACATACCAGAATGGCATGATATCAGGAAAGGCAGACCTGTCTTTGACCCACAGACCACACTCATACTTTCCTCATTAATGAATTCATCTCACTTACAAGCAACTGCAATCTACATGTCTACTTGTGCTTGCATTGTCCATCAACAGCCATCCAGTGGCCATCTCTTGAACCCAAGGTTATGCACATTTGTCACAATCAGCCTTTGACTAGATGGACCCATGGTTGAGGCTTATGGTGGTCCTAGAAGGGAACTCCAGGCTTTTGGGGTAAGGAATTCCATGAACCCAGGTCCTTAGAGAACAAATTAGAAGGTAGGAATAGATTCTTTACTTCATGGGTATTGTAGCACAGGATCAGAGAAAAGCCTCTAAAATGTTGGGCTATGGACAAGAACCTCTCTTGCCCAGAATGAAAATCGGTACCAGTTTTATGAAGGTATAATCTCTTCATTTTTGGCTCATCTAACGGCATTTGTCAGGTTTGACTCGACGGCACATAACAACAACTAACAACAACGGCATTTGACTGCTAACCAGAAGACTGGTAGTTGTAACCCATCAGCCACTCCTCAGAAAGAAGGTTGGGCAATCTACTTCCATAGTGATAGTGCCTCAGAAACCCAAAGAGTGGTTGCTATGAGTTGGGTCCGACTCGACGGTACATAACAACAACAACAACAACTGAAAGATAAGAAAAATTAATATAAATTTAGTGACCACTTTGGTGTATCAACTGTTTTATATACCTGATCACTAGTTTACTCTTCCCATAAATCTGTTGTTGTTGTTATATGCCCTCGAGTCGGACCAAACTCATAGCGACCCCTCCTTGGGTTTCCAAGGCAGTATCATACAGAAGTAGATTGCCCCATCTTCCTTCTAAGGAGTGGCTGGTGGATTTGACGCTCAAGCCTTCTGGTTAGCAGTCAAGTGCCTTAAGCACTACGCTACCATAGCTCTCCCCATAAATCTATATATCTATTATTTCATATTTAATATCATATATGCCAAACAGGTCCAAAACAATGTAATGTCTTGCCCAGCAATATTAGATTAATAAAATTTAGAGCTAAGGCTCAAACAAAATGTTCTTGAAAGGAAAGTCAATGTTCTTATCCTTTATGTCAAGCTGTGAAGACCCAGATGGAAAACTATTTCAAACTTCATTTTTAATTTATTGTCAAATTGTGGGTACTATTTTGAATATTCTTAAAGAGAGCAAATATTCATGATTTTCAAATGATTTTTGCATTGATTTCCGGAAGCAGTAATTTGACTACAATTTCTTCTAACTTGAACTAAGCTAGGAAGCAAATAGGAAATTAATGCTCCATGTGGTTACAGTGAAGCTCCTTTTGTCCAATGATATTCAAGTCTAGGAGAAATAACAAAAGAGCAAGGAGTATGTAATCAGAAAATGTCAATGGATATTGTTTGCTTAATGAATCAATTACATTGAATCAACTGTTACATGTCAGATCTTTTCTCTGACATAATTTCTCCACATCCCCAGAGAAATGAACTTGTTTAAGATATTTTAACTATTAAAAATGCAGTCCATGCATATTATGCCATAAATTAGTTTGTATGTGTCTGTGTTTTGATATTTTCCATTGAGTACTAGCTCATCTTTCAAAGCTCACAGCACTTACTATTCTTCTGAAACTTTCTTAGTTTATCAACTTACATTGACTAGTCCCTCCTTTGTACCTTGCTTATTTGCTCCAGAAACTTCTAATACAGATATTCTAACAAACCTTTGAATATCCTGGTTTTGAGGATTGTCTCCTTCATCAGACTCAGAGGTACTTGAAGTCAGCAACTGTCTTCTAATCTCTGTTTCTATAACATCTAGCACAGCATTAAGCACAGTAAAAGTGCACAAGTTATTGTTAAATATAAATTTCAACCCAATTATCATTTTGCCCAAATAATATCATTTTGTGGCTTTCTTTATTATTATATTGAACTAAAATCAGATTCAAAACATTAAAACAATATATTTACTAAATTTATTGTATGCCTGGCACAATGTATTCTCTATCTCTGCTGATTTTAGTATGGCAAATTTAGATTGCTTCATTTTCTCCTATCAATCTTTTGAATTGTGGCTTCTGTGTATGTGTGTATGAGTGTGTAGAGGGGCACATTTGTGTGTGTGAGAGAGACTCCAGAGGTCTGTTAACCACATGCTGCTTAAATTGGTCCTAGTCTTCCTCCTTTGTTCTCCTTTGCCATGAAATTAATACCCGGGAAGCATGTGAAGTTGCCCTAGTTAGCTGAAGATGGGGCAGGATTTGTGTAATTGAAGACTGTGCATCTTCTTGTTGATCAAGATTGTTTATAACTTAGACATGTAGCTGCAGCAGTTTTCCTCATTTATATTTATGGATCCACTCCTGATCTTATGGTGACAGTATTAGGTGCAACCAGCCTTCCTCTATTCATGTAGAACTGTGCCCTTAAGTCCAACGGGTGTGTAAATAGAATATATCCACTAAAGCAGAGATTCTAAGAAATGAAATTCCTGTGACATAAGAGGTCTCTTTATTCTTTTTTTCCTTAAACTATTTCTGTGTGCCAGCCCTTATCCACATGTTGCAGAGAATAATAAATTAGACAAGATCCTTGCCATCCCAAGTCTAGTTGGTGAGATGGACATACAGGCAGATTTTTTCAGTTTCCTTTGGCAAGTTCAGTGACAAAGCCTAATCTATTCTAGGCAAAAGATTATTTTCACTTTGAAGGATGCCCTTGTGAGCAAAGGTCATAGCAAAACCAAGGGTAATCTCAGTAGCTTCTGGAACTCACTATTTGAAAATTACAAGTAACTCCAGCCATGGATGATTGCCAGAGCTGGAAGTAAGTAGGCCCTTTCTCCCGTGCCCCTTGAGAACATACGGACCTAGAGACAGGCTCTTATCTCTGCTCAGGGTGGCTTCAAGGCACCCCACCATGTTTATACCACTATCATTATGAATCACTTGTAGTGACTTGCACACTATTTTTTTTCAAACATATAACCTTTGCTCATATCCTTCCATCATTTTGAAATATTCTTTCCATACTTTCAACTCACTAATTCTCATTTATTTTGCTATTTTTTTGTTTAAATAAATAAAAGAAGCTATTTTATGAAACCAGTCAAATAACTGCTCTTCAAATTTATCTTCACTAACCAGGCTGGTGTTTTACACCCACTTGGAAGGAAGGTTGGGCAATCTACTTCCATAAAGATACTGCCTCAGAAACCCAAGGAGGGGTCATTATGGGTTGGATTTGATTCCATGACAGTGAGTTTTTTTTTTTTTTTTTTTTAAATGCCACCTGATCCATAAAGCATTCTATCTGTAACTTTCTTTTGGTCATTTTCCAAATTATTTGATTATCATTTATGTATCTAAATGATCTTTCTTTCCTAAATGTAAAACAGGATCACCTCTGTATTCTAAATTCTAACACAGAATCTAGCTAGGTCAATGAAAAAATGAATAAATGAATGACACAGTTGAAAGTATCTCCTATATTACTCTAAGGAAATTTGCACTCTTCACTTAGCCCTTCTTGCTTTCTTTGAAAAATTTAAAACTGTGCCATTAGTAGGATTTGTGGTGTGACTTAAAAGAAGAAGAAAAAAAAGGGAAAAAGGAAAAGGAAATTTCCAAAATGTCTGAGATCCCATCTTACAGTTTAATCATTAAAGTAACTCAGGGGCTACTGATGCTCTGAGCATCCACACTTTCTGCTGACTCTGGGCCATCAAAGGACTTCTTACAGCCAGCAGTCTAATTAGCTAGACTAGAAGACCAGTAGAGGAATAAGGCAGGCTCCCTCAGCTTGTTAAAAGCTCCCTGTCTCCTGCTTGGGAAATTGCTCTCCAGTTTTACCAGAGTTGTTGCATTTTGCAGCTCCCAGGGGACAGAGGGCAGTGCTGGTTGAATTACTGGCTACACCATTTGGCCCAGAGCCCCCATAAAACCTCAGCACTAGCCTTACTGACTTGAAGCTTTCCTCATTAAACATGGAGACAAGAGCCTGCTGTTTGGCTTTCCGAGGCCTAGGTGAGACAAACTGTGCCTCCTCCTCCCTGAGGAGTCAGGGCAGAGACAGAGCTCAGCTCTGTAGACTGAAGGGTGAGTGTGTATGGGGTGAGGGTGGGGTAGTGGTAAACAGTGGGGATTCTGGGGAAAGGGAGAGAAGTAGCATTGAAAATAGTTAACCACAAACCAGAACTCTAATTTCCAGACAGCAAAAAACTCAGCCACTTTGTGATAGACCCCTACTTAAAATTGTACCCTACTCTCTATGAAATTTTTGCAAGGCCTTCTTGCTGTTCAATAGTGCTTGAAAAGCTTTGTGTACTACCAGTTTGCTGAGACACAAAAGGATACAGTAATGTTACAGCATCATTTCAACATTGTTAGAAATGGTTTCTATTCATCTTCTAACAGCACCCAGGGTGAACTTTCTAAAGCCAATGAATCTAAAAACTAGTGAACGTTCTAGCAGCAATGTACCTTACAGAAAGGGGAGGCTTGGCTGGCTTTGCTTAGAGGACCAGGCCTTCTGAGATGTGTCACCACCTACATCTCCACCTCTGCTTTTACCTTTCTGCAAATAGAGGGCACTTGCTGCAGAGCAGAGCTGGGATCTCCCTGAAACTTCACTCTTAGGGGACTTCCTGGTGCTAAAGGAGAGAGTATTGGGATTTAGGAAAAATGTTGATTCCAATGTAGAGCAGGAACTGAGTACAGGAGTGGAGATCTAAGTTATTCTAATAAGAGGAGGGGGGCAAAAAAGATACTATTAAATGTACCACACACATTAAATATCTGATACATACGCTATATTGTCAGGGGGAAAATCTAGAAGAAAGAAAAACATACGTTCTAGATCAGAAACAATGCATATGGCACAAGAACAGAAATCTGAGACAATGAGATAATCTTTAACTTCACTCGAGTGGGATGAAACTGGAGCAAAACTGACCAGGAAGTAAAACTATCCCATAGATTTCCAAGACTATATACCTTTAGGGAAGCAGACTGCCACATCTTTCTTTCTCAGAGCCTCTGTCCTATAGGATTTCTATGAGTTGTAATTGACTCAATGGTGGTGGGTTGTTTTTATTTATTTATTTATTTTTTGCATGAGACCAAATGGCCAAAAATTGCTCCAAAGCAAAGATGAGATGGTAAGGGGACAAAGATTCTAAAGTACTGAAAATGGTACAGCCAGAAAAGAATGAATGAGATTGGTGACCCATTGTGAAAAATGTAACCAATATATCTGAATAACTTGTATAGAAATTGTTAAATGGGAACCTAATTTGTTGTGTAAATTTTCACCTTAAACAAAACAAAAAAACCTCACTGTGGTGGAGTCAGATCCGACTCGTAGCGACCCCTCCTCGGGTTTCTGAGGCAGTATCACTGTGGAAGTAGATTGCCCAGTCTTCCTTTCGAGGACTGGCTGGTGGGTTTCAACTGCTAGCCTTCTGGTTAACACTCAAATGCCTTAAGCACTACATCACCTTATACACAGTAAAATATTATTTTAAAGAAAGTGACCAGGAAGAATATCAGCCCCTCCTCCAAGACCCTAGCAATATTTAATCTACTGCACAGGGGATAAGGTCTCTAGGTGGCACAAAAAGTTTCTACTCTAACCTAAAGTTTGCTAACCTCAACTGCTAACCAGAAGGTTAGTGGTTTGAACCTGCCCAGCAGTACCTTGAAATAAAAGCCTGGTGGTCTGCTACTGTAAGAGAAGACCCTATGAAACAGTTCTACTCTGTCACAGATGTGGTCTCCATGAGTCAGAATCAACTTGAGGCAACTAACAACAATAGTCATTGCCGGTGAAATGAGTTCTATTTCATAAGGAAAGGAAAGGAAAGGTGACAGCCAAGGAACTGGCCCAAGTCACACAGTTGTCAAGGGGTGAAACCTGAACTAGAACATCTCCTGAGCAGATGCATAGTCATTTTCCCTTCCTGAGCCACAGGATTGTCACTGCACTATTTGGGGAGCAGAGACCTGTTGCAGAGCTGTCTGGAACATAGAAGCACTTAATGGGGTAAGATGAAAATTTAGGGGTTTTGCAGTCAGACTTACCTGGCTCCCAATGCGAGCTCCACCCATTGTGAATTATGTCGCTTCAGGCAGGTTATTTAAAATAAACTCTTGGAACCACAGCTCTTCAAATGTGAAATGGGGTAAAGATGCCTCTCTTGAAGGGTTGCTGAAGGATTGTAGGCTAAAAGCATAAAGTGACTAGCGTGATACCTGGCTCATCACAGTTGCTAAATCATTGGAAGCCAGTGTGATGTGTGCTCTTTGCATAAATTAATGAATGAAGTAATAAGTAGGTAGTCTCTGATGTCTCTTCCAGCTCTAATATTCTACATTCAATATCATGACATGTACTTCAGAGTATTTAAAAGCAGGGTCTCTAAAATAAGCCTTGGTGCCCCATGAAACCTGATATCTGGATAGGAGGTGAACAAAATGATGTTATATATGACTTCTTCCTCTCTAATTTCTAGATGCTGTGATTGGTTACCAATTTCCCACTCCCTGGGACTATAGTTGGTACTATAATCTAGGATGAAATCACACTGCGTTTGAGATGAATGTAGTGAAAATTCCTCTTGGAGTCTTGACAGCAATCTGAAAGCCATTCTAAAAGAGCATAACCGCAAAAGAACCCCTGCTCTGCCCCTAAATTACCATTTCTCTGGCACTACTTAGCTAATTTTAATGGTTATACCTGTTACAGGCTAGCATTTAAGAAGATTTAAAAATGAGCATTTGGTATTATCTCTGCCTCTATAAATAATAACAGCTCCACTTACTGAGCACTTCTATATCCCATATACTTTGTTAAATATCATACATATATTGTCCATAATTCTTACACTGATCTTTCAGGTATCTCATTGGGCAAGTCTGCTGCAAAAGACCTCTTCAAAGGGTTAAAGAGCAAAGATGTCACTTTGAAGACCAAGGTATGCCTAACCCAAGACATGGTATTTTCAATTGCCTCATACACATGTGAAATCTGGACAATGAATAAGGAAGATCAAAGAATTGTTGATGCATTTGGATTATGATGTTGGTGAAGAATATTAAGTATACCGTAGACTGCCAGAAGAATGAACAAATAAATCTCTCTTGGATGAAGTACAGACAGAATGCTCCTTGAAAGTCAGGTTGGTAAGACTTTGCCTCTCATACCTTGCTCATGTTATCAGCAGGGACCAGTCCCTAGAGAAAGATACTATATTTAATAAGTAGATCATCAGCAAAAAAAAAGGAAGACCTTCAATGAGATTCATTAACACAGGGTCTGCAACAGTGGGTTCAAGCATAGTGTAAAAAGCATGTGGGGGCAATGTCTGACCTCCTCTAATTTCAAAAGGGCTGAGAAGGATCAAGATCAACAGCCCAAGGTGAGGCAGAAGTCAAACAAGCTGCCGCGCTCCAATTTTTTTTTTTTTTTTTTACCAATTCTGACACCAACCATCTCTCCCATGGCATCCTACTTCTCTGATGCTTTTGATAATTTGTTGTAATGGCCACACAGAATTCACAGACAATACTCATGATTATAAGGCTTATTAGGGAAGTAACAAGTTACAACTCAGAATCAGAAATGACTCAGGATAAAGTTCTTCAATCTGGACAGCCTCTTCTCAGCTACTTCACAGTCATGTGTGGTCCCTTGACCTCTGCCTTGGCAGGCAAGTGTTACAAAACTCTTTGAGTTCTGCTGATAAGTGCCTGGAAGCACTACTCTGCCAGTAAGCCTAGACCTGAAGGTGTTCCATGGGTCCAGAAGCCCACTGCACTGTCTCCTGCGGGTCTACTGTCAGATCTGCTGCCAACCTTTCTCTGTGGCTGCTTCTCGTCTCTTGCCATTTCAGGAATATGGTACATCTCTCTCTCTTTCTCCAGCACAGGTTCAGCACAGGGATCTTGGGTCCAAGGATGTGCTCTGCTCCTGGCTCTTCTTTCTTGATGGCATCTTTTTTTTTTTTTTTTTTTACCTCTGGAATGGCTTATTTTAAGGCTCATGGGATGGCAAAACTGATCAATTCCCATGTTATGGTTCCATATATCTTATTTCTCACTCACACAAGAGTGACATGCTCCTTATTTAAATTACTAGCAAGCTATCCCGTCTTCTTGGTGGGCCACAAGCACCTCAAATTTGCATAACGACACCACCATCTGGTGGGAGCCACAAAGTCATGGCTAAAATGGCCATAACAAGTAATTCACTGTTCTGCACATAGCAATGATTGTAAGGATGGCACAGAACTGGGCAATGTTTTCTTCCTCTGCATACGGGATTGCTATGAGTCAGAACCATCCTAATAGTACCTAACAACAACAACAACAACAACAACTGCTCAGGTAAACTTAACAGTTCAGAGAGGTTAAATAATTCCCTAGAGTTATTTGGTAAATACCTTCTAAGGCCAAAATTCAAACCCAGTTTATATTCTGAGTTAAAATTCATGTTTTCCACTCTACTACCAAAACCAGTTTCCTTCGAGTCGATTCTGATTCACGATGACCCCATTGTGGCAGAGTAGAACTGTGCTCCTTGAGATTTTCAAAGGCTGTGAAATTTCAGAACTAGATTGGCATGTATTTCTTCCCAAGTGTCTCTAGGTGGCTTTGAATTGACAACCTTTCTGTTAGTAGCTAAGGGTGCGAACACATATGCCACCCAGTGACTTCACACTACACTACACTGCCTTCAAATATAACCAATTATTAAATTGAATTGAGTATATATGATGTGGATTCATAATATATGTGGTAACTTGCTATTCCAACTCCAAATCTGAAAGTTATTTAATGAATGATTTGAGCCACAGTGTTCCTCAAATGAAACTGTGCATCAAAATTTTGTTGCTGTTATACAGTGGACAAAGTTATGAAAATATCTTAGTCATAAACAAACACCTTGAGAGAATGAGTTTCTGGGTATAGAGGCACAGGACCATGGTCTTAGGGAACACTAAAGTCAATTGGCATAATATAGTACACAAAAGCAATGTTCTACATCCTGCTTTAGGGAGTAACGAACAGTGTCTTAAAAGCTTGTGAGCATCCATCTAACATGCAACTATTGATCTATTCTGTCCAGAGCAAAGAAAAGTGAAGAAAAATAAAGACACAAGGAAACAATTCATTCAAAGGACTAATGGAGCACATGAACTCCAGACTCCATGACCCTGAGACCAAAAGAACTAGAAGGTGCCCAGCTACTAGTGTTGACTGCTCTGAAAGGAATTACAATATGAAGTCCCAGAAAGAGTGGGGACAAATGTGGAACAAAACTCAAAATCATAAAAATGTCCATGCTTATTGGTTTGATAAAGACTGGTAGAACCCCTGATACTAGGCCCTTAGATGACCTTCAAGCTAGGAATTGAATTTAAGTGATTCAACTGCCAGCCAAATGATAGACAGGCCTATAAAGGCAATAGTAATATCAGGAGGGTATGGACTCATGAGAAAAATCAAGCAGATGAGATCAAGAGGACAGCATTTGTGCAGGGATAATTCTAGGAAGGCAGAAAAAGGTGGGAAGATAGGACAAAGGGAAGGAGTGGGCTAAGGGAAGAAGTGGGAAGAATGCAGTTACAGTGTGGGGATTACAGTAAATGTCACAAAACAGAATGCGTATGGATTGCTGAATGGAAAACCAATTTGGGCTGGTAAACTTTCACCCAAATCATAATTTTTAAAAAAGAAATACAATAGCTGTTGTAATTTGTTTCTTTAATGCTCATTTACTTTCACTTTAGACCTATTGAATCAGAATCTCCAGAGATTGAATGTTCATCTCTGTTTTTATGTTATATCCACATTTGTTCTGAAGCCGTCTGTCCACAGAAAGGCAAAGGAAGCCACTATTTATGTCAAAGCTATAAGGCACTTGACTGCTAACCAGAAGGTTGGTGGTTCAAACCCACCAGCCACTCCTCGGAAGGAAGGTTGGACAATCTACTTCTGTAGTGATACTGCCTCAGCAATCCAAGGAGGGGTCGCTATGAGTCAGGTCCGACTTGACAGCACATAACAACAACAACATTGTATAGCTTAAGCATCTGTTAACTCTTTCTTCTCTCACATTTATGATTCTTTCATTTTCACTTTTAAAATATATATTTTAATATAGAGAAGCAAAACCAGTAGCAAAATTAAAATAAAAATAGTACATTTTAATATATATTATTTTTGACATCTCTTGATATGTTTTAAAAATAGGACATATGTACATATACTTACAGTACAAAAATATGCAGAGGAAAAATAAATGCCCTTCCATACCTATTCTATTCCTCTCTCCAAAGGCTACTCAAAGTTGTTTGTAATACTGTACAGAAAAAAAGAAAAAAAAATCCTACAACTGTATGTGAGTTCGAATACATGTGAATGTCTGTATATGTGTAAACATACATACACACACAAATACTATTTTTCATTTAAACAGCAAGGATTGTTACTATATACACTGCTCTGCCTTTTGATTTTTTTATGCTAGTAGAACTGTTCTATATTATTATTTTTAGATTTCATTCTGTGTGAAAGATCCACAGTGTTCTAATTCTTTTAAACAATCTGATATTGCTGAACACTTTAATTCTTTTTAGGTTTTGTTCATGTGCTGCTTACCTTTGAAAATAAAACTTCAAAGAATATTCTTTGTGATGTGAAGGTTTATCATTTTTCTTTGATGTTGCCCTGTGATTTATAATTTTCTCCCTGAGTTTAGAACAGTCCATTCTATCTTGCAACTCTCTTGACTTCCTCACCATTTAGAAGCGCTGTAACTTCACTATATTTTCCCTCTTTTTGGTTTGCAGTTGTTCTCATTTGCCAACTGATGTCTCTGATTCCCTGTTTACAATCTTGTAAGCTTATTTTACTTTGAATACTTCCATAGCTGTGTTTCTGGGTATGTCATCTTGTATATTAATGGTCGGTTGTTTGTTATTCTTGGTTCTCTGTTCATAAGACTCCCTTTAGTATCTTTTATAATGTTGCTCTGGTTTTAACAAATTCCCTTAATTTCTGCTTATCTGCAAATCTCTTAATTTCACCATCCTATTTGAGGGACAATTATCCTGGGTATATATTCTTGGTTGGAAATTTTTATCTTTCAGGGTTTTATATATACAATCCCATTGCCTTCTTCCTTGCCTGGTTTCTGTTGAGAAATCAAGAGCTTACTCTTGTTGGTTGTCCTTTGTAGGTAATTTTCATTTTTCCCTTGCTATTTTCAGGATTCTTTGTCTTTGGTTTTGTTGAGTTTGATGATAATATGTCTTGGTGATTTTCTTTTGGGATCTATCCTGTTTGGGGTTCATTGAACTTCCTGAATGGATATATTCTCATCTTTCAAAATATCAGAGAAGTTGTTTTCCAACAAATCTTGGACATTTTCTCAGTGGTTTTCTTTTTGTCTTCCTATTCTGTAGTTCCAATTACATGTAGGTTACTCCTTTTGATGGTATCCCACAAGAATCTTAGGCTTTCTTCATTTTGTTTTGATCTTTTTTCTTATTGATCCCTTTCCAAGGAAGTATTCAGGTATTTGTCTTCAATCTCATGAATTCTGTCTTCTATTAGTTCAATTCCACTCCTTTGCCCTTTCAACATTTTATCTATTTCTGAAAATTTAGTAATAATATTCTGGATTTTTATCTGTAGACTGTGTATCATTTCTCATTTTTTCATTTGTTTTGTCATTTTGTTCTTATATTTTCTTCTGAAATTGTTCTAGGGTTTTGTCTGTGTTTTCCTTAATTTTATCAGTGTTTTTCTTGATCTGTCTTTCAGTCCTTTGAAGATACCGAAGTATAATTCTTTTGAATACCTTATCAGGGAGTTCCAATGCTGCTTCATCCTCAAGAATGTATTCTAGGTCTGTGTCTTGCTTCCTTGTTTCTACCACTTTATCTTGCTTTTTTTGTGTGGACTATGATGGCCTGTTGTCTCCGAGACATTGTGACACTGTTGTATTTAGATCTCTGTTAATTGTTTGTGAAGAGCATTTAAGGGTGAGTCAGGCTCTTCTTGGTGGTCATTTATCATTGGCTAGTTGATAGAGAAGGAAGTGGTGGTTCTCAGTCAGTAAGCAGAGGTGTGGGTGTAGTTGCCTCATATGGGCATGGTTGCTGTCTCCCACTCAGTAAGACAAAAAGAGCAATTTAAAAAAAAAAAATCAAAAAAGTAAAAGCAAGCAGACAGAAAACACAGCACATAAACATATAACAACAATCACCAAAAAAAAAGAAAAAAGAAAAAAGAAAGAAAGAAATGCAATATGTGGGGAGGGGGCAATAAGAGAAAAGAGATAGTGTAGAATAATGAAGAAAAATATGGGAAAAATGGAAAAAGAAAAACAAGAAATGGGGTTAGCCTGAGAAACAAAGAAAAAAAAAAAAAAATTGGAACCAGGAACAGGGAAGAGACAAAAAGCTGAATACTAGAACCTAGGAAGGAAAGCATAAAGGATAATAATAAAAAGTACACAATAATAATAATAACAATAATTTTAAAACAGACAAAAACAAACAAACTGAACAAAAAAGGAGAAAGAAATCTGGGCAGGGTAAGACAGGCCACCCAGGTTCTGTTGGAGCACACAAACTGGGATGGAATTTCTGCCAGCCCAGAAGGTGGGTGGGAGTGAGGGATGGCCACAGCTCCATTCACCAGGAAGGTATGGGGTATAAGAGTAACAAGGGGAATATCGTACTTTTCCAGTCACTTGTATCCAGAATGTCTTGTGGTCCCTGCCAACAGTCTATTCTCAGGTTCCTGGAATCTGAGAAAATGCTATCGCTTTAAATATCCAAAATGGTCCAACCACTTGTAAACATTCAAAATGGCCACACCCTCTAGACAGCCAAAATTCCATGTCTCAGCACCAGCCACAATGCAGTCCTCTGTGCAGCCCCTAGCTAATAGGGCCAATTTTTAGGTTAATTCTTAGGTCCTAACACCACTTGGCAATATCCAAGCTATCCATGCTATCAAGATCGCTGACAGAACACAGCACCATATGTCTCCTTTTTTGGTGTTTTCATGTAGATTCTTCTAATAGTTCGCATTTAGTCCACTTCTCTATCCTTCCTTTCAAAGCTCAGGGCTCCAGGATTATCTTCAGTATCTGTGTTAATAGGTTCCCCATTTCTTTGTTGAAGAGGGTCTGTGTAATTTGTCTGCCTATTCCTCCATCTTACCCCAAAGAATATTCTTGTATACATATATTGGTGCGCATTTGCAAGTATCAATGTTAGGTAATTTCCTCAGCAGTGGCATTGCTAAGTCCAAAGCTAAGGGCATTTTAAATTTTGATAAATGTTGCTGAACCATCATCCAAGCAAAAATACATGAATTTGTTCATTTTCTCACTATCCTTGTTACTGTTGTTGTGTTCATTTAAACATCTTGCCACTAGGTCAGCAACCTTAGGTATCACCAAATATGATCGAGAGTAGAAGATAAGATAATGAAGAAGCATGTTGCAAATGATGACTACCAATTAATCAGTATCCTGTTAAAAGTCTTCCAACTTATACTTTGATATACACATTCACACACACACATATACCATTATATTACTATTCATACACACACATATACTATATATGATATTAAAACATATCTATAACTTTGTAGGAGCTCTGGTTGTGTAATGCTTAAGGCACTTGACTGCTAACTATAAGGCTGGCAGTTCAAACTCTCCAACCACTCCTTGGAAGGAAGGCTGGGCAATCTACTTCTGTAGTGATATTGCCTCAGAAACCCAGGTAGGGGTTGCTATGAGTCGGGTCTGACTGACGGCACATAGCAACAACAACAATAACTTTGTATGCAATATTTCCAACCCCCAAAGATAAATAAACTTCAGATTTATAAGGATAGTGATAATAAAAGGCAATAATAATGAAAACTAAAAAATAATGAGTTATTTTACTTACCTCACAACAGACTCCTGATTTACAACAGGATTCCATTTCAATGACTCCATTTTAACTCAGTTCTGATATAAGTTGAATACTTTTTGTTGTTGTTGTTGTTTCCATTATTATTGCCATAGGCTACTATATGGCAGTATTTTGAAGAGTATATCATAACATTGAACATCTGCAAGAGAACATCAGAGAATGATAACATCAGCAAATTACATGCTGAAACAGTGTATATAGTGCATATTACTAAAGATAAGATGTAAAAAACAAACCAACAAAAACCCAATAGTCTTAAATGAGGTTAGCTGTAACTTGAAAACATTTTAAGAAGCCAAGGATTGACTTAATGACAGTGTTTGGTTTGTAAAGTGTTGTTGTTAAGTGCTGTCAAGTTGATTCCCATTCATAGTGACACTACAGAGCAGAGTAGACTGCCTCATAGCATTTTCTAGATGTAATTTTTACAGGAGCAGATCACTGGGTCTTTTTTTCCCTTGTAGTTGCTAACATGTTTAAACCACTGACCTTTTAGTTAGCAACTGAGCACTTAAACATTGCACCACCAAGATGCCTTTATGTAAATCAATATGTATAATATGGGAGCTCTGGTAGCATAGTGCATAAGGCACTTGACTGCTAACCAGAAGGCTGGCGGTTCAAACCC
>NW_006921612.1:1277285-1306906 GCF_000298275.1 Orycteropus afer afer
ATATATACACACACACACACACATAAAAGCCAAATTTCAAGCTCCTAGAACTCACTCTTTACCTATTTCCCAGCATGTGTATCTTACTAATACTGGTTGTACTTTATGGTCATTTTTGCAAAGTGGAAGAGAGAAACAAATGCATTCTTTAAGGTAAAGAGATGATTCAGGGGTGGGCACAATCCTATGATAATGTCAGTAGTCTGCCTGGAATCCTGACTTAATATCTACTTTTGATTCAAAATGGCTTTGTTATATGAAGTTCCCTTTCATCATCCACAAATTGGACATTCTCCTTTCAATATTCAGGAAGATGAATCATGACTTCACTCTCAACGGAAGATAAAGGAATCATAAACATCCCATTGTTCTAAAGTAAGATATTTACAGATGGCTTTGGGAGTTTGGCATACCCCAAGTCATGTGTTATTGAGCAGCATGCTACATTAAATTTGAATCTTACTCTACCTTCATCTATTAACTTTCTTGGGAGTTACAGTACCATTTATGTAAGTTATTTGAATAACATTTGATGCTTTTTGAAAAAGTATATATATTGAAAATATGCTGTATTTGCAGCCAAACACTTAATCATTGTACCACCAGGACTACTTAGCTTCTCAGGAATAACCAATAACACTAAAACCAATAACACTAAAAGAGCACACAGTGAAGTTTTGAGAGGGGGGAATCTCTCTTATGTGTGAGCTTTTGAGTATGGATTTCATCTATTTATGTGTCCTAGTCTTAGGTAATATTTATTTCCTTCAGATGGTTGGCTATGTTCCAGAGAGTTCAACTGATCTTCAGTTAAGCAATTTTCACATGCTTATATGGCTTCAGGTCTTAGATACAAAATGTGTTTGCACTCCCACTTTTAACACAGAAAGCAACTTCAATTCAGTATCATTTTATTAGGATTTATTTTTCTCTCCTTTTTTCCCTCCTTTGATTTATCCTCCCTTTAGCCATTCAATAAGTATTTATTTATTGGTTTTCATGTTGTAAGGAATTTAACCTAGGAACTATAAGGGTTGTTTTAAATCATGAGACTGGCTCTCAAGGAGTTCACAGCCTAGTGAGAGAAAGACAACAAAACTAAGTAATTATAATGCAGTCAAACAGTTGCTCTGGTAGGAAGTATATACATTGTTCATCAGAAGACACTGAATAGAGTAGTTATTTTTATGGGTATGGGAAGAGGGGAAGTAGTTTGGGAATTTAGGAGTAAAGGTGGGATTCCAGCCAGTCAAATGGGAGAAAGGCATTCTAGGTAAAGGGAAAAGCATAAGCAAAGATGTAGGAACATGAACTTGGATGATTGATATATCCAGGAAATACTGAGCAGTCAAGTGCTTAAATGGGAAACAGAAGCAGGGAGAAGGAGGAGCAAGAGATAACATTGAAATGATAGTCTGAGACCAATTTGTCAAGGGTGCATAATTCACACTTGAGAATTTGCCAATCCTTGTATTTTTGAGATTAAAGATATAGTCAGTGCAAGGAAAAATGCCCTCTGTGGAATCATAAAAAACATCTGAGATTAAGAATTCTCAGTAGTCAATGGCAAAGACAGCTTTTAGGCCCTCTACTTGATTTTCTTACCTCAAAGACTTGCACTCCACCACTTGTCTGTCAGTTTGTCATACTGTAGTGGCTTGCAAGGTGCTGTGAAGCTGGAGGCTATGCCACTGGTATTTTGAATGCCAGCAAGTTCACCCATGATGGACTGGTTGCAACGGAGCTTCCATACTAAGACAGACTGAAAGAAAGATGGACCATGCACTTGTAAAAGAATTGGCCACTGAAAACCTTATCAATAGTGGTGAAACACTGATATACTACTGGGAAGATTTATTAAAAGCAGTGAAACATTTTCTGATACAGTACTGGAAAATGAACCCCTCGAGGTTAGAAGGCAATCAAAATATGACTAGGGAAGAACTGACTCCTCAAAGTAGAGTTGACTTTAATGACATAGCATAGATGAGGTAAAGCTTTAGGGTCCTTCATTTCTTCATTTGCTAAAGGGAAATGACTCAAAATAGGAAGAACCAGCTGCAAACACTCATTACTAATTAGAAATAGGAATATGTAAAGTACGAATTTAGGAAAATTGGAAATTGTCAAAAATGAAATGAAACACAAAAACATCAATATTATTGAGCTGAAATGGACTGGTATTGACCATTTTGAATCAGATAATTAGAGGATCATATAATCTACTATGCCAGGAATGACAAAATAAAGAGGAATAGCATAACATTCACTGTCAAAAAGAATGTTTCAAGATCTATCTTGGAGGCAGCAGCAGGGATCCAGGTAAGGGGAGGTTGGAGAGGTTTTGAACAGCTAAGGGAGACAAACTTGTCTGTCAGTTTGTCCTACTGTGGTGACATGTTACTGTGAGTCTTGAGGCTTTGCCACTGGTGTTTCAAACCTAGCAGAGTGCACATGGTGCACACGTTTCAGCATGGCTTGCAGACTGAGACAGACTAGGAAGAAGGAAGAGGCCATCCACTTCTCGAACAATTGGCCAGTAAAAACCTTATGAATAGCAGAGAAACACTGTCTGATATATTACTGCCAAACTTTATGAATAGCCTGGAAACATTGTCCAATACAGAGGAGGAGGATGAGTCACTTAGGTCAGAAGGCTCTCAAAATAGGACTGGGAAAGAGCAGCATCATCAGAGTAAAACCAGTCTTACTGATATGCATAAGGTAAAGCTTTCAAGACCTCCATGTGCTGATGTGGTGTGACTCAAATGGAGGAGAAACAGCTGCAAACATCCATTAATAATCAGAACATGGCATGAATGAAGTACGGATCTAGGAAAATTGGAAGTTGTCAAAAATGAAATGGAATGCATAAAGATTGATATCCTCGGCATTAGTGAGCTGAAATGGACTGGTATTGGCCATTTTGAATCAGATAACCTTATGATCTACTCTGCCAGGAATGACAGTTTCAAGAAGAATGGCATGTTATTTATCATCACAAAGGATGTTTCAAGATCTGTCCTGAAGTACAATGCTGTCAGTGATAGGATAATATCCTTACACATACAAGGAAGACCCGTTAATACGACTATTATTCAAATTTATGCACCAACCACCAAAGCAAAGATGATGAAATTGAAGATTGTTATCAACTTCTGCAGTCTGAAATTGACCGAACATGCAATCAAGATGTGTTAATTATCACTTGTGAATGGAATGCAAAAGCTGGAAACAAAGACGAATCACTGGTAGTTGGAAAATTTGGCCTTAGTGACAGAAATAATGCTGGAAATCGCATGGTAGAATTTTACAAGACCAACGACTTACTCATTGCAAATACCTTTTTTCAACAACACAAATGGCAGCTGTAAAATGAACTTCACCAGATGTAACACACAGGAATCAGACTGACTACATCTGTGGCAAGAGGTGTTGGAAAAGCTCAATATCTTCAGCCAAACCCATGCCAGGAGCTGTTTGTGGAACAGACCATCAACTCTTCATATGCAAGTTCAACTTGAAGTTAAAGACAATTAAAACAAGTCCATGAGAGCCAAAATATGATCTTGAATATACCCCTCCTGAATTTAGAAACCATCTAAAAAATAGGTTTGATGGATTGCACACCAAAGACATAAAACCAGAAGAATTGTGGGATGACATCAAACACATCACCCATGAAGAAAGCAAGAGGTCACTAAAAAGATGAGAAAACAAGAGAAGACCAAAATGGATGACAGAAGAGACTCAAACTTGCCCTTGAGCAGAGAGTAGCTAAAGCAAATGGAATAAATGACAAGATAAATGAGCTGAACAGAAGATTTCAAAAAACAGCTCAAGCAGACAAAACCAATTACTATAATGAAATGTGCAGAGACTTGGAGTTAGAAAACCAAAATGGAAGAACATGCTTGACATTTCTCAAGCTGGAAGAACTGAGGAAAAAATTCAAGCTTTGAATTGCAATATTGAAAGATTCTATGGCCAAAATATTGAATGATGCAGGAAACACCAGAAGAAGATGGCAGGAATACACAGTGTCACTGTACCAGAAAGAACTGGTAGATCTTCATCCACTTCAGGAGGTGGCATATGATCTAGAACCAGTGGTACTGAAGGAGGAAGTTGAAGCTGCAATTAAGGAATTGGTGAAGAAAAAAGCTCCAGGAATTGACGGAATACCCATTGAGATATTTCAACAAACAGATGCACCTCTGGAGGCACTCACTCGGCTATGCCAAGAGATTTGGAAGACAGCCACCTGGCCAACTGATTGGAAGAGAGACATATTTGTACCCATTCCAAAGAAAGGTGATCCCACAGGATGGGGAAATTATCAAACGATATCATTAATATTGAACGGAAGTAAGATCTTACTGAAGAAAATTCAAAAACAGTTGTAGCATTGACAGAGTACGTCCAGAAGTGGAAGCTGGATTCAGAAGAGGACATGGAACAAGGGATATCATAGCTGCTGTCAGATGGATCTTGGCTCAAAGCAAATAACATTAGAAAGATGTTTACTTGTGTTTTATTGACTATGCAGAGGCATTTGATTGTGTGGATGGTAATAAATTGTGGATAACACTAAGAACAATGGAAATTCCATAACACTTAATTGGACTCATGAGGAAACTTTACATTGAGCAGGAGGCTGTCATTCGAACAGAAAAAAGGGAACACTGCATGGTTTAAAATCAAGAAGGGAGTGTGTCAGGGTTGTATCTTTTCCCCATACTTATTCAATCTATATGCTGAGCAAATAATCTGAGAAGCTGGACTATATGAAAAAGAACAGGGCATCAAGACTGGAGAAAGAATCACTAACAGCCTGCAATACACTGACAACACAACTTTGCTTGGTGAAAGTGAGGATGACTTGAGGCACTTACTGATGAAGATGGAAGAATACAGTCTGCAGTATGTATTACATCTCCTTGTAAAGAAAACAAAAATCCTCACAACTGGACCTATATAAGCAGCATCATTATAAATGGAGAAAAGATTGAGGTCATCAAATAATTCAAATTGCTCAGTTCTACAATCAACGCCAATGAAAGCAGCAGTCAGGACACTAGAAGTCGTATAGCACTGGGTGAGTCTGCTGCAAAGGGCCTTTTTCAAGGGCTGAGGAGCAAAGATGTCTCCTTGAGGACTAAGATGCACCTGACACAAGCTGTGATATTTTCAATCATCTCATATGCATGTGAGAGCTGGGCAATGAGTAAGGAAGACTGAAGAAGAGTTGATGCTTTTGAGTTGTGGTGCTGGCGGAGAATGCTGAAAGTACCAAGGACTGCTAAAAGAACTAACCTATCTGTCCTGTCAGAAGTGCAGCTGGAATGCTCCTTGGAAGCAAGAACAGCCAGACTTAGTCTCACCTACTATTGTCATCTTGTCAGAAGGGATCATTCCCTGGAGAAGGATGTCATGCTTGGTAATGTGGAGGGTCAGTGAAAGAGAGGAAGGCCTTCAATGAGATGGATTGATAAGGTGGCTGTGATGATGGGCTCAAGCATAGCAAGTATCATGGAGCTGGCACAGGATTGGGCAGCATTTTGTTCTGCTGTGCATAGTGTCACTGTGAGTCAGAAACAACTCAATGGCACTTAACAACAACAACATATGCCTACAAAGAAGACCAATTAATATGACTATTACTCAGATTTACACTCCAACCACCAAAGCAAAAGATGAAGAAATTGAAGATTTTTAGAACTTCTGAAGTCTGAAATTGACAAAACATGCCACTAAGATTTCTTGATTATTGCTGGTGATTAGAATGCAAAAGTTGGAAACAAAACACTCACTGCCTGGTCCTGTGCCAACCACACATTACTTGTTATGCCTGAGTCCATTCTTGCACCCACTGTGTAAATCCATCTCATTGAGGACCTTCCCCTTTTTTGTTGATGCTCCACTTAACCAAGCATGATGTCCTTCTCCAGGGAATGGTCCCTTTTTACAACATGACCAAAGTAGGTGAGATGAATTTGGCTATCCTTGCTTTTGAGGAGCATTCTGCCTGTATTTATTCCAGGGCAAACTTGTTAGTTCTTCCGGAAATCCATTGTACTTTCAGTATTCCTCACCAACACCACAACTCCAAAGCATCAATTCTTCTTCAGTCTTTCTTATACAATGCCCAGTTTTCACATGCATATGAGGTGATTGAAAATACCACGACTTGGGTTAGACACACCCTACTATTCAAAGAGACATCTTTGCTCTTCTTCACTGGGAAGAGTTCTTTTACATCATATTTTCCCAGTGCAATATGTTATCTGATTTCTTGACTGCAGCTTCCATTGGTGTTGATTGTGGAACCAAGTAATATAAAATCTTTGACAGTTTCAATCTTTTTTCCATTTATCATGATGCTGCTTATGGGTCCAGTTGTGAAGGTTTTCATTTTCATTTTCTTTATGTTAAAGTGTAATCCATGCTGCAGAGTGTTGTCTTTAATCTTCATCAGTAAACTCTTCAAGTCAACTTCACTTTCAGCAAGCAAGGCTGTGTCATCTGTATATGGCAGGTTGCTAATGAGTCTTCCTCTAATCCTGATGTCACATTCTTCTTCATATAGTCTAGCTTCTTGGATTATTTGCTCAGCATACAGATTGAACAAGTATGGTGAAAGGATACAACCCTGACATACTCCCTTCCTGATATTAAACCATGCAATATCTCCTTGTTCTGTTGCAACAACAGCCTCCTGGTCTATACACAGGATACTCATGAGCACAATTAAGTATTCTAGAATTCTCATTCTTCTCAATATTATCCATAATTGGTTATGATTCACAGCATCAAATGTTTTTGCATAGTCAATAAAACACAAGTAAACATCTTTCTTGAATTCTTTGTTTTTAGCCAAGATCCATTTGACATCAGCAATGATATCCCTCATTCCATGTCCCATTCTGAATCCAGCTTGCATTTCTGGGAGTTCCTTGTCAATATACTCCTGCAACCATTTTTTGGAATTACCTTTAACAATATTTTACTGTTATGTGATATTAATGGTATTTTTAGATAGTATCCACATTCTGTTGGATCACCTTTCTTTGAAATGGTTACAAATATGGATCTCTTCCTGTCAATTGGCCAGGTAACTGTCATCCAAATTTCTTGGTACAGATGAGTAAGTGTCTACAGTGTGGCATCCGTTTACTGAAATATCTTAATGGATATTCCATCAACTTCTGTGTGTTGTTATTATGTGCCGTTGAGTCACCTCCAACTCATAGTGACCCTATGTGTACAGAACGAAACACTTCCCTGTCCTGAGCCAGGCTCATGATCCCTGCTATACCTGAGCCCATTGCTGTAGCCACCATGTCAATCCATCTTGTTGGGGGTCTTCCCCTCTTTCGTTGACCTCCCAGTTTACCAAGCATGACATCCTTCTCCAGAGACTGGTCTCTTCTAACAACATGACCAAAATACATGAGATGAAATTTGGCATTCTTGTTTCCAAGGAACATTTCGGCTGCACTTCTTCTGCACTTCCTAACAAATCAGGACAGATTTGTTATATCTTTTAGCAGCCCATGGTCAGCATTCTTCGCTAACACCACAACTCAAAAGCATCAACTCTTCTTCAACCCTTCTTCAATACAGCTCTCACATGTATATGAGGTGATTGAAAATACCATGTCTTGGGTTAGGTTCATCTTAATCTTCAAGGAGATACATTTGCTTTGCAGCACTTTAAAGAAAGAGGGCTTTTGCAACACATTTGTCCAATGCAATATGTCTTTTCATGTCTTGACTACTGCTTCCATTGACCTTGATTGTAGAATCAAGTAATACGAAATCTTTGACAAATTCGATCTTTTTCCCATTCATTGTGATGCTACTTTTTGGTCCAGTTGTGAGCAGTTGCATTTTCTTTACAATGAGGTGTAATCCATAGTGCAGACTGTAGTCTTTAATCTTCATCAGTAAGTGCTCCAAGTCACCCTGACTTTCAGCAAGCAAAGTTGTGTCATCTGAGGATCTCATGTTGTTAATGAGCCTTCCTCCTATCCTGATCCCACATTCTTCTTCATGTAGTCCAGCTTCTTGGATTATTTGCTCAGTATACAGATTGAATAAGTATGGTGAAAGGATACAACCCTGACACACTCCCTTCCTGATTTTAAACCATGCAGTATTCCCTTGTTCTTTTTTAATAAAATGACAGGCTTCTGGTCTATGCACAGTTCCTCACGAGTACAATTAAGTGTTCTGAAATTCTCATTCTTCTCCATGTCATCCACAATTTGTTTGGATCCACACAATCAAATGCTTTTGCATAGTCAATAAAACACAAGTAACATCTTTCTGGAATTCTTTGCTTTGAGCCAAGATCCATCTGACATCAGCTTGCTGGTGATACCATATATCATATCCATCTGGTAACCTTTGTTCCATGTCCCCTTCTGAATCCAGCTTGCATTTCTGGAAGATCTCTGTCAATACACTGCTACAGCCATTTCTGAATTATCTTCAGTGATATTTTCTTTGGGTGTCTGGTGGCGTAGTGCCTAAGGCATTTGACTGCTAACCAGAAAGCTGAAGGTTCAAACCCACCAGCCACTCCTCAGAAGGAAGATTGGCCAATCTGCTTTTGTAGTGATACTGCCTCAGTAACCCAAGGAGGGGTCACTAGGAGTTGGGTCCTACTCGACAGCAGTGTGTTTGGTTTTGGTTTAGTGATATCAATGATATTGTTCAATAATTTCCATATTCTTTTGGATCATCTTTCCTTGGTATGGGTAAAAATATGGATCTCTTCCAGTCACTTGGCCAGGTAGCTATCTTCCAAATATCTTGGTATAACCAAGTGAATGCCTCCACCATAGCATCCATCAATTCCTGGGGCTTTTTTTTTTTTTTTTTTGCCAGTTCTTTCAGTGCAGCTTCAACTTCTTCCTTCAATACTAATGGTTCTTGACTATGTTACCTCTTGAACTAGATGAATATTGATCAATTCTTTTCAGTACAGTGACTCTGTGTATTCCTTCCATCTTCTTTTGATGTTTGTTGCATCATTCAACATTTTGCTCATTGAATCTTTCAATATTGCAACTCAAGGCTTGAATTTGTTCTTCAGTTCTTTTAGCTTGAGAAATGTTAAGCTTATTCTTCCCTTGGATCTCTGGTAGCATAGTGCCTGAGGCACCTGACTGCTAACCAGAAGGCTGTTGGTTCAAACACACCAGCCCCTTCTCAGAAGGAAGGTTGGGCAATCTACTTTCGTAGAAAGTAGATTCGCAGAAACCCAAGGGGGTGTCTCTATGAGTCTGGTCCAACTCAACAGCACATAACAACAACAACATTCTTCCCTTTCAGTTTTCTAACTCCATGTTTTTGCATATTTCATTATAATAATTGACTTTGTCTTCTCGACCTGTGCTTTGAAATCTTCTGCTCAGCTCTTTTATCTCATTATTTCTTCCATTTACTTTAACTACTCGAGATTCAAGAACAAGCTTCAGAGCCTCTTCTGACATCCATTTTGGCCTTTTGTTCTTTTCCTGTCTTTTTAATGACCTTTTGCCTTCTTCAGGTACGATGTTGTTGTTAGGGCCGTCAAGTTGACTCCAACTGATAGTGACCCTATGTAAAACAGAACCAAACAGTGCCTGGTCCTGAGCCAGCCTCATAATCCTTGCTATACCTGAGCATATCCTAGCAGCTACTGTGACAATCCATATCTTTGAGGGCTTTCTTCTTTTTCCTGATCCTCCATTTTACCAAGCATGATATCTTACTCAAGGGAATAGTCCCTTCTGACAAGACCAAGGTAGTTGAAGTGAAGTCTCACCATTCTTGCTTCCAAGGAGCATTCTGGATGCACTTCTTCCAGGACATATTTGTTATTGCTTTTAGCAGACCATGGTACTCTTAATGTTCTTCTTCAACACCACAATTCAAAAACATCAACTTTTCTTCAGTCTTCCTTATTTATTGTCCAGCTTTCACATGCATGTGAGGCAATTGAAAATACTATGGCTGTCATATTAAGCAATTCAATGCACTGCAACTTTTATTTTCTTTATGAATGTGAGAAAAAACAAACAAACTTAGTATTATGAAGATGTAGCAATTTTTAACCTTTAACATTTTGGGAAATGTGTTTATCAAAGATGTGGTAGCAAAGAGTCTCAATTAGGAAAAGATCACCAAATTAATAAAAATTAAGATTAAAAACAACTATAAGCTCTGATAGTGTAGTGCCTACGGCACTTGGCTGCTAATTAGAAGGCTGGCGGTTCAAACTCACCAGCCACTCCTCAGAAGGAAGATGGGGCAATCTACTTCCGTAGTGATACTGCCTCGGAAACCCAAGGAGGGGTCGCCATGAGTTGGGTTTGACTCAATGGCACATAACAACCACACAACAACATACGCTGTAAAGTTTAAAAACCTAGTAAATTATAAATTCAAAATAATCAATAAAATATGCAGATCAAAAATGTTCATTAATACCTAAGATCATTTATGAGAAGAGATAGAAAAGGAAAAATAAATGCTACTCTTAAGTAAATATTAAAGTAATAAATAGCCCTAAATATTTAGTTTCCCTGTAGACACATGAAATCTGGATACAAGAAAACGTTTGTCATCAAAGATCTGAGGCAAAGTTTTCTCTGCAAAATCAAGATGGTCAAATGAAAATACAATAAAATATGTGAAGAAGAAAATACCATGACTTGAGTTAGGCATACCTTAGTCTTCAAAGAGACATCTTTGCTCTTCAGTACTTTAAAGAGGTCTTTTGCAGCAGATTTGCTCATTGCAATATGTCATCTTATTTCTTGACTGCTGCTTCCATTGGAGGGAGCTCTGGTGGTGTAGTGCCTTGGATATCTGGTAGCATAGTGCCTAAGGCATTTGACTGCTAACCAGAAGACTGGTGGTTCAAACCTCCAGCCACTCCTTGGAAGGAAGATTGGCAATCTATTTCCTTAGAGATATGGCCTAGGAAATCCAAGGACAGGTCACTATGAGTTGGATCCAAATCTACAGCAGTGAGTTTGGTATTTGATTGTGGCTTCCATTAGTGTTGATTTTGGAACTAAGTAATATGAAATCTTTGACAACTTCCATCATTCATTTCTTTATTTATAGTAATGCTGCATATTGCTTCAGTTGTGAGGATTTTCATTTTCTTTATGTTAAGGTGTAATCCATATTGCAGACTGTAGTCTTTAATCTTCATCAGTAAGTCTTTCAAGCCATCTTCACTTTCAGCAAGCAAAGTTCTTGCTGTCATCCCATAATTCATCTGGTTTTTGGTCTTTGGTGTTCAACGCGTCAACTCTTTTCTTCTGATGGTTTCTAAATTCAGGTGAGATATAATCAAGGTCATATTTGGGCTGTCATGTACTTGTTTTAATTGTCTTCAGCTTCAACTTGAACTTGTATATGAGCAATTGATGGCCTGTTCCACAATCAGCTCCTGACCTTGTTTTGGCTGAAGATATTGGACTTCTCCATGGCCTCTTTCCACAGATATAGTTGATCTGATTCCTGTGTATTCCTGTCTGGTGAGGTCTACATTTGTAGACATTTTGTTGCTGGAAAAGGGATCTGCAATGAATGAATTGTTAGTCTTGCAAAATTCTATCACACGGTCTCCGGCATCCTTTCTATCACCAAGGCCATATATTCCAACTACTGGTGATTGTCCTTTGTTTCCAATTTTCTCATTCCAATCACCAATAATAATCAATACATCTTGATTACATGTTTGCTCAATTTTACACCACAGAATTTGGTAAAAATCTTCAATTTCCTCATCTCTGGCTTTGGTGGTTTGTGGTAGTTAAGTTTGTGTGTCATCTTGGCCAGAGTTGGTTGAGTGGCTGGACAGCTGGATGTAGTACTCCCCATGATTAGACTGGTAATCAACTCCGTGGTGGAAACTGCTGTGAGCAGCTGAGTAGCTGCCTCAAGGATGTGGTCTGCTTCCTGTATATAAAGAGAAACCTTGGGGATAGTCTCTAGCTTATGACACACTTGACCCTTCATGTAGCCATGTCGTTGTTCAGCAGCCTGCCATCCTCTGCCAACCTTGGGACTTTCAGTGGACTTGAATTAATGACGTGTTGTGTGGTTTGGTAACAATGGGACTGTGCCTTTTTTCTTGTCAACCTTGGGATTGTCAGCGTCAGCTGCCAGCAGCTGTCTGAGTGAACAAAAGCCTCTAGCTCCAGTGGGCCAGAAACAGGAGGCAGAGCTGAAGCCAAAGGTTGAGGGGCTTTCACCCATCCCCTAGAGCCTGGTGCTGTGAACTCAGACTTAAAGCCTCCAAACTGTAAGAGAATAAACTCCTGTTTGTTCAAGCCATCCCATTTGTGTTATATTTCTGTCAGAGTGGCACTAGGTAACCAAAACATGGTTGATGCCTAAATTTGAATAATAGCAGTATTAACAGGTCTTACTTGTAGGTGTATGGATATTATTCTATCATTGACAGCATTGTACTTCAGGATAAATCTTGAAACATTTTTGTGACACCATTCCTCTTCAATTTGTCATTCCTGGCATGTTGTTGTTATTTGCCATTGAGTTGGACCCGACTCATAGCGACTTCTCTTTTGGTTTAAAAGGCTATATCACTATGGAAGTAGATTGCCCGACCTTCCTTCCAAGGAGTGGCTGGTGGGTTTGAACCTACAGCCTTCTGGTTAGCAGTCAAGTGCCTTAGGCACTATGCTACCCATTCCTGATATAGTAGGTCATATTTTTGTTTGATTCAAAATGGCCAATACCAGTCCATTTCAGCTCATTAATGCCTAGGATAGTGATCTTTATGAGTTCCATTTCATTTTTGATAACTTCCAATTTGTCTAGATTCATACTTTGTACATTCCATGTTCTGATTATTAATGGATGTTTGCAGCTGTTTCTTCCCATTTTGAGTCATGCCACATCAGGTAAGGGAGGTCCTGAAAGCTTTACTCCATCCACTTCATTAAGGTGAACTCCACTCTGAGGAGGCAGGTCTGCTCCAGTTTTCTCTTGAGTGCCTTCCAACCTGAGTAGCTCATCATCCAGCACTATATTAGACAATGTTTAAGTGCTACTCATAAAGTTTTCCAGCAGTATATGAGACAGTGTTTCACTGCTCTTCATAAGCTTTTCACTGGCCAATACTTTGAGAAGAAGATGGCCTATTTCTTCTTCCAAATCTGTCTTAGTCTAGAAGCTCTGCTGAAACCTGTCCCCCATCAGTGACCCTGCTTCTATGTGAAATACTGGTGTCATAGTCTCCAGCCTCACAGCAACATGTAAGCATGACCAACTGACAGACGAGTGGTAGGAGAAGGATATCTTGCTTGGTAAAGTCAGAGAATAAGGAAAAGACCTTCAGTGAAATGGATTGACACAGTGCCTACCACAATGGACTCAAGCCTAGCAATGATTGTGAATATGGCACAGTACAGAGCAGTGTTTCCTTCAGTTGTGTAGAGGGTTGCTATGAGTTGGAATTGACTCAATGGCACCTAACCACAACAACAAGACTTGCACTTAGTGCCTGCCTATGCTTACCATGTGTGTATACACAGATAACACTCCTCGGATAATCTCTTCTCCAGGCCCACAGGAACTGCTGCTCCTGCCTCTTATCACTCTTGCCCTTGTCACTTCCCTTATCAGTCCAGTCTGCCTCTGAGACTAGGGGAAATCCTGTCACCTCTCTGAGGGCAGAAAGGTCTGAATGTCAGTGGATAGAAACTCTGATAAGAATAATTTTATAATTTTCAATTTGGAGTTATGTTTTCTTTAATTAATTTTTTTTGGATGTCTATTAGAAACTGTGTTAAATCCTTTCCTTTTTGCATCTGTCCTTTATCTTCCTTTTAAAAGAAACAAACAATGGTTGTTACTTTTAAAAATTTGATATATTGAGACACATCCTAAAGGACACACCCATTGAAAACCCAACCCTTTGCATCAAGTATATTCTGATTCGTAGTGACCATATTAGAACAAAGCAGAACTGCCTCACAGGGTTTCCAAGCAGACTGTGGAAGCAAACTGCCACATCTTTTTCCCACAGAGTGGCTGGGGAGTTCAAACTTCTACCTTTCTGTTAGCATCCAAGCACTTAATCACATTGCCATCAGGGTTCCTTTCATCCTATGGAACACAAGGCAAAATATTGCTATATATGAAAACATTCCTCTCAATGAAGAAATTTGTCAAAACAATACCAACAAAAACATGTTTTGCTTTCTTTTGCAGTTTTTAAATATGTATGCAAGATACATATATCTACATATCTTTTTATACAATGTCCCAACTTCTAGAAATTTGTTCTAAGGAAGTAATTGGAGATGAAGACATAATTATTAGATCATTCAGTCAACATGACCAAAAGTAGAGAAAAAAAGAAAGTGTTCTGAATTTCTATTGAGGAATTGTTAAATTGATTATCACAGAGCCACTAAACATTATAGTTTTGGAAATGATAACCATATAATTTTGAATTTGAAAAGTTGGAAACAGTACTATAAATAGTATGTATAAATATAAATATTTATACATAAGCAAAGAAGACATTCTGAACAGAAAGATATCTGAAGGTTAGCAATAGCTTTATCTTGTTGTTGTTATGTGCTGTTGAGTCAGACCTGACTCATAGAGGACCCTCCTTGGGTTTTCCAGGTTGTATCATTATAGAAGTAGATTGCCCAACCTTCCTTCTGAGGAGTGGCTGGTGGGTTTGAACCGCCAGCCTTCTGGTTAGCAGTCAAGTGCCTTTAGGCACTATGCTACCAGAGTTATTATGTGTGGCTTTTATTTTCTTTTTACTGGAAGATGAGATGCAAGGTCAACAACAAGGAGGATCAGGGCCAGCTGATGTCACATGCAGGAAATGGTTTAGGCGATAGCTCAGCACTAAAACAGCACTGGGGCCTGTACGAACAAGACACAAGCTGGGGGCACAGAGGCAGAGTCGAGGGTTTACAGAAGGGAAGGAAGACACACAACTATTCAGGGAAGGATATCAATAAACAGGCAGAAATATGTAAGTTGACGTATTCATTTAGAACTAAAATGGCATAAGGCTAACCAAGAGAATCAGTGACACTAAAAGATCCAAGTTCTCAGATCCCATTTCTAAAAAGAAACTCCTTCGTAGGATTTTAAAACAAAACCCCTTCATGGGATTCAACCAAAGCCTTCTGATTCTGATTTTTGCCGATTTTGGGAAGGACTCAATTCCTTGGTCATATCCTGGTAGACTCTTTCATAATAGTGATATTCTCTCACTAAAGAAATGTTCTAAGTTCATGCCTACTGCTATAAGAAGATGGACTGGAAACATTCTTTCTAGAGTGATTTATGCATTCTCCTTTTGCTATTTTGGATTTTAAAAAATAACTGTAGAATTGAGATAATGATAAATTTTTATTTCACTATTGTTATGGCCTGAGAACTAGGCCTCACCGAACTAGATTTAAAGAGACAATTCTGATGTGAATCCTATGTTTATTATTTTAAAAGTGTTGTGCTAATCCCAAAAGAATGTTTTTCTGGTGGGAAGTGATATATTTCCAAGGCTTCAGGGAATTTGACTTCTGTCCTAAAAATGTATTTCCTTAGTTATTAAAAACAAAACACCTTAAACAATAAAAAAAAAAAAAAGGCAAAAAATATCTGTAGCAAACATAGCAATGTTTTATTTCACTAGCATATAAAGACTTTAAACCTATACATAAAATATGGACATTCTACCTCTTCCCTTCCCCAAAAGAATATGCAAAAGATGCAAAAAGCAGTTTTTAAGAGGAGAATTACAAATGGTAAATGAATATGAAAAATAACAGTGTTAATCTTGCTAGTAATCAAAGTAATGAATATTACCACATTAATAAATAAAATTTGTTCTTAGCAGGTTGAGAGACTGTGTTGTGACATTTTCATTGTTGTCACATGTGACAACATGGTAGTAAGCATGTAGCGCAATGAACATTCTCATAACCTCCCAGTGTAGTGAATTGCTACAACTTTTCTGCAGGACAACTAAAAATTGATCATAATTCCTTGATTTGATAATTCTAGTCCTTCTAATTTATTCTTTGGAGAAGCATAGATATATGCATATACTCATAGATGGTTGCTCATAGCACCATTTTTGTAACAGGAAAAATAATCAAAATAATTGAAAAGGCCAAGAACAGAAATATATGCAAGTTAATTACTTTTAATCCATTTTCTACCAAAAAAAAAAAAAAAAACAAGTTGCCATAGGGTTGATTGTGACTCATAATGACTCCCTGTGTTGCAACACAGAACTGTGATCCATAAGGATTCTAAGACTGTGATCTTTTGGAAGCAGACTGCTAGGCCTTTCTTTAGAAGTATCTCTGGGTGGGTTCAAACCACCAACTTTCTAGCTAGTGTTATTGTTGTTCCTAGGTGCCCTCGAGTTGTCTCTGACTCATAGCAACTTTATATACAACAGAATAAAATACTACGTGATCCTCTGACAGCCTCACAATCTTGAGCTCACCATTGCAGCCACTATATTCATCCATTTTGTTGAAGGCCTTCCCTTTTTTCATTGACCCTCCACTTGAACAAGCATGATATCCTTCTCCAGGCAATGGTTCCTTCTGATAACATGACGAAAGTAGGTGAGTCAAAGTCTGGCCATTCTTGCTTCCAAGGAGTATTCTGGCTGCACTTCTTCCAGGATAGATTTGTTCCAGCTAGTTGGAAGGAAGATTGGGCAATTACTTTCATAGAGATAACTCCTCAGAAACCCAAAGAAGGGTTGCTATGAGTTAGGACTGACTCCATAGCAGTGAGTTTGGTTTTGGGTTTAGTAGTTGTATACTTAACCGTCTACTCTACCCAAGAACTCCTATGGAGTTGTACACAGTCACTTACGTGATTTTTAATCATGTTTTTCAAAGACTATTTAGTGACATGAGAAATTGCTTAAAGTAATTTAAAAAATAATATGAACTAAAAACTGTATGCACTATGTTCATCAATAAGTTTACAAATGTGTATTCATGAGAAAGATACTAGGAGAAAATATATCACAATATTAATAATAATAATAATCTCTGCATTGTTTTTTCTCTTTCTGTTCTACAGTTTTCCATAATTAACAAGTTTCTATCAGGAACATGTATTAAGGTTCAATTAAATCTTGTTATTTAGAAGTAAAATGATATATCTAAGAGCATACAAAGTTCTCCCTGACCATGTACTACTACCTCATGACATTAATACTGTATTATTTATTTGGGAGTGTGTCACTGAATCTGCTATTGCTTGAACACTTATGGGTTGTGATGTTTGAGGGAATTCAGAAGAGTGAGATGTCTTGTCCAAGGTCACTTAGTAATTGTGAAGTAAATGTAAGACTAGAACCCAGGTCTCCTGACTTCTATTCCAGTACTTCTCCCCAACTACAAGTTTTGCATATCAAGAACTTTTCTAATCAAAATGGGAACTTCAGCCAGAACTGAAAGCACAAGAATTTTTGAGATAAGCACAGTACACGAAGAAAAATGTTTCTCAATGATAACAGCTCTCCTTCTTCTACCTCCCACCTCTTATTACACTGTATCTTGGTTAAAATGCTCAAAGCTAGTCTTCCTCTTGATTGGAACATCCCCACTTGCTCTATGGGGTTATGCTTGAGTCCAAGTATTTGGTCGTTTGCACACACAAAAGAATTTCTTAAGAAGTTATCAGTTAAAATGTATGCCCACAGTGCATACAAAGTCCTGCCTGATTTACTTTCTCGCATAACTGGCAAGTGAGGTGAATTTTTCGGTATTGATTTCCTTACTTCACCTTGAATAAATGTGTTCTTCATTAAGTCCCTGTTGGCCAAGAACTTGCAAATAAGTGGCATTTGTACACATATTCTGTGCTTTCAAAACCTAATTTTTAGAGAACTTTCTGGAATCATTGTAAAACTGGTGAAATCTGAAGAAAAGCCAGTATTGGCTTTGTAAAAGCATTATCTTTCCAATCTGGCTCCTTGATAGTTAGCCGTCATGGACAGCTTGCTTGCTTGCTTTTTCTTTTTTTTTTTTTTTTTCCTCCTCCTCCTTTTCTGTCTCCCCTTTGCCTACTCACTCCTTTTATCTGCCTTTCTCTCTTTCTTTCTTTTCCTTCTTCCCTTCCTTTCTCACTCCATCTCTCCTTCCCTTCTTTTATTTTATTTGCTTTTATTGCTGTATTTATTTCTCTCTCCTTACTATTTTACTTTCTCTCATCCTTCCTTCTCTCTTTCTTTCTCCTTTTCTTCTACCCTCTTTTCTTTGTACCCTTCCTTCCTTTCCCTTTTCCTTTCTTCTTTCTTTCATTTCTTCCTTCTTATAATTTTCCAACCCAGTAAAAATTTTGGTTCCTAATAAGCACCAGGGCTGGGAGGTCAGTATGGAAATCCTTTAAATAAATATATTAGACATTATGAAGGATTATCTTACAATGTGAAGTCTTTACACCAAAAACACCAGCAGGCCAAAAGAGCAGTTTTGCATGAGGACCAGTTGTTACACCTAGATTTTTAAGCCCATGGAAGGTAAGTAGATTTTTGCTGTGTCTGAAGAACTCTTATATATTCAGTATAATCTCAAAAAAAAAATAAAAAAAATAAAAAAATAATTGCCTTGATTTTCCTTCTTTAATGCAAAGGTGCCCATTTGGAAATTCAGCTTCCACTGAAATTAGGAATATACATTTAAAAATATCTTTTAAAATGGATTTCCCTTTTAATATTGTTAAGGAAGTATTCAAATTTAAATGTTAAAATTATTAATTAGATCCTTTATTGTTAATCCATAAAAGCATTGCTCCATAGCTCCATATCCTACATTGGTGAGTAGCGACTGGGGTCTTAAAAGCTTTCAAGTAGCCATCTAAGATGTAGCTAATGGTATCCTAGCATCAGAAGTGAAGAAGAACAAAAAAAAGGGGGCATTTAGAAGCAATCAGCCCTAGGACATGATGACCCTCGAGACCAGAAGAACTGGATGGTGCCCAGCTACCAATACCAACCACTCAGGAAAGGATCAAATCTGGAGATCCTGGATAGAGTGGGAGGGAAAACGTGGAAGAAAATTCAAAAACTCAATAATGACAGGAATTATTGGTCAGATGAAATGTGGTGAAACTCCCAATACGATGGCACAAGAATACATTCGGCACCTGGAATAAAACTCATCCCCAGGAGTGGACTCTCAGCCCAATAGTTAACAAAATGTACATGCAGATCAGGGAGCTCTGGTAGCATAGTGCCTAAGTCACTTGACTGCTAACCAGAAGGGTGGCAGTTCAAACCCACAAGCCACTCCTTGGAAGGAAGGTTGGGCAATCTACTTTCGTAGTGATACTGCCTGGGAAACGCAAGGAGGGGTTGCTATGAGTCGGGGCCAACTCAACGGCACATAACAACGACAACAATAACCGCAGATCACTAAACCCAGGATGCCGAACCCATGTACTCTATGGTAATACATCCCTTAGAGCAATAGAGCATGGGACACCAGAGGACCAACATTCAAACTGAGGAAATGCAGGACAAACAGGAGTGCATAATTATGAGGGGCACAGGGGGAAGGTTTCAGGGTAGGGAGGGGAGGAGACTGGGTTAGGTTTGGACATGATGAATGGGGAATGAAATTAAATGCGCGTGTGACGTTGAATGTAAAACAAGCTCTTAAAATAAACAAAACAAAACAAAACAAAAATATTCTTTATTGTTATATTAATAGATGATGTATCTTTAAATAAAATTCTATTTCAAAGTTTCCCACTACTACTGCCTCGGAAACCCAAGGAGGGGTCGCTATGAGTCGGGGCCGACTCGACGGCACATAACAACAACAACAACAACAACATATATCTTTTATGGTCAATAGATCTGTCTTCTGGTGCTAGCAGTGGTAGTAACTAGTTGTATGTCTTTGAAGTTTGAATAAGTCATTCAGTATCTTATAAACTCAGTTTTATCAGCCAGTACATAGAGTACTTGCTGTACTCCTCAATTCTCAGAATTGTTAAGGAATAAAGAAAGAGGATCAAATGAAGGGAGGTAAAAATCACATTTATTGAGTGCCTGTTTTGTTTCAGGTACATATATACTTTATATAAATTTTCTTATTTAATCTTCTCAACACCCAAAGTAAATGTCTTCTTATATTGAGAAAACTAAGCTCAGAGAAGTTAAATAACTTGTTTAAAGTCACACAGCATAGATTTGATCCAGACCTTGCCTATATTCTTTCCTTTCTATTATGTGTACTTAAATACAAAATCTTGAGTTTATCAGGCTGTCTTGCCTGCTGTAATGATTAGTGCCTAAGTCATTTGACTGCTATACCAGAAGACTGGAGGTTCCAACCCACCAGCCACTCCTTGGAAAGAAGATTGGGCAACAATCTACTTCCCTAGAGATACTGCCTTGGAAACCCAAGGAGGGCTTGCTATACGTCGGAATTGACTTGACAGTAGTTAGGTTTTTTTTTTATTCCTTTTGTACTTTTTCTACCCCTGTAATCCTGATCAAAATCTGTATTACTCACTTCAGCAAATGGTTAAGCACTAGACTAGGTAGCTGAAAGTTTACAGTTTGAATCTAACCAGAGATGCCTGAGAAGATAGGTCTGATAATCTGTTTCTGAAAGGTCACAACCTTGAAAATCCTATGGAGCTATTCTACTCTGCACACAAGGGGTCATCATGAGTCAGAATCAAATTGATGGCAACTAACAACAACAAATTCTACTCTGCTCATTAGCAAAACTGCCCTACTTACAGTTACAAGACAATTCTTCTCTAAATGCTTCCTTTTTCATGTCAGCTTATTGCTCTAAAGCCTGTCAATTAATGACTGAATGTTAGCCAGATTTCTTTATCAGGCTTTTGAGATTCTTTGTAAATTGCTCCTATTCTGTTATTTTATTGACTTTTAATATATTTTATTGTGTTTTTGGTAAATGTTTATACCACAGTTTGGGTTCCCTGTCAACAATCCTATACAAGTTGTTTAGTAAGTAACATTGCTTACATTGTTCACAATACATGAACATTTTCATTATTTCTGTTCTGGTTGTTCCATTTCCATTAAATTAGTTTCCCTACTTCTTACATTCTCATCTTTGTTTTAAAGTAATTGTTGACCATTTGGTCTTATATAGGTGATTCTTTTAAAGGAGTATGGAACTTATAAGTAATATTCATTATTTTTTGAGGTAGTTTGTTATTTAGCTACAAAATGACTTCAGCATTTAGTTTTGGTTCAAGGTTTGGAGAGTATCTTAGGGCGACAGTCTTGGGGAGTCCTTCAATCTCAAGCTGTCCAGTAGGTCTATTCTCTCCCCTCCCCTCTTTTTTTAAGGAATTTGAGTTGTTCCACATTTTTCTCCCATTCTATCAGGGTCCATTTATTGTGGCCCTAATTGGAGTGATCAGTAGTGGTAGCTGGGTACCATCTAGTTTTGATCTCATGGTAGATTAGGCTGTGGTTCCCGTAGAATATTTGTCTTGTGTACTAGTTTCTTGTTTGAGTCTTTGCTTTCCTCTGTTGTTTTAAGGAGCTCTGGTAGTGTAGTGCCTAAGGCACTTGACTGCTAACCAGAAGGCTGGCTGGAGGTTCAAATCCACCAGCCACTTCTTGGAAGGAAGATGGGGCAATCTACTTCTGTAGTGATATTGCCTCAGAAACCCAAGGAGGGGTTGCTATGAGTCGGATCTGACTCAATGGCACATACTAACAACAATAGTTACCAGACCACATACTAATCCACTGAGAACCAGTCTTGTAAATTGCGAAAAGCATGGACTTTGAGTCAGTCAAGCCAGGGATTAGTTTTTTTTTAGTTCAATATAAACTAACTTCCTGATTGTAACCCTGTTATTTAATCTCCATATATTCATTTATTTTCACAAATATGAATTTATTGTGTGCCTCTGGTGGGTCATAATGCATGCTAAGTACAACCAGCATATTTTGAAATATTTTCTAAAATGGGAAAGTACTGTTTCCTCATAGGTCATTGTGACCATTCAACTAAACAACTTAAGTGACAATGGGTAGCCCCATCTTTAGCACATTGTTGTTGTTGTTATGTGCTGTTGAGTGGGACCTGACTCATAGCGACCCCTCCTTGGGTTTCCAAGGTGGTATGGCTACGGAAGTAGATTGCCCAACCTTCCTTCCAAGGAGTGGCTCATAGTAGACTTTTAATAAATATTTGCTTTCTATTCCTTTTCTTTTGGCTTCCTAAATGTTAAGCATGTGTATATGAAACCTGATAGACTGATCAAAGAAACTGATCTCTCATGAAAAACTCTATTCTGTATTTCATACATTCTAAATCACATATTTTTTATATTTACCATCTCTGAAATCAGAATACATCTTCAAACTGCTGTTAGCCAGGTGGTAGCAGTTGTGATGCAGTTGCTATGGAGGTCACATGTGGGATGAGAATTCTTTACATTATAGCCACTTCAATTCAGTTAGTTATATTATTAGTCCTACACATATTGAGTTTAGCTGCCTTTAAAATACCTACAAAGAGATTATGTTATTATTCATCATTGAAACAAAAAATCTATTGTGTGCATAAAAAGACACAAAAATAGATTAGTTAGGCATTAAGTTATATTAGTGATGCAAGTATTCTTTATAGGAAAAATAACAGCGATTCTCAAAACTTGCATAATAGCATCCACAGCTTGGAAAGAAATTTTAAACGATAGCAGAGTATTCTTGCCGGGTGACCTCGAGCATGTTACTTTCCTTTCCTTGAAAAATTCAATATTGAGTCTGAGCCGTGGTGGAAAAGAGTGGTGAATGAATGAAATGTTCACCAGATAATATATGAAATTGTCCAGAGAACATTCAGATGTGACTGGCATTCAAATGACTGAATTAAAATGATTTTCTTATTTAGAAATTGAATTAGCATTCATAGGCAGAAAATTGGTTATTTGAAATTATTAACTGTACTTCCAAAACTGAAAACCAAAAACTAGTCCATCTTATAAGCAAATATAAATTTATTTTAAAAAGAATCTGCATAATACAAATAAAGACCAAGAACCATTTATGGAAATAGAGATTACATACTCTTCTCATTTCCACCTTTTTAAATGGACTACATTTTTCCAAAGTAGCTAATTACAGAGTGAGAGTGTTTTCAAGCTAAGTTGTTGTTGGGACAAACTTACTGTAGACTCTATCAATTCTGTAATTCTGAATTTCATTGCCCTCTTTTACCAAACGTAATGTCTTCTTCTAGAGATTGAGCTTTCCTGATGACATATCCAAAGTAAATAAGCAGAAGTCTCACTATCCTCACTTCTAAGGAACATTTTGTGTTTCTTCTAAGACTGATTTGTTTGTTGTACTGCCAATCAACAATGTTTTTAATATTCTTTGCCAACACCATAGCTGAATGCATCAATTCATCTTTGTCCTCCTTTTTCACTACACAGCTTTTGCATACATATGAGGTGATTGAAAAGACCACGGCTTGGGTCAGATGCACCTTAGTCATTAAAGTGACATATTTGCTTTTTTTAAATAAAACTCCTTCCCAACAAACTGTTACTTTCATTTTCTTTTCTGAGGCAACAAAAATCATTAAACCCATCATATTTCTTTGGTGCTTTAGCCCTGTAAAATATGAGGTTAAGATTAATTATATTTGGTAAAATACAGAATCAATGAAGATGAAGGAAATGTTCAATGAGATGGATTGACAAAATAGCCTTAACAATGAACTAAAGCAAACAAACAAACAACAAAAAAAAAACTCACTGCCGTCAAGTTGGATCCGACTCATAGCAAACAATTGACTAAAACATACCAAAGAACACGAAGATGGCAAAAGACAGAGTAACATTTTGTTCTGTTATACATAGAGTCACCCTAAGTCAGAGCTGATTGTTTTTAAGTGCCGTCAAGTCATCTCCAACTCATAATGACCCTATGCACAACAGAATGAAACACCGCCCAGTCCTGCACCAGCTCCATGATCCTTGCTATACTTGAGCCCATTGCCACTGCCACCATGTCAATCCATCTCATTGAGGGCCTTCCCCTGTTTCATTGACGATCCACTTTACCAAGCATGACATCCTTCTCCACGGAATGGTCCCTTCTGATAACATGACCAAAGTACGTAAGATGAAGTCTGGCTATTCTTGCTTCCTAGGAGGATTCTGGCTTCACTTCCTCCAAAGAGATCTGTTAGTTCTTTTAGCAGTCCGTGGTTCTTCCAGCATTCTTCACCAACACCACAACTCAAAAGCTTTGACTCTTCTTTGGTCTTTCTTATTCATTGTCCAGCTCTCACATGCATATAAGGCAATTGAAAATACCATGGCTTGTGTCAGGTGTACCTTAGTCCTCAAGGAGACATCTTTGCTCTTCAGAACTTGGTCCTTTGAAGCCAATTTACCCAGTGCTATACTTTATCTAATGTTCTGACTGCTGCTTCCATTGGTGTCGACTGTAGAACCAAGCAATGTGAAGTCTGACAACTTCAATCTTTTCTCCATTTATTATGACACTGCTTATTGGTCCAGTTGTGAGGATTTTTGTTTTCTTTATATTGAGATGTAATCAACTTTCATCAGTAAGTGCTTCAAGTCATCCTCACTTTCAGCAAGCAAAGTTGTGTTGCCAGTGTATTGCAGGTTGTAATGATTCTTCCTCCAATCCTGATGCCACGTTCACCTCCATATAGTCCAGCTTCTCAGATTATTTGCTCAGCATAAAGAATGAATAGGTATGGTAAAAGGATACAACCCTGATGCACTCCCTTCTTGATTTGAAACCATGCAGTGCACCCTAGTTCTGTTCGAATGACAGCTTCCTGGTCTATGCACAGGTTCCTCATGAGTTCAATCAAGGGTTCTGGAATTCCTATTCTTCTCAATGTTATCCATAATTTGTTATGATCCACACAATCAAATGCTTTGGCATAGTCAATAAAACACAAGTAAACATTTTTCTGGTATTCTTTGCCTTGAGCCAAGATCCATCTGACATCAGCAATGATATCCCTCAATTCTTGTCTTCTTCTAAATCCAGACACACTTCTGGAAGTTCTCTGTCAATATACTGCTGCAACTGTTTTTGAATTATCCTCAGTAAGGTTATACTTGCATGTGATATTAATGACATTGTTCGATAGTTTGCACATTCTGTGGTATCTCTTTTCTTTGGGATGGGTACAAATATGGATCTCTAGCCAGGTAGCTGTCTTCCAAATCTCTTGACATAACTGAGTGAGTGGCTCCAGTGGGGCATCTGTTTCTTGAAACATCTCAATGGGTATTCCAACAATTCCTGGAGCCTTTATCTTGACAATTCCTTCAATGCAGCTTCGACTTCTTTCTTCAATACCATTGATTCTTGATCATATGCCACCTCCTGAAATGGATGAACATCAACCAATTGTTTTTGGTAGTGACTCTGTGTATTTCTTCTATCTTCTTTTGATGCTTCCTGTATCATTCAATATTTTGCCCATAGAATCTTTCAATATTGCAACTCGAGGCTTAAATTTTTCCCTCAGTTCTTTCAGCTTGAGAAATTCTGAGTGTGTTCTTCTCTTTCTGTTTCTAACTCCAGGTCTTTGCACATTTCATTATAGTAATTAACTTTGTCTGCTGGAGATGCTCTTAGAAATCTGTTCAGCTCTTCTATGTTGTCATTTCTTCCATTTGCTTTAGCTATACTCCACTCAAGGGCAAGTTTCAGAGTCTCTTCTGACATCCATTTTGGTCTTTCCTTTCTGTATTTTTAATGACCTCTTGCTTTCTTCATGGATAATGTTCTTGATGTCATCCCACAGATGCTCTGGTTTGCAGTCATTGGTGTGCAATGCATCAAATCTATTCTTTAGATGGTCTCTAAATCCAGGAGGGATATATTCAAGGTCATATTCTGGCTCTCATGAACTTATTTTAATTGTCTTCAACTTCAAGTTGAACTTGCATATGAGGAGTTGATGGTCTGTTCCACAACCAGGCCCTGGCCTTGTTTGGCTGAAGATATTGAGGTTTTCCATAGGCTTTTGCCACAGATGTCATCAATCTGATTCCTGTGTACTCCATCTGGCAAAGTCAATGTGTATAGTCACTGTTTTTGTTGTTGAAAAAGGTATTTGAAATGAATAAGTCATTGGTCTTGCAAAATTCTATCATGCTATCTCTAGCATTATTTCTATCACCAAGGCCAAATTTTCCAACTATTGGTGTTCTTCTTTGATTCCAACTTTTGCATTCCAGTCACCAGTGAAAATTAACACACCTTGGTTCAATGTTCAGTCAATTTCAGACTGCAGAAGTTGATAAAAAACTGAAATTTCCTCATCTTTGGCTTTGGTGGTTGTTGCATAAATTTGAATAATAGTAGTATTAACTGGTCTTCCTTGTAGCTGTATGGATATTATCTTATCACTGACAGCATTTTACTTCAGGACAGAACGTGAAACATCCTTTGTGATGACGAATGCCATGCTATTCCTCTTTAAGTTGTCCTTCTCGGCATAGTACATCATATGGTTGTCTGATTCAAAATGGCCGTACCCGGTCCATTTCAGCTCACTAATGCCTAGGATATCAATCTTTATGTGTTCCATTTCATTTTGGACAACTTCCAATTTTCCTAGATTCGTACTTCATACATTCCATTTTCCGATTATTAATGGATGTTTGCAGATGTTTTTTTCCTTAATTTAAGTTGTGCCACATCAGCAAATAGAGGTCCTGAAAGATTTACTTTATCCATATAGTTAAGGCTGATTCTACTCTGATGAGGCAGCTCTTTCCCAGTTGTATTTTAGTGTCTTCCGACCTAAGGGGCTCATCTTCTTGTGCTGTATTGGACAACGTTTCCAGGTTATTCATAAAGTTGCCCCATAATGTTTCAGACAGTGTTTCTCTGCTATTCATAAGGTTTTCTCTGGCCTATTCTTTGAGAAGTGGATGACCACTTCCTTCTTCCTAATCATTCTCAGTCTGTAAGGCTATTCCTCCAGTGCTTCAAAAGCCAGCAGGGTTGCACATTGAAAAGTGTGTACCATGTGCAACCCTGCTGGCTTTTGAAGCACTGGAGGCATAGCCTCAAGCCTCACAACAATGCAAGCCACCACTGTATGACAAACTGACAGAGAAGTTTGTCTCTCTTAGCTGTTGGATACCTCTCTGCCCTCCTCTTATCTAATTCCTACCTGGATCCTTCCTCTTTGTCACCCATCATTCCCTCCCATTTCTGACTCTGGGGTGGGTCCTGTCCCCTAGAGCTGATTCTATGGCAACTAAAAACAACAACAAATGATAAGATGGATTTATCTCATGGATTCCTCAGATCACAATCCATAACCTGGAGATTGTGCTTAGAGTGTGCCCCGTACTATATTGTATATTTTACTTTGCTTAACTCCATGAAATACTTCTCATAGCATGCATACAGGTTCACAAATTTCCAATTATAGATCTATTTACTCATTTATTTTTTTTAAATATCTCAAAATATCTCTCAATACTAGATGATAAATATTTAAAAATGGATGAGACACATGATCTTTGCCCTCCAAGTGTCTACCAGCTAAAGGAAGAAAAAAGGAGTATAGACTCAAGAGTGTCTTCCTTTTTTCTTTTTTTTTTTTTTTTTTCTCCCCAGTTTCCACTTTGACCTTTCAGAAGCAGATCAATAGGCCAGTCTTCCAAGGGAGCCCTGGGTGGGTCTGAACTGCCAACCTTTCAGTCAGTGGTTGAGTGCCTAACTGATTGTGCCACTCAAGGATGCCTGTAGGTGTCTTATAGAGGTATAAGTCAAGACTTTCTCTAAAGAGTACCTACTAAGAGAAGCAGAACACATGCAAGTGCCCATCCACTGACTTTTGTGTGAATTGTGTGCATCAGGTTTTTGTAATGTGGGTCTGGACCTCGAGAAGAGCCACTGCCCATACAGAGCCTGAAAGGAAAGAATGAAGAGTAAGAATCTGACTCACTGCTACCTAGCCATGCCCCTTGCCTCCACCCTGCTATCCCACAAACAAATAGGGAGGCAAAAGGTTAAAGGATGCCCATGGCAATCTAGGCTAGCTGTTGTGGGACCTACAGGCTAAGACAGGAAGAAAGAAGTGAGGTAACTAAGCCAGAGAGTGAACCAAAAACTAAACTCATTGACATTAAGTCATTTCTGATTCATGATGACCCCTGGTGTGTCAGAGAAGAATTGCCCCACAGGGTTTTGAATGGCTGTGATCTTACATAAAGGAGTCCCGGTGGCACAAAAATGGTTAAGCACTCATTTGCTAACCAAAATGTTGGTGGTTTGAACTCACATAGTAGATCCCCAAGAGAAAGACCTGAGAATTATTTCCTTATATATTACAGTCCAGGAAACACTATAAAGCAGTTGTACACTGTCACATAGGGTTCCTAGGAGTCAGAATCTACTGGGTGGCACTCAACTACAGTAACAACAATCTCAGATCTTCCAGCCTTCCATGATGCCACTGGGTAGATTTGAACAACAATTTTTGGTAGTTGTTGATGTTTTTGTTGTTGTGTGCCATCGAGTCAGCTCCAACTCATAGCAACCCCTCCTTGGGTTTCTGAGGCAGTATCACTATGGAAGTAGATTGCCCCATCTTCCTTCCGAGGAGTGGCTGGTGAGTTTGAACCACCAGCCTTCTGGTTAGCAGTCAAGTGCCTTAGGCACTAAGCTACCATAGCTCCAAACTAAAAAAAAGAAAAAAAAGGCAAAACCAACAATAGCCCAGGCAGTCATTAAGATCAGAAATATAAATAAAGATGAGGAAGACAGGTCCTAGAGTCCAATAGCAAACCAAAGAGCTGTGATGGATTCTTAGAAGTTTTTGCGGACTCAGATGTGTTTCATTAAAGTACTAGAAAATACCAAAGCAAACAAACAGTGAGGGATGAAATCAGACACTTGGCTTTGCTGTAAACATGATTCTGAGGTATGCCTTGCCATATCCTTTTACTGGCATATTGAGTTCTTCATTTATCATCCTAAACTTCATTTTCCTCATTGTCAAACAGGTAGCACACCATAGATTTCAGAAGATTGTGGGATAACAATAATTATTCTGAGGTAATGAGATGATAAGTGTGAGAATGCTTAGTAAACTGTTAAGCCTTTTTGTTACTCTTAATCTTATAATCATACTATTAAATGGGAGATTTTTAATTTTTATGTGGTTAGGATGCTTTTGGTTGTTTTTCTTGGTTTTACTTAATTAGAAATGTATTGATCTTTAACATTTTTCCTGGCTTTTAAATTTCTAATCCCCATTTTTTGGGGGGTCTTGGATCAGTGTGAGCAATAGAAAGAATATGAAATTTGCTATCCTAATGAAATACTGATTGTAAGTCCCAGCTCTGACATTTAAAACTAGGTGGCCTTGAGTAAGTCACTTAGAACTTCTGACTATGAATCAAATTATTTATCTATAAAATAAGTTTAAAAATGCATTCCTTATTTTTAGGGAAGGAGCCAGAGTGACTCAATGGTTGAGTGTTCTGCTGCTAACTGAAAGTTTTTGCTTTAGCTATACTCCACTCAAGGGCAAGTTTCAGAGTCTCTTCTG
>NW_006921612.1:1307006-1314380 GCF_000298275.1 Orycteropus afer afer
AAATTTAGGATTTACAAGACTTATTTTTAGGGGGACACAATTTAATCCATAGCATTAATGTCTTAGGCTGGGTTCTGTACAGAAGCAAAGCCAGTATGGATCTCTGTTCACAGTCTGTGTATGAATCTAAAACCAAAAAAAAAAAAAAATCATTGCCATTGAGTCGATTCCAACTCATAACAACCCCTTTTGGGTTTCTGAGGTGGTAAATCTTTATGGCAGTAGACTGCCCAGTCTTCCTTCAGTAGACTTGCTGGTGGGTTTGAACTGCCAACCTTCTGGTTAGCAGCCAAATGCCTTAGGCACTACACCATCAGGATATCCTATGGGGTAATTCTACTCTGTCATATAGGGTTGCTATGAATCAGAATCAACTAAGACACAAATTTTAGGGTAAGAACACTTTAACTGATCAGTAAATTGCTCTGAGAAATGCTGAAAACTAGAGGGTTTTTTTTTTTTTTTTTTTCAATTTTTCTGGTTGGCTCCATGCCAATGGCAACTCACTCTTAGGATAGATCAGAGATTTATTTTGCCCCTGCTTCCTTTGCATATGCATATCGAATACAACTCTTTAATATTTTGTAGGGGAAAGGAAAAACTGCCTTTTATAAAACAGCTTTATGTGTGGCAGGCTGCCCACCTCCCTGTCAGCGTTTCCTCTGCTTATGTGTAACTGCAGACTTATATTGATATCTACACGCATATATTGGCTCAGCTCCTCCTTTCGGACGATAGATTGCTTCTGCTGAAGCTGCCAGTGCAATATTTTGGAAATAGATATCCATTTCTAGAAGAAAAGAGATCCAAATAAGGATATTTTCTTGCTTCTCTTACTTTAAAAACCATTATAATAGCAGTGTCTTCGGTGTCAGCATGATTCCCAATGCTGTTCTAACCACCACTCTTCTAATCACCTCCCATGCTGTACAGGGAGGTGTTTTGTGGGGAAAAGCTCTTGAGTCATGTACACAATAGCAAAAAGTATGCACCAAGCTCACTCTGGTGCAAGCTTGTGGTTTCTTCGTCTTAAGCCTGTAAGCATCTTATATCCCTGAGAATTAGAGATGGTCAGAAGTGGCAAATGCAGTTAGAAATCATTCAATGTTATCATCTCACAATCTATGAAGAAAGTGATATCTACAAATGCCACCCCATACCTTAGGGGTATAGGGTTATCTAGATCCAGAAGTCCTGGGAACCAGGCCAGTGGTGTTTGTTTGTTTTACAAGACTACACTTTGCTAAGCAATCATTGGAGCAAGGTTGAAGCTACTCAAAATAATGTACCATCACCCTGCAATGATCCAGATTTCCAAGATCACCTCCTGCTCAGCTACTTGATGGACTCTATCTCCAGCCCCAAGTCCTTTAGGAGCAAACACCCTGTCTCTTGTTCAGTCCTACTCAGGACTCTTGACATGCCCAGTGCCACTCTTCCACCAGACCTTGGAGCATACTGCTTCTCAGAGAATTAGAAGACTCAATAGTGATTGGCATACTCTTCCCCACCCCTGCAAATATATGACTCTTTCACCTCCTTTAACTCTTTGCCCAAATATCACCTTTTATCTCTTCCTTCTCTTGCTCAATTTCTTTATTTAAAATGTTGTTAGCTGCCCTCAAGATGGCCTCCAATTCATGATGATCCCGTGCACAATGGAATGAAACTCTACCTGGTCCTGTGTCATTGCCATGAACAGTTTTGGATCAAATTATTGTGATCCATAGGGCTTTCATTAGCTGATTTTCAGAAGTACACTGACAGTCTTTCTTCTCAGTCTATCTTAGTCTAGAAGCTCTGCTGAAACCTATTCAGCATCACAGAAACAACTAAGCCTCCACTAATAGATAGGTGGTGGCTGCACTTGAGGTGCCTTGGCAATCAAACCAGGGCCTTCTTCATGGGAGGTGAGAATTCTATCGCTGAGCCACCACTTCCTCACTCATTTAAAATAGCCCATCAAATACACTATGTATATTACCTATCACATTTATTTCTATTTGTTGTCTTCTCTCCGCACTAAAAGATAAGTTACAGAAGGTTAGGAATCTTGTTCCAATTTGCTTTTTTTGTGTCTCCCAAGTACCTAGAATAATGTTGTATAATGTTGAGTTGATTCATATGTAGACTGGTAAAGACACCATATGACATAATAGAACTGCCACATGAAGTTTACTTGGTTGCAATCTTTACAGAAGTAGGTCACCAGTCTTTTCTCCCACAGAGCACCTGGTAGGTTCACACTGCTGACCTTTCAATTAGCAGCCAAGTGCTCAATCATTGAGCCACCAGGGCTCCTTCTTAGAATAATAGTCCCTGTCATAGATAAGCTCTTAATAATCTTATATTGAAAGGATGCATAAATACTTAAAAAAAAAAAATGCTTATTTCAATAGTTAGTTGCACTGTTACCACTAAATGTATTGTTCTACTTTTTTTGGAGGAGCTCTGGTAGCATAGTGCCTAAGGCACTTGACTGCTTACCAGAAGACTGGAGGTTCAAACCCACCAGCCATTCCTTGGAAGGAAGGTTGGGTAATCTACTTCTGTAGTGATACTGCCTCAGAAACCCAAGGAGGGGTCACTATGAGTAGGGGCTGACTCGACGGTGCATAACAACAACAACTACTACTTTTTTGGAAGACAACTTCATACCAGAGGTCTCAGGACTGAGATTTTCTCTTATCTCTGACAACCTTGGGCTTTGGTCTAGTGGTCTGAATTATAGTCCAGGGCTGTATCAAATTGAGAGACGTGCCAAAGAAACCTGAAGGAGAAGCATTGGTGAAGAAAATGAAGCTTCAGCACTTTGCTGGCAACAACTTCTTTGTGTTATTTTCAAATATGTTTATAGCTGTATTTTTAAAACATATTATATTTAGGCTATGGTGACAAAAAATAAATCTAAAACAAGCAGATCTAAAAAACGTTGTAGAGCTACACTGGCCAATATGGCAGCTACTAGCCATATGTGACCATTTAAATATAAATTTAATTAAATTAAAAATTTAGTTTCTCAGTCACATTAGACTCATTTTAATTGCTCATTAGCCACAAGACATTGCCAAATTTGACAGGGCAGATATAGAACATTTCCTCATTGTACACAGAAACATTCTAGATATGTCTCTTTAGATCTGGGTGTTTAGCATCAGGAAATGAAGGTATCACAATGAGCAATGGAAGTTTTCACTGCTGCTTTGGTAATGTAACACATTGGTTACATTGATTTATGCAGTGTTGACTCTGCTAAGCTCCATACTTGCTTTTTTCCATAGCAATTTAACAGATTGTGAACACTAGGAAATATTATAATGTGTTGTACTCAGGTTATGGTCTCAGATGTTCAGATTCTGGGATTTCTCTATCCAAAGAACCATAATTTCCCTGTGTATAACATGAAAGTGTTCATTCATTCATCCAATTATTTATTCATCTACTTGCTCTTTCCTCGGAAGGAAGGGGTTTCTGAGTTAGGTCCGACTTGACAGCATATAACAACAACAACAACAACAACAACTTGTTCTTTATTCAGTAAACATTTTTGAGCCTTTTTAAGGTCTCTGAGTAGCACAACTGGGTGGCACAAGTGGTTTGCAATCAGTTGCCAACCTAAAGGTTGCTGCTTCAAATCCACTCAGCAGCTCCATAGAAGAAAAGCCTGGGAAACTGCTTACACAAAAATTACAGCCAAGAAAACCCTATGGAGCAGTTTTACATCATAACATATAGGGTTGCTATGAGTCAGCATCTACCAGATGGCAATTAACAACAACAACAACTAACTTAAAGGTTAGCGGTTCAAACTCACCCAGTGCCACATGAACAAAAGTCCTGATGGATCTGCCAATTTGCTCCTGTAAAGATTACAGCTAACACCACTGCCTACCATTTGGAAAGGGATTGGTGCAGGAAATCCTGGATAGAGTGGAAGAACAATGTGGAACAAAACTCAAAATGATAACAAAGACCAGGTTTACTTATCTGACAGAGCCTGGTGAGACCCCCAAGACTATGGCCTCTAGTTACCCTTCAAGTCTGGAATTGAACTCACTCCTGTGGCTTCCAGCTAAACAATAGACAGACACGTAAGGTGGACATTTACACTAGGTAGACACACGCATGATCAATCATGGGAGAACAGAAGAGCAGTATTTGCAAAGAGAGATAACTCAAGGGGCAGGAATGCACAGGAAGGAAGGACACAGGGAAGAGGTAACTACAGAAGGAAGTGGGAAGAGAACTATGGGGACTGTAGTCAATGTCTTTAAACAAAATGTGTATGAACCATTGCATGGAAAATAAATTTGACCTGTGAATTTCATCCAAATCACAATAAAAATTAAAAACAACAACAACAAAAAAAAGATTATGGCAAAGAGAACTGTATGGAGCAGATCTACTCTGTGGCACATGTGGTTTGCATGATTTAGAATTGACTTTTTAAAAAATTTTATTTTTATGTTCTAGGCATTAAGAATGCAGATACCTGAACAAATCCATGTAACACAAGCATTACAGATATTGTGATGGGACCTGAATAATTCCTACTGGATGCACAAAAATGAGTGGTCAGTCCTATATAGAGATTTTACAAAAAGTTCCAGAAGCAAGTCACTCTTATTACATGAAGTGATTTATGTCAACTAGGCAGTGAGAAGAATAATATCAGTCAAGAGAACTATAAGGAAAGTGTGGTGGTTATGTTTTTGTGTCAATTTGGCTAGGCCTGGTTGAGTGGCTGAGTAGCTGGATGTAGTATTACCCATGACGAGACTGGTAATCAACTCCATGGTGGAACCTACTATGAGTAGCTGAGTAGCTGCCTTTGGGTATGCAGTCTGCTTCCTGTATATAAGGAGAAGCTTTGAGAAAGGTTTCTAGTGCCAACTCATAGCGACCCTGTGTACAACAGAATGAAATACTGCCCAGTTGTGCACCATCCTCACAATCTTTGCTATACCTGACCCCATAATTGCAGCTACTGTGTCAATCCATCTTGTTAAGGGTCTTCCACTTTTTTTTTTTTTTTGACTCTCCAGTTTACCAAGCATGATATCCTTCTCTAGGGAACATGACCAAAGTAGGTGAGAAAAAGTCTACGCATTCTCATTTCCAAGGACCATTATGGCTGTACTTCTTCCGGCTGATACATTAGTATATATTGGGGTAGGGTTTGTGCAGTAAGAGCTAGGAAAAGAAAGTGACCTGTGAACTCCTCAATGTTGGAAGCTGTATCTGATATACATTTGTATCCCAGAGGGCCCATTGTCCTCCCATTACCAGTTGGGAAGCTCTTGGAGTCTCTGTGTTCAGAGCCTTTATTGGCTTCATTACATGGGCATGCCTGAGGCCTCATTGAATATACATGATAGATTAAATCATGCATAAATCCCAAGTTTAGTTAATATCAGGTAACTAGATGGTCTTTCTGGTCTGGCTAGGCCCTAGTCATTTCCATAAATCGTCAGATTTGGTCTGAGCTTTTAGATAATAAAGGCATCTCAGTTACTCAGGAAATTCCAAGGGCTATCTCTTAGTAACCAAGAAACCAAAAAACCAAATTCACTGCCATCGAGTTGGACCTGACTCAGTGACCTCTCCTTGGATTTCTGAGATGGTATCACTAAGGAAGTAGAGTGCCCAACTTTCCTTCCAAGGAGTGGCTGGTGGGTTTGAACCACCAGCCTTCGGGTTAGCAGTCAAATGCCTTAGGCACTATGCCATCAGAACTCCTGGTAACCAAGGACAAAATCTAAAATGTTTTGTTTTGTAAAATGATTCATTACCATGTAGTAACATATACTATGATCTTTATATATGTTTTCATTGTTGTTGAGTATATGGGTAAATCAATTAATCAACCAAGTAACTAATCAACCAATCAACTAACAAGTTACATAAAAACAAGGGCCAGATGTATTTGCCAATATAAGTAATACTATTGTCTGATAATAAATAAATCCCAAAATTTCAGAAGTCCACTAAACAAGTTTGCTTTTCATTTCATTTCAAACGTCTTAAATAAATCAGGGCAAAGGACAGTGTTCCATACAGTCATTTAGGAACCTAGGGTGATGAACACTATGACATTTTTTAACTGTACCATCTAGAAAAGGTGGTCTTCCAAATTATTGAGGAAGAGAAACAGAGACATTGAGGAGGTACGCTGGCTCTTAGTGATCTCAAGAGTCACTTCTGCTCAGAGTATTGGCAAGAACTTGTCATGTGACTCCATATTAACTGCGAGACAGAGAAGAAAATTCTACGGAGTGGTTATACTCTTTTCCAAAAATAGAAGGGGGAGTACATGGAGTATTGGTGAACACTAATTATGTCAGCCACACCAGACCACAAAAGGACCATGACAAGAATTTTAAACTTATTCAAAGTGGTTTTCAAATGATTATTTTTTAAGCAAAAGAATCCTATATTCAAGTAGCATATACTATATAAATAAGATAAAATAGAGCTCTAGTTAAAACAAGTGCAAGGAGATGAAAATCTACAGTTCTGCCCATTCTATCAACAGTCATATACCATCTGTGTACCTCACATGTTTCTCTTATGAATCCATGGCTCCTTGAAACACGAAATGAGGACCACTATCGTAGACTAGTGGGAGATATTGGAGTACTTTAACCAGGAAAATGATGTAATCACATTTGACCTTTAGGTGAATTCAGCACATTTCTGCTAGGTTGGGGAGGAGAGTTGCATTAGATTGAGGATGTACAGTATGTGTGACAAGACATGAGGCAGAAACAGGATTAGAAGCTTCCATAGCCATTCAGATAAGAAAAGGTGAGGGCCTGAACCAAGACAATGGCAGTGATACTAAATACCTTTTTAATATGTCTTCTAATTCAAATTTCTATTTGTCTCTGGTTGTTAGTTGGATTGTTTTACTTACGTCCTTTTTTACTGTTGTAAAAATATATAGATAAAACAACATTTGTCAATTCAATATTTTTCACATGTACAATTCAATAAGACCAATCACATCAATCATTTTGTGCAACCTTATCAATATCCATTGCCAAATTTCCCATCACCATAAGTAGAAAAACAGTGCTTTGTAAATAATGTCTCCCTTTTTCCCACCCTCCTGCTCTTGGTAACTACTGCTTAACTCTCATCTCTATATATTTGCCTATTCTAAGCATTTCATATTAATGAGATCATATAATGTGTGTCTTTTTGTGATTGGTCAGTGTGATCTTATTTCATGTTTATATTGGTTGCAGTCATCTCAAGTTTCCTTTAATACTAACATAGATCTATTATGGGAGCTCTGGTAGCATAGTGCCTAAGGCACTTGACTACTAACCAGAAGGTTGGCGGTTCAAACCCACCAGCCACTCCTCAGAA
>NW_006921612.1:1314685-1320112 GCF_000298275.1 Orycteropus afer afer
AGATCTGTTAGTTCTTTCAGCAGTCCATGGTACTTTCAGCATTCTTCACCAGCACCACAACTCAAAAGCATCAACTCTTCTTCAGTCTTCCTTATTCTGTAGTGATACTGCCTTGGAAACCCAAGGAGGGCTCATTATGAGTTGGGTCCGACTCGATGGCACATAGCAACAACAACAGATCTATTATAGGAGTTAGCACACTTTTTCTGTAAAAGGGCAGATGGCAGATATTTTAGACTTACAAAAACCATTTGGTCTCTGTTGCTGCTGCTCAACTTTGTCATTGTAGAGGAAAAGCAGCCATGGACAATATGCAAATAAGTAGATGTAGTTGTGTTCCAATAAAATTTTTTTATGAAGACTGAAATTTGAACTTCATATAAATTTCACATCATAAACTATTCTATGTTATTTAAATATTTTGTTTTCAGTCATTAAAAATATGAAAAAGATCCTTAGTTCAAGAGCTATACAGAAACTGACCGTGAACCAGTTTTGTTTCCTTGGATATAGTTTGCTGATCCCTGATCTCTGGGTTGTTATACTGAGTGACTGAATAATTGTGAAAAAGAATAATGTTCATGAAGGTTATTTACTTTTTTATTTTTGTAAATGATATATAATGATGAGATGAAAATAAAGATATGAAACTAATGTTTCAAACAATTTTCCATGGAACACAGAGACTGGAAAAAGGTACTGAAAAATTGTTGATTTGGTCGTTGCCAGTGTATATAAATTTTATACCACCCACAGACACTGTAGCAAATCTACACAATTAGAACAAACAAAGCAGAATGAAACAAAGCTGGAAGGCCCTGGTGTTACTGAATTCCTTCTTGTCTCTGTAATAGAAACCCAGAAATAAAGATGCCCTCCCTCACAGCACTGTTTGCAGTGGAGGTCACTGCTTAATTGTGAGAATTCTCAGAGTCATTGAACTGAGACAAGTTTGGCCTTCCTTAGGCAAACAAAAGAAAATAATTTTGTTAAATTTTCCCTTATCAGAAGTTATCCTATCCCTAAAATTATCCAACTGAATAAACATAAAAACTAAAATTCCAAATGAAATTATTTGTTCTTAAACTATTTCCTCCCAATTGTCAAAGCAATGCATGCTTATTTTAAATAATTTGAAAAGTGACCTAAAGATATAATGATAAGAGCAAAAGTTATTCCAAATTTCAGAACCCCGAGACAGCCATTGAAAACCCAAGGCCACATCTTTTAACATAATGTGAATGCACACATGTGTATAGAATTTTTTTTTTTTAACTTAACATTATACTTTGAACATTTCCCCATGTCCTTAAAGAATCCTCAGATTTTTTTTTTTTTTCACTGACTACATAATTCTGTCCAGATATACTCTTAAAAACTATGGGGGGCAATATTCAAAAACTCAATAAAGACCAGAATTACTGGTCAGATGAAATCTGGTGAGACTCCCAATATTATGGCCCTGAAATACATTTGGTGCCTGGAATAAAACTCACCCCCAGGGGTGGGCTCTCAACCCAATAGTTAACAAGATGTACACGCAGACCATTCAACCCAGGATGCCACATCCACACACTCAATGGTAATACATCCCTTAGAGCAATAGAGCATGGGACACCAGAGGACCAACATTCAAACTGAAGAAATGCAGGACAAACAGGAGTGCATAATAATGAGGGGCACAGGGGGAGGGTTGCAGGGTAGGGAGGGGAGGAGACTGGGTTAGGGTTGGACAGGGCAAATGGGGAGTGAAACTAAATGTACGCGAGACGTTGAATGTAAAACAAGCTCTTAAAATTAAAATAAAAAAAAAACCCGATTTATTGAAATGAATGTTTCTCTCTCTCTCCTTTTTTTTTTTTTTTTTTTTTTTTTTTATTGTGGTGAAAGCATACGCACCAAAATATTCACCACCACTAACAACTTCCACATTTACAGCTCAGGGACACTGATGACATTTTTCATCTCGTGCCACCAATATTGTTATCTTTTTGCAAAATATTCTACTACCATCAGCATAAACTAAATGCCCATAAACAAAGTGTCCCCCTTTCTCTCTTCCTCTTATCCCAGGAAACCACTAATAATAATCTTGTTGTTGTTGTTATGTGCCATCGAGTCAGACCCGACTCATAGCGACCCCTCCTTGGGTTGCCGAGGCAGTGTCACTACGGAAGTAGATTGCACAACCTTCCTTCCAAGGAGTGGCTGGTGGGTTTGAACCGCCAGCCTTCTGGTTAGCAGTCCAATGCCATAGGCACTATGATACCAGAGCTCCTAATAATAATCTTGTTCTTCTTGTTGTTATGTGCCGCCAAGTCAAACCCGACTCACAGCGACCCCTCCTTGGGTTTCCGAGGCAGTATCACTACGGAAGTAGGATTGCCTAACCTTCCTTCCCAGGAGTGGCTGGTGGGTTTGAACCGCCAGCCGTCTGGTTAGCGGGCAAGTGTCTTAGCCACTATGCTACCAGAGTTCCCAATAATAATCTTGTTGTTGTTGTTGTTGTTTGCTGTCGAGTGGGCCCCGACTCATAGCGACCCCTCCTTGGGTTTCCGAGGCAGTATCACTACGGAAGTAGGATTGCCCAATCTTAGGGATATCTATATCTGTATCTACGTCTATCAAGGAATTTTCCCTCCCCATCTCTCCCATCCCTGGTAACCAACAAAGAAAATTGTTTTCTATATATAAACTCCTTGACTTTTTACAATAGTGAACGAATACCATATTTGTCCTTCTGTGATTGACTTATTTCACTCAGTTTAATGTCCTCCAAGTTCATCCAAGTTATTCAGTGCTTTGCAGATTCTGTGTTATTCTTTAGTGTTGCAGAGTATTTCATTGTGTATATTATCACAGTTTGGTTACCCATTCTTCTATTTCTGGGCACTTAGGTGTTACCATCTTTTTGCTATTATGAATACTGCTGCAATGAACATGAGTGTGCATATGTCTATTTGTATCCTGGCTCTCACTTCTTTAGGATATGTATCTATCAATGGGATTGCTAGATCAAATGGTATTTCTATTTCCAACTTTTTAAGGAATCCCCATACTGATTTCCACAACTGTATCATTTTACAGTCCCATCTGCAGTGTGTGAAAGTCCTAATCTTTCCTCATGCTTGCCAGTATTTGTTATTTTCTGCCTTGTTAAACTTTGCTATTAGTGCTGAGGTGAGATAGCATCTCATTGTTGTTTTGATTTGCATCTCTCTCAATGGTAGTGAGTTTGTTTGTTTGTTTCTTTAGTTTAGTAGCAATGACCCATGAATGCTTCTTCATGTGCTTGTTGGCTGCCTGAAGATCTTCTTTGGTGAAATATCTGCTCATGTCTTCTACCTATTTTTAAATTGGATTCTTTGTCTTTTTGTGGTTGAGGGGTTGGAGTTTTCCATACATTTTAGGGACAAGTTCTTTGTCAGACATGTCATTGCTGAATATTTTTTTCCCATGGCTTCAGAAGTCATAATGATGCCATGGTCTTTGTTCTCATGGAGATGTCTTTGTAAGTGCCTTTAGGTGTAAACCTTGTACTATACCCTTGTGATATTGATATGATAGGTTCTCTTTTTACTCTTTTGGAGAAGTCTTTTGATGCACCTAAGAATTTAATTTTTAGAAGGTCCCATTCATCTAATTTCTCTTCTGCTGTTTGTGCATTTTGGGTTATGCTTGATAGCCTATTTATGCCATAAATTAGCTCTGGTAGCATAGTGGCTAAGGCACTTGACTGCTAACCAGAAGGCTGGTGGTTCAAATCCACCAGCCACCCCTTTGGAAGGAAGATGGGGCAATCTATTTCCATAGTTATACTGCCTCAGAAACCCACGGAGGGGTCACTATGAGTCAGGTCCAACTTAACAGCACATAACAACAACAACAACATGTTTGCCCCCACCCCTTTTTGGTGACCTTTTCAGTTTTAGGTTTCACATTTAAGTTTTTGATCCAACTGGAATTCGTTTTTGTGTATTTTTTGAGGTATGGATCTTATTTCATTTTGCCGCAAATGGGTACATGGTTTTGCCAGCACCATTTGTTAAAGAGACTATCTCTTCTCCATTGAATGGATTTCAGCCCTTTGTCAAAGATCAGCTGACCAGAAGTGGATGGATCTATTTCTGTTCTACTGGTCTATATGTCTGTCATTGTACCAGTACCATGCTGTTTTGACAACCGCAGCTATATAATAGGTTTTGAGATCTGGGAGTCTGAGACATTCTACTTTGTTCTTCTTCTTCAGTAGTGCTTTGCTTATCCAAGTTCTCTTTCCTTTCCATATAAAATTAGTGATTAGTTTTTCATGTTCTTAAAGAATGTTGATAGAATTTGGATCAGGATTACATTGAATGTATAGATTGCTTTGGGTAGTATTAACATTGTCACAGTGTTCAATCTTCCTATCCATGAGCATGATATGTTCTTCTATTTATGTAGATCTCATAGATCTCATTTCCTAGTTGTTGTTTTTTTTTTTTGTATAGGCCTTTTGTGTTGAAATGAATATTTCACTAATATTCATATTTTTAGTCAACAACCACATACTGAGAGAATTCTTGTTATCAAGAGCTGGTCTAGACACCATGGCTTCAGAAGTCATAATGATGCCATGGTCTTTGTTCTCATGGAGATGTCTTTGTAAGTACTTTTAGGTTTAACCATGTACTATACCCTTGTGATATTTATATGAACATGACACATTTTCTGCACTCTAAGAACTCAGAGTTAGTGAGGAAGAGAGATGGAGAGCAACAGTAAACACCCTGAAGAGGGGTGTGCATACTGAGGCTCTGCCTGTACAAAAAAAAAAAAAAAAAGTGGGGTGGGGATTGGAGGCACAAAGAACTTCTGCAGAACAAATGTTTAGTTTGGATATTATTATTTAGACAAATAGTTTGATTTTAGTACAAAGTATCTTGATATAGACAATGCTGTTTCCAAATGGTGTCATGCTGTCTAAGAGAATCTGGCCTGACTTGTCATTTAACAAGAACTTAGCATCTGAAGAGGGACTGACACTCATCAAAGTAGTAACTGTACAGGTTTTCTTAGCAGATGACATAGTGAAGCAGCACTGCTTGGTGGAAAATAGGATTTAGCACCAAATTCTAGTCTCATTCAGTCTTTTACTTGCTTGTAATGATTAATTTTAGGTGCCAACTTGGCTATGTTATGGCACCCAATTATTTCATCAAACACTAACCTAGGTTATGCAGAGAAGGTATTTTATAGATGTGATTAAGTTTTCCAATCAGTTTATTATATCTTCTCCATGCAGGTGAGCTTAAGAGGAAAAAATCTGAGATATCCTGGAGAGAAGGAATTCTATCTAAAGACCATAACATATATATATCTTGCTTGCATTCCCAGACTGCTGCCTGTCTGTCTGTGGATTTTGGACAACCTTATTTATAAGCCTAT
>NW_006921612.1:1320458-1321641 GCF_000298275.1 Orycteropus afer afer
ACACACACACACACACACACACACATATATCATTCTTTCTCCCTCAATGTATATAAAAAGAAGCTCTGGTGGCACAGTGGCTAAAGCATTCAGCTGCTAACCAAAAGGTCAGTGGTCTGAACCCACCAACCACTCTATGGAGAAAGATAAGGTAGTCTGCTTCCATAAGGATTTACAGCCTTGGAAATACTATTGGGTTGTTCTACTCTGTCCTATAGAGTTGTTATGAGTCAGAATCAACTTGAAGGCAGTGGGTTTGGTTGTTTTATTTATGTATGTGTGTGTGTGTGTGTGTGTGTGTATATACATATATATATTCATACATACATGCCTACATAGACATACATCTATATATATACCTAAGGTAGTTGACTGCTAACCAGAAGGTTGGAGGTTCAAACCCACAAGCCACTCCTCTGAAGGAAGGTTGGGAAATCTACTTCTGTAGTGATACTGCTTTGGAAAACCAAGGAGGGGTTGCTATGAGTTTGGTCTGACATGACGGCTCATAACGACAACAAATGTTGCTGTTAGGTGGCGTCGAGTCGTCTCCGACTCATAGTGACCCCATGCACAGCAGAACAAAACACTCCCGATCCCGCGCCAGCTCCATGATTCCTGCTATACTTGAGCCCATCATTGCAGCCACTGTGTTGATCCATCTCGTTGAAGGCCTCCCCCTCTTTCGTCGACCCTATACTCTATCAAGCATGACATCCTTCTATAGGGAATGGGCCCTTCTGACAACATGATCAAAATAGGTGAGACTAAGTCTGGCCATTCTCTCTTCCAAGCAGGCTGCACTTCCTCCAGGACAGATCTGTTAGTTCTTTTAGCAGTCCACAGTACTTTCAGCATTCTTTGCTAGCACCACAACTCAAAAGCATCAACTATTCTTCGGTCTTCCTTATTCATTGTCCAGCTCTCACATGAGTATGAGGCAATTGGAAATATCATGGCTTGTGTCAGGCGCACCTTAGTCCCCAAGGAGACATCCCTGCTCCTCGGCACTTGAAACAGTTCCTTCATGGTTGACTTTCCCAATGCTACACGTAGTCTAATGTCCTGACTACTGCTTCCATTGAAATTGATTGTAGAACCAAGCAATCTGAATTCTTTGACAACCTCAGTCTTCTCTCCGTTTATTGTGATGCTGCTCATTGGTCCAGTTGTGAGGATTTTT
>NW_006921612.1:1323683-1324812 GCF_000298275.1 Orycteropus afer afer
GATACCTGTGCACCATGTGCATCCCTCTAGGTTTGAAACACCAGTGGCTCAGCCTCAAAACTCACATCAACACCTCACCATTGTAGGACAAACCAACAGAAAAGTTTGTCTCCTTGTTGGAAACCTATCGTACCACCCTTAGCTGGGTCCCTGTGGCTCACTCCTCGTCTGTCTGGATTCCTAGGTGTTTTATTCCCCTTTCTCTCACTCTCCTGCCCTGCTGCTTTGGGCATGTCTGAGTTCCCTCTCCTCACCTGGACCCCTGTGGCTTACTGCTCCTCTGTCTAGGTTGCTGGCTTATAATCCCCTTTCTCCTGCTCTCCCACCCTGCTGTTTGTTTTGGGTGTGCCTAAATTTCCTCTCCTCACCTGGATCCCTGCGGCTGACTGCTCCTCTTTCTGGGTTCCTGGCTTTTTAATCCCCTTTCTCCCATTCTCCCACCCTGCTGCTTTGGGCGTGCCTGAGTTCCCTCTCCTCACCTGGACCCCTGCAGCTGACTGCTCCTCTGTCTGGGTTTCTGTCTTTTAATCCCCTTTCTCCCCCTCTACCATCCTGCTGTGTTGGGCATGCCTGGGTTCTCTCTCCTCACCTGGACCCCTGTGGCTGACTGCTCCTCTGTCTGGGTTCCTGGCTTTTAATCCCCCTTCTCTTGTTCTCCTGCCCTGCTGCTTTGAGCTTGCCTGAGTTCCCTTTAATCCCCTTTCTCCTGCTCTTCTGCCCTGCTGCTTTGGGTGTGCCTGAGTTCCCTCTCTTCACATGGATCTCTGTGGCTGACTTCTCCTCTGTCCGGGTTCCTGTTTTTTTTAATCCCCCATTTTCCATTCTCCTGCCCTGCTGCTTTGGGCATTCCTGAGTTCCCTCTCCTCAACTGGATCCTTGCAGCTGACTGCTCCTCTGTCTGGATTCCTGGCTTTTTATCCCCTTTCTCCCACTCTCCCACCCTGCTGCTTTCAGCGTGCCTGTGTTCCCTCTCCTCACCTGGATCCCTGTGACTGACTCCTCCTCTGTCTGGATTCCTGGCTTTTTATCCCTTTTCTCGTGCTCTCCTGCCCTGCTGTTTGTTTTGGGCATGCCTAAGTTCCCTCTACTCACCTGGATCCCTGTGGCTGACTGCTCCTCTAAAAAACAA
>NW_006921612.1:1327647-1331394 GCF_000298275.1 Orycteropus afer afer
TTTTTTTTTTATTATTGCCATTTATTATCAGTATTTTATAAATTCAATTTTTGAATATCTGAGAATATCTGAAAATGATAATATAAGCAAATTACACACTCCAACATTGTATATAGTACATATTATTAATGATAATGTGTTCAAAAAAGAAAAAAAGTCATAAATTCATCATGACTTGAATATGTCATAAATCAGGGATTATACTGAGCGAATAACCCAAGAAGCTGGACTATATGAAGAAGTGCATGGCATCAAGATTAGAGAAAGGCTCATTCATAACCTGCTATATGCAGATGACACAACTTTGCTTGCTGAAAGTGAGAGGACTTGAAGCATTTACTGACAAAGATTAAAGACTACAGTCTGCAGTATGGATTACACCTCAACAACAGAACAACAAAAATCCTCACAACTGGACCTATAAGCAGCATCATGATAAATGGAGAAAAGATTGAAGTTGTCAAAAATTTCATATTACTTAGTTCCATTATCAACACCCATGGAAGCAGCAGTCAAGTAATCAGCCAAATATTGCTCTGGGGAAATCTATTGCAAAAGACCTCTTTAAAGTGCTAAAGAACAAAGATGTCTCCTTGAAGACTAAGGTGCACCTAACACAAGACATGATATTTTCACTTGCCTCATATGCATGTGAAAGATGGACAATGAATAAGGAAGACTGAAGAAGAGTTGATGCTTTAGAGTTATGTTGTTGGTGAAGAATACTGAAGGTACCATGGACTTCCAGATGAACAACAGATCTCTTCCAAAAGAAGTGCAGCTGGAACTCTCCTTGGAAGCGAGAAGGGCCAGACTTTGTCTCACCTACTTTGGTCATGTTGTAAGAAAGGGCCCATTCCCTGGAGAAGGATATTATGCTTGGTAAAGTGGAGGGTCAATGAAAAACGAGAAGCCCCTCAATGAGATGGATTGACACAGTGGCTGCCAGGATGGGTTCACATATAGCAAGGATTGTGATGCTGGCACAGGACCAGCAGTGTTTTATTCTGTTGTGCACAGGGTCACTATGAGTCAGAGCTGACTTGACAGCACCAGCAACAACAAACCTGTATATACCTAAAAATATATGTTGTTATTGTTGTTAATTGCTGTTGAGTTGAGTTGATCCATATATATATATATATATATATATATATATATATATATATATATATATATATATATATATATATATATACTAACAATTATAGCAATAACAACAGTAACAACATATATATATATACGTATATATAACATATATACATCTATATGTAATTATTGTTAGTTGCCTTAGAGTTGATTCCAACTCACGGCGACTGCATGTGTGCCAAGTAGAACGACACCAAGGGGTTTTCAAGGCTGTGACATTTTCGAAGCAGGTAATCAGGCCTCTGTTCAGAGGCACCTATGGGAGTATTTGAACAACCTACCTTTCAGCTAGTAATTGAGCACATAACCATTTACCCCACTCAAGAGAAAGAGAGAGAGATCCTGTTGGTCTATTCCTCTGGAGAACCCTGACTAGTACACTTGCTTGAGGAAGCCTCTAGGAGGACCCTGATAGCTAATCCCCATAATGTTTTCTTCACAGTGCAGAAAATGGTATTAACTTGCCTTAATTACAGTGGATGTGTTTGGTAGTCAATCTTCTCAGCAAATAGAATCTCAGAATGGAAAATGCTGGGCTCTGCCTGGTAGAGAGTACATTCTCTGAAATTGTTTGTTTAATCAATTAATCCTCAGAAGGAAAGTTGGGCAATTTACATCCGTAGTGATATCACCTCAGAAACCGAAGGAAGGGTCTCTAAGAGTAGGATCCAACTTGACGGCAGTGCTTTTTTTTTTTTTTTTTTTGGTTTGTTCATCTAGATTCCTCGTCTGTGAAATTGGGCTATAATGTCTTCTTTGTTTTCACAAAGTCGTTATGAGATTTAAGTAAGATGTTATATAAAAAGGTATTACAAAAAGAAATATAAAATGTTTAAGGAACCTGTTTTAAAATAGAATCTCACCTTTTTTGAAGACAGCTTTAAATTTTCCAAAATATTTTTCCATGTGATCATTTTGAATATGCAGTCAAACTTAAACAGCCCTTTTCTTAATGCTTGTGTCTCTTCTATAGAGAACGTGATTGTCAATATTTTCTGAAAGATCTTCAAGGAAAGAATCTCAAATGTTCTGATTCAGCCTGTTACAGCAATAGATGACTCTCAGTTCTGGAATGTTGATCCTTCAATTTTGCTGACTTTTTCTTTTTTTAATGCATTTTATTGAAATATAATTTATGTACAGTGAAATACACAAAACTAAAGTGACATGGGTCAATGTATTATTATTATTATTATTTTTGCAGTGTTCTTTCCCTTCCCCTCCCACCCTGGTAACCAACAAAAAAAGTTTCTTTCCATATATCTTTGACTTTTACAATAGTGAACTAATTAATAATACTGAACTAATACTATATTTGTCCATCTGTGATTGACTTATTTCACTTAGCACAATGTCCTCCAAGTTCATTGATGTTATTCAGTGTTTTGCAGATTCTACATTATTCTTTAGGGTTGTAAGGTATTTCACTGTGTGTATGTACCACAGTTTGGTTATCCATTCTTCTGTTGATGTGCACATAGGATGTTTCCATCTTTTTGCTATTGTAAACAGTGCTGCGATTAACGTGGGTGTACATATATTTGTTCTTGCCCTGGCTGTCACTTCTTTAGGATATATACCTAGTAATGGGATTGCTGGGTCAAACGGTAATTCTAATTCCAGCTTTTTAAGGACTCACCATACTGTTTTCCACAGTGGCTGTATCATTTTACACCCCCACCAGCAGTGTATGAGAGTTCCAATCTCTCCACTTCCTTGCCAGCATTTGTTATTTTCTGTCTTGTTGAACTTTGCCATTAGTGCTGGGGTGAGATGGTATTTCATTGCTGTTTGTATTTGCATCTCTCTGATGGCCAACAAACATAAGCATTTCTTCATGTCTTTGCTGGCTGCCTAATATCCTATTTGGTGAAGTGTCTATTCATGTCTTCTGCCCACTTTTTAATAGTACTGTTAATATTTTTGTTGTTGAGGTGTTGGAGTTTTCTATAAATTTTAGAGATAAGTCCCTTGTCAGATATGTAATTATCAACAAGTATGAATCAGTTACTATCAATTTGTTATGTGCTTTTTCATGGTGTCGATTTCTTTGTTCCATATAATTTTCCATGCTGAGATAGTTTTGTTTATGAATCACCTTATCACTTTCTTTGTTGCTATTGTTTTAGTATTTTCTAAGTATTTGTACCGGTCCTTTTTTTCATTTTGATGTGAAGGTTTATCATTTTTCTTTGACGTTACCCTGTGATTTATAGTTTTCTTCCCAAGTTTAGATCTTGTAGTTATCTTGACTTCCCTACCATCTAGAAATTCTGTAATTATGCAGTTTTTATCCCTCTTTTTGGCTTGTGATTGTCCTCATTTGTCAATTGATGTCTCTGGTTTCCTGTTTATGATCTTGTAGGCTTATTTACTTTGGATACTTCCATAGGTGGGTTGGTTTCTGAGTTATATCATCATGTGTGTTAATGGTCAGTTGTTGTTGTTGGCTGTTGTTGCTTTTTTGTCCAAAGGGCACCCTTTAGCATCTCTCATAAGGTTTGTCTGGTTTGAACAAATTCTTTTAATTTCTGCTTATCTGGAAATGTCCTAATTTCACCATCATATTTGAGGGACAGTTTTGCTGGGTACATAATT
>NW_006921612.1:1331494-1332952 GCF_000298275.1 Orycteropus afer afer
TTATTGGTTGCCCCTTGTGGGTAACTTTTTGTTTTTCCTGTGTTGCTCTCATGATTCTTTCTTTGTCTTTGGTTTTGTTAAGTTTAATGATGATATGCCTAGGTGATTTTCTTTTGGGTCTATCCTGTTTGGGGTTTGTTGGACTTCCTGAATGGATATATTCTCATCTTTCATTATACCAGGAAAATTCTCTTCCAACAAATCTTTGAAAATTTTCTCTGTGGTTTTATTTGTCTCTTCTTGTTCTGGAATTCTGATTATACTTAGGTTATTCCTTTTGATGGCATCCCACATGAACCTTAGGGTTTCTTCATTTTGTTTTGATCTTTTTCCTTATTGTTCCATTCCCAAAGAAATATTGAGGTATTTGCCTTCAGTCTCACTAATTCTGTCTTCCACTGATTCAATTCTACTTCTTTGCTTGTTCAATGAGTTATCTATTTCTGAAAATTTAGTATTAATATTCTGGATTTCCATCCGTAGATTTTGTATCATTTCTAATTTTCCATTTATTTTGTCATTTTGTCCTTGAAATTGTTCTAGGGTTTTCTCTGTATTTTCCTCCATTTTTTCAGTGTTTTCCTTGATCTGTCTCTCAATTTGTTGACGGTATCTAAATGTAATTCTTTTGAATTCCTTATCAGGGAGTTCCAATGCTGTATCTTCCTTAGGGATGTACCTTCCTGGTCCCTTGTTGCTCCAGCTTTATCTTGCTTCTTTGTGTGGACTGTGATGCTCTGTTGTCTCCAAGGCATTGTGACCCTTTTATGTTTATATTTAATTGGTGATTGTATGTTTGAGTGACTTGCCCACAATTTTTGTTTACTTTGTTTTGCTTGTATGTTGTTTACATAGCAGGTTACTGCACTGTGCTCCTCTATTTGTTAGTTGGCAGCACTTATACACTCACCACCTGTCTCCTTTCCCATTGTCAGCCTCCCATGTGTCCTTGCCATCCTTGGCAAATGGAGCCTATTCTTAGGTCCCTGGAATCTGAGTGAGAATGCTATCACTTTAAAATCTGAATTGGCTGCTGCTTGTAAACGTTCAAAATGGCTGTGCCCTCAGTCACTTTCAAAATTCAAAATAGCCACTGCTTGTAAACAATCAAACTGGCTTCACCCTCGGTCACTTTAAATATCGAAAATGGCCACCTCTTGTAAACAATCAAAATGGCTCCACCCCTGGACAGCTGAAAGTCCACAGCTCAGCTTGTCTCCCGCTTTGCTGTTTCCCTTTCTAGTCATAGGCCACCAGTGCAGTCATCCCTGCAGCCCTTGGCAACCAGGGCTGATCTTTTGGTCAATTCTCAGGTCCCAACATCACTTGGAAATATTCAGGCTGTTGGTCCCATCAGAGAAGCTGACAGTCCACTGCTGCAACCATCTCCATACTCACTGTTTTCGCTCAGGTTTTTCCACTAGTGGGTGCCTAATCCACTTCTGTATACTTCCTTTC
>NW_006921612.1:1333307-1342746 GCF_000298275.1 Orycteropus afer afer
GACTTTTAGGAAGCCAGTTTCCTCACAGCTCAAAGTTCAGAAGAACAGCTCAGGATAGTGACCTATATGGGTCACCTCACCTCCATGGACTCCAGAAACCTGGATTTCAGGAGAATTAAACTCCATTCCTCAAGAGCATCCAGAAGAGGAGCACAGGGCAAAGCTCCTTAGGAGTATTTGACACAGACCTGGAGGTTTGGGTTTTCTGGGTGCTTTTTCTGGTTATCTCTGAGTTTGTATAAAGTTAATAAACCTTTCCATCTCTGTTGTCTTTGACCTTCTATTCCTGCCTGAAGCTTGTTACCTGTGTTCTCAGACAAGTGCAGAAGCCTCTCATGGCTGTTCTGCATGGTTCTCTCTCAAACCCTGTAATGATTCTCAAACTCTGTAAGTCACTATCAAGCTTCAAAATACATATTTATAAGCACTGCCATGGACTCGATTCTGATTCTTAGTGTCTCCCCCTTGGGTTTCTAAGACTATAAATCTTTATGGATGCAGACTGCTTCATCTTTCTTCCACAGAATGGCTGGTGGATTCAAACCACTGACCATTTGGTTAGCAGCCAGATGCCTTAACCACTACACCATGAGAGTAACCTTGGTTCAGGGCCTCTCTCTTTTCTCCTAGGACCTTCTCCAGCCCTGCTCTGACTCTGTTTTGCCCTGAAATGGGCCTGCATCCATGTCAGGATGGCAGCCCCTCTCAGTATGGGTGGGTGTATCTGGCTCCACAGCTACGACTCCTGGGAGAGGCTGCCTGAGGTAGATGCACAGATTCAAGTGGACAGAAGTTCTTTCAAGACAAAGAAGATCATGTACCTGGCATGGGTCATGCACTTGCAGCTTAATTATTCTTTTTTCTTAAAAAGCATTTTAGGCTTACAGATAAGGGTTAGGCAACAAACCACTCTACACAGGAAATCAAGTTTTATAAGTGCAGTTGAAGCTTCTTGTTCAAACTTCCGTTGGCACTCTTATGCCCCCCCACCCCCACAAGAATCATCCCCTGAACTTGGTGTTTAGTAAAAGGTCATGTAAGGATTCTGGGGATGGTGCAGGGCAGGGTAGTATTCTGTTCTGTTGTACATCGGGTCGCTATGAGACGGAATACACTCAATGGCACCTAAGAGCAATGGCAACAACAGGGTCATGCACTTCTCTTCTATTTTTATGTGCATGCACTCCCACTCCTCTAGTTCATTTACATGCCTGTGGAGTACTCCATGTCATCACCTCCAGCTGGTGGACATTCAGGCCAGCTCCATGTTCTTCAGTGTCACAAATACAGCTACAGGGAACGTCCTGGATCCTGGGTCCTCTTGCCTATGTCCAAGACTCTCTTGGGTGCATTTAGATGAGAGGAAGGGGCTTGCTTTTTCAGGAGAAGCGGGCAAGTCCCAAGTTCTTGGATCAAATGCAAGCTGTAGGCTTTTCCTGACTCACGCAGCTGCAGGGGCTGACAAGCTCAAGGTTGGCAGGCAGTGTACCAGCTGTCGACTCCAACAAATGATGAATCCAAGGCCGAATGGTGGATTGTTCGTTCATGGACAGTTGTAGGCAGCACAACAGGATCCCGATCCACAGAAGAGTGGCTCTGACTTTTTCTTTGTACACTCCACAGAATAATCTGGCGACACTTCAGCATGGTATCATCTTAACTAATTCACTTGGATCTTTTCCTCTCCTGCTCTAGTACCCAATGTCAGCGCCTTGTATGTAAAGGCCTACTTGTGAATGCCTATACACCTGCTACCTCCTCCTTTAGGTACTTTACCTTCTGTATTTCCAAGCCCAGTTTGGTTCTCTGAGGCATTGTCACAAGGGCACAACTTCAGAGACAGCAAGTCCTACATTCAAATTTCAGACTGCCTATAATCTACTTCCGCAGTGATACTGCCTCAGAAACCGAAGAATTGGTCACTATGAGTCAGGTCCGACTCGACGGCATTTGAAAACAACAACGACAACTCTAAAGGAAAATTATTTAAACCTCTGCACCATAATTTGTTCTGCTGCTAAACTATTCCTTATAGTGCCTCTGTGAGGAATGGAGATAGCATGACATAATATGGTAAATCACCTCTCAGGTTCCTAGCTACCACAAGTTACACTTTGAAGAGATATTTTATTGTACTGTTTGTCATTGTTGTCACTTCATGTATTTTATTAATGCAACCCTGAGTTTTTGTTAACCCGGCATCCTAAAGTCGCACCGTGCTGATGGTAACTTGGAAGACCTTTTCATCTGTATTTCTGTTAACTCATGTCCCTTCTATCTTGTATTTGTTTTTCTGGCTAAGTTTCTGGATCTAAGAACAGTCAGTTTTGTTATAACACTTTTTGTTGTTGTTGTTGTTCTAGTGTAATTGATATGTTGGGAACAATTTGAGTCTAATGTAAATTCTAATTTGCATATGTGTTATTTCATCTGCAGTAATCTGCACCCAGCTGAACCCAGCTCTAGAGAAGTATAAGAAACACAGACACCTCAAGCATCTACTAGTTACCTCAGTTCACAGCATGTGTCATGAGCCATGCCCATCCACTTCTGGTGTCACAACCATCCCTCAGGTTCCAGATCACCCTTCTTCCTCTACTTCATGATAACTCACAAGCTGCAGTCTTCTGACACCCAATTCCACAAGCAAACCTTGGGTCTTCTTCAAGGTTAAGTGCCATAGTTAGTGTGGCATTTATGTCTTTCTTAAATATTTGTTGTTGTTGTTGTTGTTTGCTGTTGAGTCGGCCCCGACTCATAGCGACCCCTCCTTGGGTTTCCAAGGCAGTATCACTATGGAAGTAGGATTGCCCAACCTTCCTTCCGACTTAAATATTTAGCATGTATAAAATCATGCTATCATATTTATAAGGCACCTATCTTTTTGTATGTGTCATTGATGAAGTTGTTTAGTATTATAACCCCATACTTTCCATAAACCCTGTGGTTTTTATTGTGCACTTTTGCATAGTGCAGTGATTTATTGGAATACATTATAGGAACACATATGTCATGCTATTGTAGAACTTACCATATAAGACTTTGTGTTCTTCTCTAAGTATTTTATCTTACACTTGCTGTCTACTGAGATGAGTTTTGCTATTTTAAAAAAGTTTTATCACGTGTTGGAAACAAATGTTTTATTCTAATTTTAAGGATGGCTTATCTTGAGCTCAAGGAGATAAAGCCTAGTTTAACTTTTCATAAGTGAGGGATGAAATCAGAATTAGAATTACCTTTTTAGGAGTAGCAGTATGTTGCCATATAGAGAGTTTGGTTTTTGAAGTCAAAAACATCTACCCTTGAATTCCTGCTCCACAAATTCCTTCTACTGGAGTTGCCTGACCATCTTTGCTAAACTATGCAAACTCCAAGCTTCATTCTCCTCATGTGTAAGCATCATGAAAATGATACCTTTTGGAGTAACTCTGGAAATGAAGCCACAAAATGTATGGGAAATGCCAATCTACCTCAGACAGGGCAAACATATTTATTATCTGCTTCTTCTTTTTTTGTGTCATAATAGCAGATAAGTTTTATTGAGTTTTTTATTTTGTTACAAGGAGCTCTGGTGGCATAGTGGTTAAAACACTTGGCTGCTACTTGGTTCGAAACTACCAGTCATGCTGTGGGAGAAAGACGAAGCCTTAGAAACTCTATGTTGTTATGTGCCGTCGAGTCGGCCCCGACTCATAGCGACCCCTCCTTGGGTTTTCGAGGCAGTATCACTACGGAAGTAGGATTGCCCAACCTTCCTTCCGAGGAGTGGCTGGTGGGTTTGAACCGCCAGCCGTCTGGTTAGCAGGCAAGTGACTTAGCCACTATGCTACCAGAGGTCCTATAGTGCAGTTCAATTCTATCCCAAAGGGTTGCTATGTGTCACTGCATATGTATGACTGCACCCTGATTGATGCAGCTGATGACAGACAGAGATAGCACTCTAAATCAGCCAGCCATGTGCCGGCCAACCGCTATGACATATTGCCTCTCAAATATTATTGCATAATGATGGATACTTCTAACAAACAAATGAATAGCAACAACAACAAAAACCAGTTGTTGTCCAGTTAATTTCAGCTCATTGCAACCCTACATGTGTGAAAGTAAAACTATGCTCTACAGGGTTTTCAGTGGCTGACTTTTCAGAAGTAAGATTTTGTGTTTTTCATGAGGTATCTCCGTGCTTTCTATTAGCAATTGATCATATTAACCATTTGGCACTTGACTGCTAACCAGAAGGCTGGCGGTTCAAACCCACCAGCCACTCCTCGGAAGGAAGATGGGGCAATCTACTTCTGTAGTAATACTGCCTCGGAAACCCAAGAAGGATTCGCTATGAGTCGGGTCCGACTTGCTGGCACATAACAACAACAACACTACCCAAGGACTGATGGGTCCTTATGCAGTAGCTGTTTCCTTACATATAAACACAGTTATGGGGTAGCTGAACAATATTATAATATTAGCTTCAAAGGCTGAGTCACAAGAAAAAATCCCAAACACTGCCATCAAGTTGATTCTAACTCAGTGACCCTATAGAAGAGAGTAGAACTACCTCATAGGGTTTCCAGCACTGTAATCTTTAAGGAAGCACACTGAAATATCTTTGTCCCATTGAGCAGCAGGTGAGTTCAAACAGCCAATCTTTTGGTTAGCAGCCAAGCACTTTAACTACTGTGCCACCAAAGCCCCTTCTTAGAAGGTAGGCTTCAGGATCTGCTTCTAAAAAGGTCACAGTCTTGAAAGCCCTTTGGAGTATTTCTGCTCTACACAAATGGGAACAGTAAAAGTCAAAAGTGACTTGATGATAATAACATCATGATTATTTAGCTTTTGGGGGCTCCTGATATCTTGCACCCAATACATATGCATTACTTGTCTCATCCGAGTCCTGTCCTTCCCTCCGTCACTTTCCTCCGTGCTACATGATTCAGACATGTCAGCTTTTGGAGTTCATAGCCATTTCCTACTGGGTAGTTTTTCATCTGAAATACTAAAAGCATACCTTCTAATAGCTCAGATGTCAAATGATGAGTACCATGAACATTGACCACCCAGGATCACTTGATAGGGATCAAAAAAAAGGAGAATCCCTAACTTTGATGAAAAAGATGCTACAGTAAAGTAGAATTTAAAAATCATTGGCTTTGAAATCAGAGGCACTGGAGTTTTAATACTGATAACTACTTAGCAGTTTTGTGATACCCACTGATTAGTTGCCTATAGTATGAAGGCACTTCATACACAGAGATGACAAAAGTATACTCCCTGCTTTTAAGGCAACCACAAAATAGAGAAAATTACTTCTTTCTCTGGGCCTTGTTTCATACAACTGAAAATAGAAGTAGCAGCTTAATGTGAGTGCTGAGCTAAAATTTACCTCCACAAAAGTAAATAAGTTGTTCAATGGAAAATTATTAACAGGACCCATCACTATGAAAAGTTAGTTTTCTACTACTTAGATTAATTTTCATACAGCTATTCAAACTACTTTGGGAAAATTTAGAAAAAAAAAAAAAATCATTGGCAAGCTTCCAATGGAATACCTCAGTATTTAAGATAATTATTGAGGAGACACACTGCTTTCAGTTATACATAAGACATTCAGATTTTCATGTAGCAGTTTTCATTACAACATTGTAGTACTTTTTGTATGAATTTTTACAATGGCATTTTTGTCCTTTACTTTGCCCCTTTACCTCTGAATTTTGTCTGCATCTTTTAGTTTAAAAGTGGCTTTCTGTGTGCCTTTTTGTAAAGGAATCAAAATCATCTGCTACTGTTGTAATTGCAACTTTGGGAACAATCTCTGTTAACACAACATCTAAAAAAGAAAAAAACAAACACTGCTGTAGAGTCAATTCGACTCATAGCAACCTCTCCTTGGGTTTCTAAGGTGGTATCTCTACGGAGGTAGATTGTCCAATCTTTCTTTTGAGGAGTGGCTGGTGGGTTTGAATTACCAGCCTTTGAGTTAGCAGTCAAATGACTTAGGCACTACATCAAGATGACCTTCAATGAGTCATGGGCATGTATCCCCTGAATTTGAGTTCAAGTAGAATCTGTGACATATTTTTTTTGACAATAAAATATGGCAAAGGAGATGGTCACTCTTCTACAGTGATTACATTACTTTTTAAAGACTCTAGCATAGCAGACATTGTAGTGAGACATTCTCCTGCTGACCTTGAAGAAGGAAGCTGCCGTGTTTTGAGAGGCCAGTGAAAGCATCATGTTTCAGATAACTGTGGGTGGTCTTAGCAGTTTAGAGTGGCCCCTGGTTGACAGCCAGGAAGAAAATGAAGAAGATCTCAGTCTTTTAACTTCAAGAAACTAAATTCTGCAATGACCATGTGATCTTGGAAGAAGACCCTGAGGAAGCTTTAGAAAGAAATGCAACCCAGATGACACCTTGATTTGTGAAACCCTGACTAGAGGACCAAGGTAAGCCTTTCCTGGACTCTCAATCTATGGAAACCATGAGATGACAAATATACATTGTTTTAAGCCATTAAGTCTGTGGTCCACCACTCGTCTATCAGTTTGTCCTACTATGGTGGATTGCATGTTACCGTGAGGCTAGAAATTATATCACCAGTCTTTCAACTACCGGAAGGGTCACCCATGATGGATAAGTTTCAGTGGAGCTTCCAAACTAAGACAGACTGGGAAGAAGAATGGGGCCATCCACTTCTCAAAAAATTGGCCACTGAAAACCTTATGAATATCAGTGAAACACTGACTGATATAGTGCTGGAAGATGAGCCCCTTGGGTTGGAAGGTACTCAATATATGACTGGAAAAGAATTGCCTCCTCAAAGTAGAGTTGACCTTAGTGATATGGATGGAGTAAAGCTTTTGGGACCTTCTGTTGCTGATGGGGTATGATTCAAAATGAGAAGAAATAGTTTCAACCATCATTAATAATTGGAAAGTGTGATGTACAAAGTATGAACCTAGGAAAATTGGAAGTTGTAAGAAATGACACGGAATACAAAAAGACTCATATATTAGGCATTATTAAGCTGAAATGAACAGTTATTGGCCATTTTGAATCAGACAATCATATGGTCTACTATTCCTGGAATAGTAGTTGAAGAGAAATGGCATCACATTCATCATCAAAGAGAACATTTCAAGATCTGTCCTGAAGTGCAACGTTGTCAGGGATAGGTGGCGTAATGCCTAAGGCATTTGACTGCTAACCTGAAGGATGGTGGTTCAACTCCCCAGAAGGAAGATTGGGCAATCTACTCCTGTAGAGATACCACCTCGGAAACCCAAAGAAAGGTTGCTATGAGTCAAATAGACTCAACGGCAGTGAGTTTGGCTCTTTGACAAAAAAGATCAGTTAATACTGCTTTACGTAAATTCAAATTCAAATTTACACACCAACAACTAAGCCTGAAGATGAAGATATTAAAGATTTTTACTAACTTCTGCAGTCTGAAATTGAACAAATATGCAATCAAAATATATTGATAATTACTGGTGATTGGAAAAAAGAAGATGCTTTGGTAGTTGGAAAATTTGTTCCTGGTGATGGAAATGATGCCGGAGATTATATGATAGAATTTTGCAAGACCAATAATTTCTTCATAGTAAATGCCATTTTTTTTACAACATAAATGGTGGCTGTATAAATGGACCTTGCCAGATGGAATATAGAAGAATCAAATCAACTACATCTGTGGAAAGAGGAGATGGAGAAGTTACATGTCATCAGTCAAATTAAAGTTAGGATCTGACTGTGGAACACACAACCAATTGCTCATGTGCAGGTTCAAATTGAAGCTGAAGAAAATTAAAACAAGAGTCAAAACATGACCTTTATTATATCTCACCTGAATTTAGCTAGCATCTGAAGAACAGATTTGACACATTGAACACCAATGACCAAAAACCAGATGAGTTGTGGGATGACATAAAGAGCACAATACATGAAGAAAACAAAAGATCATTAGAAAGACAGGAAAGGAAAAGAAGATCAAAACTGATGTCAGAAAAGACTCTGAAATTTGCTCTTGAATGAAGAGTTGCCAAAATGAATGAAGAAATGATGAAATAAAAGAGAGCTGAACAGATTCCAAAGGACAGCTTGAGAAGACAAAGTAATGTATTATAATGAAATACACAAAGACTTGAAATTAGAAAACCAAAGGAGAAGAACATGCTCTGAGAAGACAAAGTAATGTATTATAATGAAATAGGCAAAGACTTGAAATTAGAAAACCAAAGGAGAAGAACATGTTCAGCATTTCTCAAGCTGAAAGAACTGAAGAAAAAATTCAAGTCTTGACTTGCAATATTGAAGGATTCAATGGGCAAAATATTGAATGACTCTGGAAGCATCAAAAGAAGATGGACAGAATATACAGGGTCACTGTACCAAAAAGAACTAGTCAATGTCCAACCACTTCAGGAGGTAGCATATGATCAACAGCAAATGGTATTGAAGGAAGAAGTCCAAGCTACGCTGAAGGAATTGGTGAAAATTTCTTCATGTGAATAAGGTTCCAGGAATTGACAGAATATCCATGGAGATGTTTCAACAAATGGATGCAGCACTTGAGGTGCTTAATCAGTTATACCAATAAATTTGGAAGACAGCTACCTGGACTCAAAGATATTCATATTTTGCCCATTCCAAAGAAAGATGATCCAATAGAATGTGGAAATTATTGAACAATATCATAAAAATCACATGCAAGTAAACTTTTGCTGAAGATATTTCAAAAACAGTTACAGGTGTATATTGACAAGGAATTGTCAGAAATTCAGAAGAGGACATGGCATGAGGGATATCATTACTGATGTCAGATAGATCTTAGCTGAAAATGAAGAATACCAAAAAGTTGTATCTTAGGTAATTGAACTAAAAAAAATCATTTTAAAAGATATGTTCACACTAAGAGACTATAATCTCAAGTACTGGTTGAAGTACATGAAAAATAAGTAAAAGTAAGAAAATTGTACACACGCATTCACCTACCAAAAAAAACAATAGAAATATTACAAGAAGGGAAACATGAAATAAATGTTGGTGGAGGCAGAGGGAGAGGAAAAGAGAAAGAAACCAAACCCACTGTCATTGAGTTAGTTTGAGTGTCACAAATCAAAATATGTAGAATTTTGAATGTAAAAGGAATCTGCTTTATAAAATTTCACACAAATCACAATAAAAATTCTAAAAAAAATAATTAATTAATTAATGGGATGACAACTTTGGCTTAAAATTAGGGTCAACATTCTTCCAATTAGAGTTATCTGAAAATAGGCTTCGCTACCCATCTGTCATTTTGTAGTACTGTGGTGGCTTGTTGTTGTTGTTGTTGTTGTTATGTGCCGTCTAGTCAAACCTGACTCATAGCGACCCCTCCTTGGGTTTCCGAGGCAGTATCACTATGGAAGTAGGATTGCCCAACCTTCCTTCCGAGGA
>NW_006921612.1:1342846-1343732 GCF_000298275.1 Orycteropus afer afer
GCTTGTATGTTACCATAATGTTGGAAAATATGCCATCAGTATTAAAAATACCATCATGGCCACCCATGGTAGAAAGGTTTCAGTAGAACTTCCAAACTAAAACAGAGTAGTAAGAAGGACTTAGTAGTAAATAAATAAATAAGCAAAGACAGACTTCAGTATGGATTACACTTTGATGTAAAGAAAAAAATTCTTCATAACTGGACCAATAAGCAACATCACAATGATTGGGGAAAAGATTGACATTGTCAGGGATTTCATTTTACTTGGATTCAAAATCAACATCCATGGAAGCAGCAATCAAGATATCAAACATTGTATTGCATTGGGCAAATCTACTCCAACAGACCACTTCAAAGTGTTAAGAAGCAAAAATGTCACTTTGAAGACTAAGGTGAGCCTAACCCATGTTTTTTCAAGACTTGTATGCATGTGAGAGCTGGACAATGAATAAGGAATACAGAGAAAGAATTGCTGCTTTGAATTGTGCTGTTGGTGAAGAATACTGAAAACAGCATGGATAGTCAGAAATATAAACAAATCTGTCCTGGAGGAAGTGCAGCCAGAATAATCTTTAGAGGCAAGAATGGTCAGACTTCGTCTCATTTATTTTGGTCATTTTTTCTGAAGGGACCAGTCCCTGAAAAAGGATATCATGCTTCATAAAGTAGAGAGTCAGTGAAAAAGGAGAAGAACTTTAGTCAAATGGACTGACACGGTGGCTACAATTACAGGTTCGAGCATATCAAGGATAGTGAGGAGGTGGAGTTCCGGCAAGATGGCGGACTAGACAGAAGGACTGCACAGACGTTCTTCAACAAAGAAAAGGGAAACCAATTAACACAGACACAGAAGATAATCTTGGACCCCTGAGCCTTGAAGGGAA
>NW_006921612.1:1347464-1386367 GCF_000298275.1 Orycteropus afer afer
GGACCAGGTTTGTTGGTCCAAAATAGCCTGGTGGAACCACTGAGACTATGGCCCCTAGCTGCCCTTCAGGTCTGGAATTGAACCCATACCTGTGGTTTCCAGCCAAACAATGTACAGGCATGTGAGTTAAACATTTACCTCCAGGACACACGCCCTGGAGAGAACAATCATGGGTGAAGGAAGGGCTGCTTATGCACAGGGAGACAGCTCAGGGTTCAGGAGACTATGGAGGGATGGTCACTGGGAATAGGTAACTATGGGGAGGAAGTGGGAGGGGAGCTGTTACATTGTGGTAAACTGGGATCAATGACATGAGACAAAGTATATGTGAACTGTTGTATGGAAAGTGAATTTGCTCTGTAAATCTTCACCCAAATCACAATAAATAAAAAAATTAAAAAAGAAAAAAAAAAGTATAGTGAGGATGGCACAGGACTGGACAATGTTTTGTTCTGTTATACATGGGATCACTACGAGTTGAAGCAAAGTCAATGGCACCCCACAATAAAAACAACAAGCCTGTGGTAATTTTTATACCACAATAGAGAGCTAGTATTCACAACTTGTTTACTAAGAAGACTGAGGTAAGGAAAGCTAACTCATAAGCTGTATATTTTTACAGTGCCCTCTACGTGTAAAACATTGGGTTTGGTTTTGAAATTGCAGTTGTTTTTTAGATGAAAATTTCAACTTTGATGTAATCCAAATCTTCCCACTAATGTGTTCTATGCTTCCTAAAGTAGGAAGAAACAACCGGGCATTTCCTCAAGAGTTTAGGTAGCAAATTTGATCGAGGGAATGAGTGTGGAATACAACAAGATGTAAAACAATGATGAACTTTGAAGGAGCTGATTGATGTATAACTTTAATCAGAAGAAGCCATATGATGTAAACTACAGTGAACTTCCAACTACAACTTTTGCAAACATCAGAGACAAGGGTAATATGCACATTCTTGTTATATATCATAAATAAATTAGAGCTGTTCAGCTGAACAGATTCCTTATTTATTCATCAATGGTACCAGGAGATTCCGTGGAGTGGTATCAGGAGAAGTGTGCAGCTCCCCTGTCCCTTCCACTCATCCTGCAGACACACACATACCTGTTTGACTCTCCTCAGAGAATAATAAAGGCATCATGATTGGAGGTTTAATTTTAACATTTTTTTTTATAGCATAGCAAACCACCCCAAAACTCAGTGACTTAGAACAACAATGATTTATTATTTCTCATGGTGCCTCAGATTGACTTCTGTTTCACATGGTATGTGCTAGTGTATTTAAGGTAGCTTTGCATTCAGTTGGTGCCTGGACTGGCCTAGAAAGTCCTAAGCCAGGGCACTGAATCTAGAGGAAGCCCTTTCCCCTTTGTCTCTGTTGGCCTTGGCAGGAGATCATTATCTTTTTTAGCTCCTGAAGCCCAAGTGTTGCTTGGTTCCTTGGAGATCCTTATGTGTCATCTATCTTCACCCCCCCCCACACCCTTTTTGTGCTTACTTCTGTGTCTAATCTGTTTTTTTTTTAAAATTCAGAATTGATTAGGTTTAGGACACACTCAGCACTGGTGTAACCACATTAACATAACAAAGAGAAATATATTCCCAAACAGGATTATGTCCGGAAGTATTGGGTTTAGGATTCCGACATATATTTTGGGGAGACAAAATCCAATCCATAACAACTAAAGGGTCTCAATTCTCCTCCACATGACCTTTCTCCCTATATGGTAGCTCGTTTTCAAAGTAGCTTCTCACTGCAAAAGTGAAAGAAAAGCCTGTACTTTATGTGCTGGGCAGTAGGGTTTCAAGAAAGCAAAATGGGAGGATTTCATGTCTTTTAAGGGTTAGGCCCAGCAGTGACACACAAACTTATACTGTCTAAAACAAGTCACAGGCCATACCAGATTCAAGAGGAGGGAAAACTGACTCTACCCTTGGTGTGAGGAGTGATGTGAGTGTCTGGGTGGGGAGGTATTTTTGGTGGCCATCTTTGGTGGCTAGATATCTAAGGTGTGGATTTATAAGTTTCTCCATGAGATGATGCTTATAGTTCATCTTTGAATTTTGTTTTTTTATTGACTGTGAAATATTATGTTTAAAATATTAATTAATATACTTTTAAGCTATTTTTCTACGTTCAGTCTATACAACTAATTTCAGGACATTCAAGCCATTCAGTCATTAAAAAAAATGCATTTCTCTGAGGTGTAGAAATATTGCTGTGATGTGGCAAGGCTGGTGAAAGGTATTAGAGAAGCAGGTAGAGGAGTACTTGGATGAGCCCTCCATGCACATCCCACAGAGCCTTACTCCTGGGTCTCTAGGATAGTTTTCAGGCATGGGAGTTGTAAGTATTAGCATATGCATCAATCTCCTTAAGTTCCCTTTCATATTCAATTATTATTGTCTTATAATTTTATGATCAAAGACAAATATCCATATTTGTCTACTGAGAGAAACTTAAAGTTGGGACTAATGAGATTCAGTCTTCTGGACAACTACTAGGAGTTAAATATTGTCATTGAAATGTTCTACATAATTTATCCATCCATTGATATATTCATTAACTAGATTAGAAAATAGATATGGAAAACTTATGACTCACCTAACATCACCTTTCAGGTGATGGTGGATGTAGTCTCCTACTTGAGCTTTTGATGTTCAAGGCTAGTTATCAGATTATGATATATTCTATAGAGCATGGGGTTTAGATGGAGACAGTAAGAACAGTATAGGATTGAATTCAAGTTCTATAACTTCAGCTCATCTTAACACAATTGCATAGTTTTTTTTTTATTTTTTTAAATTTTTTGTATCATTAATGTAAGGATAATAATAAGTGTAATTTAATTTCGTTGTGAGGTCTATACCAAATGTGCACAGAAGACTTGAAATCAATGATAGTACTATTATTCATACTTCATTGGTTCTCATAATCATATCACATCTTTGCATACTGGGTGGTTCCCACCGGGGAGGACATGTTAGAATTAAAATTAAATATTTTCTATAAAAATACATTTCTGTTATCATACCTATAATTCTATCCTAGAATTTTTCACCTTAAGGGAAGAAAATTTGAATCTCATGCTATTAATGGAGAAATTATTCTGAGGTGTACAGCTCTCCAACCCTAAACTCCTTTCATTATTGACCATTCTTATAACACTTAACAGTACAAAATGCTTTGTCTTGCTATCTCTTTTGAACTTGAGCAATAATACTATGAGGAAAAAAAAAAAAAAAAGTATGATGAACTTTATTTCCATTGTACAGATGATGAAATAGACATAGAGAGGTTTCATGCCTTTTCTAAAATCTATCTTGTCAATAAATTCCAGAGCCAGATCTCAAACTCAAGTCTTTTGAATTCAAGCATCCTGTTTTCTCTCTTAATATCCAAAAACTACAGTAATGTCAGGACTAGTTGTTGAGACCAGATCATTTGTGTTCAGCAGTTGCATGCCAGGAGCTTTGCTAAGGGCTTCATAGGTTGTTGCTCTTCTTGTTGTTGTGTGCCATTGAGTCGGACCTGACTCATAGCGACCCCTCCTTGGATTTCTTAGGCAGTATCCCTACAAAAGTAGATTGTCCAACCCTCCTTCTGAGGAGTGGCAGGTAAGTTTGAACCAACAGCCTTTTGGATAGCAGTCAAGTGCCTTAGGCACTACGCTACCTTCTCTTATATAATCCTGACACTGTAAGAGGTGCACATTACTAATCTGGTTGAGCAGAAGAGGAAGTTGAGTCCCTTGAGTAAGTAGGCCAGTTTATACAACTATACATTGGTGGATTTTGAAATTTGAACCCAGAGAAGTTAACCTGGTATCCCATGCTGTATTTGCCACCCTTTACGATGTGTATGAGAGAGAGGCAAAGAATGGGTCAGAAGAATTGCAAATGACTCACCCCTTTATGACCCATCCTAAGGCATGAACTACAATTGCACATTATTAAATGTGCAAATTATTAAATGGCATGAGTGTCCTGTCTACCACCTTTAAATTAATGGTAGAATTTTAACTGCAACCATAGACTGTGTGTGCAATTTGTGCACTGGAGTCATATTTTCAGAAGGAGTCATATTTTTAGCTTGGTGTTCTAACTCTGGGGAACAGGAGTTGGCAGCAGCACAAATTGGTCCTGTTTTATTACTGACCTTGCACATTTCAGTCTTCTCGATGCACTGCCACAGTTGGAACTTACAGTATTAATGGGTTTAAAGTTAAAGAAATGCCTTTGGAGATTTCCTCCAACTTGTCTATTTTTATTGACACATTGAAACCATTTATGTAAATGTCTGTGTTTCTGCCTTGGAAAATTAGTCTTTTAAATTCTTCAGGTAATCTGGAGCTAGGCATTTGCTCACCAAAACTGGAAGTCAATGACATTCATTTAACAGTACAGAAGAGAAATTTATCTCCTCCACGTGCATTTGTCTTTGTAACTTACCTAGGAATAGTAAAGGCTTAGATAAAGCTAGAGCGAAAGGTTCCTAGGATCATCAGGGCTGAGAGGGACTTAATGGTTGCAAATTCTAAATAATAAGTGTTCCATTCCATGAAAATCAGTTCCTTTTTCACTCTGTTTCATAATGAGCTTCTCTATGCTTAGCTCTAAGGTTGTGACTCTAGGTGGTTGAGGGGTGTGTGTGGCTATGGTGACCTATAGTCACAAAGCTATTAAATGGCAGGGCAAAGACTGAAATCCAGAGCTAATATTCTTGGAAGCAAAAGTAAATGAAAAAGTATTGAGTTTTCAGTTTTCTGTGTAGAGCATCAGTTCTCTTTCAACAGTAGTGCTTTAATGTGTCATAATAAATATTTAATAAGTAGCAGCTATTATTATGTAAAAAAGGCACTCTAGTGGCATTGTGGGTAAGGCATTTTCCTGTTAACAAAAAGGTAGGTGGTTCAAACCCATCAGCTGCTGCTCCTCAGGAGGAAGATGAAGCAATCAACTTCTGTAAAGATATACAGACTTAGAAATCCAATGGGGGTTGCTATGAGTTGGAATCCTCTTCATGGCAGTGGGTTTGGTTTTTATTATTATGTAAAGGAGCTCTAGGAGCTCTGGTAGCATAGTGCCTAAGGCACTTGACTTCTAACCAGAAGGCTGGTAGCTCAAACCCACCAGCCACTCCTTGGAAGGAAAGTTGGGCAATCTACTTCCATAGAGATACCACCTCAGAAACCCAAGGAGGGGTTGCTATGAGTCAGGTCCCACTATGGCACATAACAACAACAACAACAACAACAAAGGATCTCTGGTGGTGTAGTGGGTAAGTGCTTGGCTGCTAACCAAAAAACTGATGGTTTGAACCCACCAGCCTCTCCACAGGAGAAAAATGTGGCAGTCTGCTTCTGTACATATAACAGCCTTGAACATTTTAGGGTTTAATTTTACATTTCTTTGTTGGGTTTCTATGAGTTGTAACAGACTTGACGACAATGTGATTATTACATATGAGATAGCATTCTATGTCAGACATCATACACTCAATTTTTACATTACCTCATTTATATTCATATAGTCTTCCCATTATAAATCCTTCCATCTTTAAGACAGGGAAAATTAGCATAACAGAGATTGACAACTCAACAAAGACCATAAGTAAGTGACAAATCTAGGAGTTGAACTCGCATGTATTTGTCTCTGAAGATCTAGCCCAAGTCTTAGTTGTGGTCTCCATCTCTGTGTGTGTGTCTCATAATGTCTTTTTCTCTGTGTGTGTATGTTCTTGGTGTGTCATTTCTTCTGATGTTAGAAAAGCAGTGGTTTTCCCCAGCTAGTAGTCCATCTCTTATTAGAGTTGGAATTAAACATCAACATGTTCCTGAGTCTCAGGTGTTTTGCCATCTAATAAAGTCATCCTACTTTGCTTTGCCACTCCTGCCCACCCACCCTTTCTGCTTTCCATGTCCTCAGTACACACAGTTTAAAACCCATATTTTATACTGACACAAGACTTGGGGCAAAGGTAGGGTGGTAATGTGATAATGACAACTATGAAAGAAATTAAAATGAAGGTCAGTTTTCCCAGAATATGTAAAAAGACATAAAGCTAATTTCTAACTTCTGTGTAAATTAAGGAATTCTGAAGGGTTTTTTTGTGTGTGTGACCCATACGTGGGGTGAAGCAAGAGATATGGGGAAAAAAAGAAGAAAGGAGGGTGGGAGAAAGAGAGAAAGTGACATTGAAATTCAACTAACACTTTCTAAAGCCACTAAAAATCCCCCAAACTCGTTGCCAATTGAATGAATTTTGACTCATTGTGACCATATGTTGTTGTTGTTATGTGCCGTCAAGTCAGCTCTGACTCATAGTGACCCCTCCTTGGGTTGCGGAAGCAGTATCACTACGGAAGTAGGTTGCCCAAACTTCCTTCCAAGGAGTGGCTGGTGGGTTTGAACTGCCAGCCTTCTGGTTAGCAGTCAAGTGCCTTAGGCACTATGCTACCAGAGCTCCTTTGTGACCATATAGGACTGGGTAAATCTTTCTTCCCATAGGGTTTCCAAGACTGTAATCTTTACAGAAGCAGACTGCCACATTTTCCTTCCACAGAGCAGGTAGTGGGCTCGAACAACTGACCTTTTGGTTAGCAGCCCAGCTTTTATCCACTGTGCAGCAAGCCTCCTTTTAAAGCCACTTGAAGGGAGGAAAAAACAAACAAGCAAAAATTGCTGAATAAGGACATTCATTATCCTCCCTTCGCACATCAAACAAACTATACTTGTTGGTTTAGCTGAGAAGTTGTGCCTTAATTACAAGCCATTAAAATTCCAAAACAAACTCAATGCCCTAGAGTCAATTACGACTCATAGTGATCTCTCCTTGGCTTTCCAAGGCAGTATCTCTGCAGAAGTAGATTGCCGAATCTTTCTTCCGAGGAGTGGCTGGTGGGTTTGAACTTCCAGCCTTCTGGTTAGTAGTCAAAAGCCTTAGAAACTAAGCCACCAGAGCTCCTATAGACCATTAGAGACCATTAATAAATGAAACTGGATTCCACAAGAATTTGAATTTCATGTCTTTTCATTCCCTAGAAAGAAGACCTACTCTAAAAAGGTTTAACTGTCTGTAGGGGTGTCCCTAGTGTTGGTGTCATCCAGTTCCGTAACTCATGGTGTTACCCCCCACCATAGACCTCCCCCTTTACTATACCTACAGAATATTAAGTAATGTTTATTATCAATTTTAATCATAGAATAATATGTGTAAATATAGTTGTATATTACTTAAGTATAATATTTCTTAGCTTATATGAATACTAGCAACGTAATTGTTAAAACATCCTATATTGAATTATATTATTAGTTACAACATTATTAGTAACTGAGCAGAACCCTGTTTTTTTTTTTTTTTTTTTTTTTTTTCTTTTTGCTTTCTTTTCCTTTAATTACTACTTCATTCTAAAAAAAAAAAGTTACTGATATAAGTTCAGAAATACTACTTACCCTAATTTAAAATCCAAACCCACTGTCATTGAGTCAAGTCTGACTCATAATGTCCCTTTACGTCAGAGTAGAAGGCCCCCATGGGATTCCTAAGGTTGTAAATCTTTAGGGAAGTAGACTGCCTTATCTTTCTCTCTTGGAGTGGCTGGTGGGTTTGAACCTCCAACCTTTTGGTTAGCAGCTGAATGCTTTAACCATTATGCCCTTAAAACTCCCTACTTACCACGATATTGTGGCTAAAACACTAGAAAATTGGCAAAAGCAGTGACTATGAAGACACGGGCAACAACAAAAACAACAGCAAATGCTTTTCATAGGTCCAGATAAAACCACGTGATTTAAAGTGTCATTGTAATTGAGTAATAATGACATTGGTGATCAGGGCACATTAGAAGGTTCAAAAAATAAATTAACATAGAATTTTAGCCTTGATTGGGCCATCTTCTTCCATAGAGGTACTGCCTGGGAAACCCAAGGAGGGGTTGCTGTGAGTCGAATTGACTCAACAGCAGTAAATTAAGTGTATTACTACATACATGTAAGCTGGGCTTACAAAAAATGTTTTTGTTGTTACAACTACAGAGATATTTTTGTAAAATATAATAAATTTCTTCTGAAACACTGCACAAAATTTTGTAGACAGTTATTTTGGTATTACCCCATCTGACAGTACTATCCAGTGCAGTCTACATCTCCCACTCCCCCCACCCTCCTAGTGTACCCAATGACTGGCCACTGACTGCCATCTTAACCTCTAATAGCTCAGATGCTTGTCCTTCCCCAGTTTAGCTCAGTTTTTTCCTTCACTAGGAAGCCTGACCTGATTTTTCTTCCCTCCTTCCTGCCTTGACTTAGTGAAATTGTTGCTCTTTCTCTGGGCTTTCAAGAAGTCAGGTACTTGTATTGACCATTATTCACATCGTCTGTTTGCATACTTAGCTCTCCCAATAGTCTCTGAACAACTTGACAAAAGGAAAAAATGTTATATATTTTAAATCCAACTTGCCAGTAAAGTAATAATTATTACTTTATCAAATCTCTAAGTCCTTTTAGTTCCTTCTGTTTTCTAATTTAATATGTCGATATGTATACATTATTGCCTCTTTTTTAAGAAAAGTATACTGGGGATCAGTATACTGATTCAGTATACTGACTTACCTATGGTCACAAAGCTATTAAATGGCAGGGCAAATACTGAAATCTAGAGCTAATGCTCTTCTCAGAAGCAAAAGTAAATAAGAAAGTATTGAGCTTTCAGTTTTCTAGGTAGAGCATAAATTCCTACTGATCAGCAGTAGTGATTCTAGGTGACAGTTATGGTTTCTAGAGGAACCCTAGTGATGTAGTTAAGCACTTTGAACCCACCAGCCACTCAGCAAGAGATCCACTCTGCATTTGGAAAGATTTTTGTTGTTGTTAGTAGGTGCCATTGAATCGATTCTGACTCATAATGACCCTATTTAGACAGAATGAAACACTACTGGGTTCTGTGCCATCCCCACAGCCTTGGAAACCCTACAGGGCAGTTCTCTGTCATTTAGAGTTGCTATGAATCAGAATCAACTTGATGGCAGTGGGTTTGGTTTTGGTATGTGTTTCTATATATGAGTGGTGGTGAAAGCTGTTTCTGGTTATGTTAAAATCTGATCTCAATCAGATTGGCTAATATTAAAAAATTTGGCAATACCCAGTGTTGGAGAGATGAGGGGCAACTATAACTATCACACACTTCAGTGGGGCGGGTTATAAAGGATACTATTACTTTGGGAAACTGTTTGGCAGTTTCTTATAAAGTTAAACATATTTTTATCATATGACCTAACAATTTTACTTCTGGATTTTACTCCAGAGAAATGAAACCATATGTGTACACCATGACTTGTACGTAAGTATTTAAAATACTTTGTTCATAATAACTGAAAGCTGGAAAAAACCTACAAATCCATTAACAGCTAAGTGATTTAAAGAAAACATAAAACAGAACAAAGGAACAAAAACTGTCATATATTCATATGATGGAATGGCATCAAATGGTGAATTTCATGAAGAGCTAAGTTACACAATCTCTATTTATTATAAAGAGTTCCTGCACAGTGCAGATAGTTACCACTCTCGGCTGTGAACTGAAAGGTTGGTGGTTTGATTCTACCCAGAGACATCTCAAAAGAAAGGCCTAAAAATTATTTCTAAAAATTCAGCCATTAAAAACCCTTTGGAGCACAGTTCTACTCTGACATACATGAAGTGGCCATGAGTGGTTTTTATTTATTTTAAGTGACATTTTTCCCCAGACAACTTTCTCCCAGCAAGTCAAAGCAGTACGATTCCAAAAATATGAGGAATTGCAGGCATATGCAGTGTATAGAGTATCTCACTAAATTATTAGAGAGAACTGTAGATCCAATAGAGTGAGGTTTTGGTTCTGTGAAACCACAGGACAGCTTCTGCGATTAATATATCTTTCACACCATCTCAATTTTATGAAGACCATATTATAATGGAGTTCAATCTCCTCTGCCATTAGCAAAGCTAGAATCAATTCCATTCACTTTTTAGGCAGACTTTGGATAATCTACTTTTGTGATACCACCTCGGAAAGCTGAGGGGTCACTAGGAGTCAGATTCAACTTGACGGCAGTGAGTTTGGTTTGGTTTTTGGTTATTACTTGCCCAAGGAGTTCTGGTGGGGTAGTCATTAAAGCATTTAGCTAATCTAAAGGTCAGCAGTTACAACTCACCAGCCACTATGCAGGAGAAATGTGAGGCAGTCTGCTTCCAAAAAGATTTTTGGCCTTGGAAATCCTATGGGGCAGTTCTATTCTGTCCTAAATTATTGTCTCTATGAGTCAGAATCAACTTGATGGCTGTGTGTGTGTGTGTTTTCTCTCTCCCTACTTGCCTGTGGTAAAGAAGTCAATCCAAATGGAAGAAACAAATGCCTGACCCAGGGTGTATGTGCACAGACGGACCTTACTAGGTGCCATTTTAGACCAGTTAGTGTTCTTGGTCATGGAAATACATGGGGTTACACTAAAGTTCCCTTGGTATCAATTACTTACACCTTCTGGTATTCAGAGAAGCAATTTTTGTGCATTAATGTAAACAGGACATTTGATTAGTAAAATGACCATAAGACTGGATGACCATAATGACCATAAGACTGGATTGTTACTTGAAATTAATAATATGACTATAAGACTGGATGACCATAAGACAAAATGACCATAAGACTGGAATGACCATAAGACTAGATTATTACTTGAAATTAAGGGGAAAACAAAATGACCATCAGACTAGATTATTACTTGAAATTAAGAGGAAGACATTCATAAATTGTGAGAGATAGGGATACCTACAGTGTGAAGTAGACTCAAACAGGGATACTGGGATTCAGATGACAGAGTAAGAAAACAGCTTGAACCTACAGGGAGGTTGATCAGTAGATTTGGGTAAGGCTTACAGGAAGGATTTGATCTGGATGGGGAGATATGGAAAGAAAGGACATTTCAGGAATCATTGTTCCCACTTACCTGAACAATGTGACATCTTGGATGTCACATGGTTGACTTTGAAGTCTGGCAGGTCTAGTCTTTAATAGCTCTGCCACTTGGCAGCTATGTAATATTAGCAAGTCACTTGACCTCACCGATATTTCATTTATCATCTGTGAAATGGGCATTATAGTAATTACTCTTTCATATGATATTATGAAAATGAAGGGATTAGTAAATGATGAGGAAAGGGCCTAACATAGTCTAAATACTAAGTATAAATAAGTCTCTCTACTTTGCTAAATATATTTTTTTGCCTTGATTTTTCCCAGCATTCTCTATCCCTGCTTTTCAACTCTAATCACTTTATGTCTCCTTTCACTCACTCCCCACCATGCACCTCCAACCCCATCCCCTAAAATCTAGAATAGGGAAAAAATGATTCTGGCCACTTACTCCTAAAACCAGTTCTCCTTCCAGGAGGCCTTGGCACTGGAAGCTTGACTCTTTTGAGGAACGAAAAGCCTTACTTCCAAAAAAAAAAGATCATTTGTGTATCAGTTCCTAGAGTGGCATATTGGGCTTTTTCCACACCAGGATCTACCTACTTTATCCCTAAATTAATCCAGCCACAAATGAAAATCTCCTCACAGACAGATCTGATTATGCCAGACCCAGTGCTCCAATTTATGTGCCTTGCGTTCCCAGGGTAACATTTTGAGAAAGATACTGAAAATCTCTCAGCACCATGTTTGCTGTCTTTGAGTCAGTTCCCACTCAAAGCAATTGTATATGAAACAGAATGAAATACTCCCCCGGTCCTGTCTCATCCTCACAATCATTGCTTTGTTTCAGCTATTGTAACAGCCATTGTGTCAATCTCTCTCTCTGAGGATCTTCCTGTTTTTCACTGGCCCAACGGACTCTGGTGACATAGTGCCTAAGGCATTTGACTATTAACCAGAAGGTTGGCAATTCAAACCCACCAACCACTCCTTGAAAGGAAGACTGAGCAATCTACTTCCAGTGAGACACCACCTTGGAAACCCAAGAAGGGGTTGCTATGAGTCAGAATTGACTTGACAGCAGTGAGTTTGGTTTGCTTTGTTTTATATAGGTTAAAGGGTATGTAACTCTTGACCTTGCTGGAATGACAAAAGCATTTTTTGCTTTTGTAGATGGCTCAACTGCATATGTCCATAATTAATGCTAATTGAGTGAATGAATACATATTACCAGATACCATGCCTAACCACACTTCATAAGCATAACTGATTGCAGTAGTAAAAATAAAAATAGCTGTCACCTTAATGTTTTAAGACTCACTTCATGTAACTGTACCAATTAACATTCATGGCACTGTGGGATTAGCTTTTGTTATTCTTGTCACTGTCATTTGACCTGTAAGCCATGTGCCAGGCACTTTCTTCATTTTGTGCTCACAATACCCTCTGAGGGAGATGTTACCATTATCTCTTTTTATAGGTGCCAAAAAAACAAACTGACTGCCGTCTAGTTGTTTTCCAACTCATAGTGACCCCTCCTTGGGTTTCTGAGGCGGTAGGTATCTCCATGGAAGTAGATTGTCCAATCTTCTTTCAGAGGAGTGGCTGGTGGGTTTGAACTGCCAGCCTTCTGGTTAGCAGTCAAATGCCTTAGGCACTATGCCACCAAAGCTCCTGTTATATGTGAGGAAACTCATATTTAGAGAAGTTAAGGAAAGTGCTCAAGTTCATAGATTTGTAGAGTTAGTCTGTCTGAAGGGTTTATACTCTTAGGCACACTAGGATGAAACTGAGACTCAGTAGGATTAAATGGTCAAGCATTTCTGTGTCTGGATCTAATATGGATTCTCTGAATCCCAGTTCCTGGTTTCTTAAGTACATTATGGCAATACTTACAGTTGAAACCTATGAGTGTTCACTGGAATAACTTCCTTATACCTGAGCCTTGTCTAACGTCATCTCTGGCCATTTATATTCCAGTTAATATTGATCCAAATAGGCTAAGGAAAGATCCAAATTGTCTTACTAACAATAGGTGAAAATTGGATGTCTGATTAAGTCACATTTCCCGTTGATACAATGGTAATGGGCTCTGGCTCAATATCTCTGAAAGCACACATCTTTGAAGCTACTTTGTGCTGGATTCAATGAGCCTGATTGTCTTCTTCCAGATGAGAGTGCAGGTGAGCCCTCTGCAGTCCGGGTGGATGGAGTCACTCATTGATCATATTGTCACACCCATCAAGCAGTCAGAAGAACTAGGGCAGGATGTGAGATCAATCTGACCATCTATTTATAGATCAGGCAGCGCCTTTGTCATTGTGATCAGACCAGCTACACAGAAAGCAACATCTGCAGTTTATGACTTCCACAAAGTAAAAAATCACGTCATCATGTCCTGATAGCACATGAAAGGAAATTTTATTTTTCTTCTAAAAAGATTTCATAATGTGGACTTTCCTTTCTTGTGTTATCTTCATCTTTATCATCCTCCTTCTATTTTTCATTTATTTCCTTCCTCTTCCTTTCTCGCATTCTTTCCCTCTTCTTTTTCTTTTATTCAATAACATTTTATTTAATTTCTATTATCTGTTCAGCATTGTGCAAAGTACTGTGGAGAATTTAAATATACACAATGGACCCTAAGGCATGCTGGTGGCATAGTGGTTAATGTATTTAGCTGCTAAGTAAAAGATTGCTGTGGTGGTTCAAACTCACCAACCACTATGTGAGAGAGAGATGAGGCACTCTCTTCCATAAAGATTTACAGCTCTGGAAGCCCTATGAGACAGTTCTACTCAGTCCTAAAGAGTCATAATGAATCTGAATCTCCTCCGTGGAAGTAGGTTTGATTTTGGGTTATGGACACTGCCTTAAGCCATTTCCAGTATCTTTGTGGAGTGTAGACCACTTGTAACTCAAAATAAAAACATCTAATCTCCAGATTGCTTCCACTATTTAAGTATTTTTGTTATGTTACATGGTACAAACAAACAAACAAAAAAAAACTCACTGCCATTGAGTCGAATCCGACTCATAGCAACCCCTCCTTGGGTTTCCATGGCAATATCGTTATGGAAATAGATTGCCCAATCTTCCTTCCGAGGAGTGGCTAGCGAGTTTAAACCACCAGTCTTCTGGTTAGCAGTCAAATGCCTTAGGCACAACACCAGCAGAGCTCCCTATGTTTCATGGTAGTAGTCTCTTACTGTTTCTAGACCTTTTCATCTATAACATAAAGCAATAGTGCCTATATGATAGATATTATTTGGCAGCTTATAAGAAAACCAAAGGGCTTAGTGATGATGACAAAAGTCTAGTTAGACCATCTTTAGCAAATTATACTATCTAAGTCAAGATCTGCAAAATGAGGATAATACCAACATGCATATCATAAGTTTGACATAATGATTACATGGGGATAAATATACATATATATGAAATCTTAACATAGGCAAGTCTTGGACTAATAAGTATCAAATTCAATAAAGACTCAATAAATTTATTTACTAACGTAAGATATACTTGATTTATGGCTGTACTTTATGAAAGGTTTTAAGTGCTATACGGAATTTGTTTCCTCCCTTCCTCCCTCCCTCCTTTCTCCTTCCCTTCTTTCTTTCTTCCCAGATTCTTGTATTATATTTAGTTCCTGTAAAGAGTGGGGTTCTATTTCCACTTAGGATGAAAAACAGCTGCAAAGAATGTAACTCCCACAATGTAGCTGGTCTGATCACAATAAACAACCACTTTTCTTGAGCCCATCAGAGAGATGAGGTTACAAGGTAACCATGTAACCTGAACTCCAAATAGAGACAAACCTTTCCAAGAGGAAACAGGAAACACAAATCCTCTCACTTCTAGCAGAGCACAAGAGATCTAGGTGGCTGCCCTATAGGTGAGTAAGAACACTGCTAAAATTTTAACAAATTACTAGGGGCTAAGTTTGGTCAAACATGTCATGTCAGAATAGTTGTGAGCTCCAGAGAGAAAGAGAATTTGCATTTAATCACAAACACTTTGCCATGGTCTCCACTAAGGGTTCACTAGAAAGATTGAGGGCAGAGCCGGAGACCAGGGGATGTGTCCCTCAGTTGTGCAGGCATGCAGGAGGTCTTTGAAAGCTATGGAGACTTACAAGAAACATTACCCACTTCCCTGTATCTTTCCTATGAAGCAAATGCCTTCAACCAATGGGTAAAGCAATGGGTAGAAAAGTCTATCTACTCTAGAAAATAGGGATAGAGCCATTGCAGCTGGGGAAATATAGAGGGAAAAAACCTCTAGCACCCCTGAAAAAAGACAGAAATCATTTTGTACACAGAATATGATATTGATATCAAGATGAAATCTCCTGACTCATAGCAATCCCCCACTGGGTTTCCAAGCAGTAAATCTTTACAGAAGCAGATTGCCCCATCTTCCTTCCATGGAGTGGTTGTTGGGGGTTGAACTGACAACCTTCTGGTTAGCAGTCAAACGCCTTGGGCACTGCACCACCAGAGCTGCTTTCACTATTGAGGGAAAAATAGGCAATTCTGGCCCAAAATCAAGCACAAATATAAGACAATTTGACTGCCATCGGAAGAAGGAGAAGGAATGTTGAAATATTTCTAGCCCCAAAGCTCCAAAGGGTCTGTCTAAGACTGATATGGCTCAGAACAATGGAGATGTCTCCACAATCCCATCATGGGCCTAAACCTTGTGAAAAGTAGCAATAGACTATTGCAGGGGGGATGCCAATAGCATGGAACAAGAACTCCTCCATGGCACAAGGAATAGGGATGTCTGAAAGGTATAAATGGAACATGAGCATTGATTAAATCAGTCAAGCATCCCAGTCTCCACTTTCACAACAAAGTGATAGCAACCTGATACTCAAGAAATTAGACACCTGTGATGCACAGAAGGCTAATGATAGCAAGAACAACACTCCAAACCAGCTCTTTCTGACAAAATTAACTCAACCATTAGCAGTAACATCTTGACAGATGAAGATAAATGACTATTTCCAGGTGCAAATACTATTTATCTCAGTTTGCACTATTGCACATATGAAACTTACCATTCACTAGTAAATTATGAAACATAGAAAAGGCAAAAAAATAAAACCCATTGTCAGGAAATAAAGCAATCAAAAGAATGAGACCTAGAAATAACCCAGGTTTGAATAATCAAACATTAATTTTAAAATAACCATGACTAACATGTTAAAGGACTTAGTGGGAAGATGGACAGTATTCATAGACAGATGAGGATTTCAGTAGAGAAATGTAAAAATGGTACAAATAGAAATAACAAGTACAAATATGAGATTTCTTTCTACTCCTCTCAGCGAAGTGAACTTGAAAATATTTGATAGTAATTATCCAAACTGAAAATAAGGGAAAAACTGAAAATAAAATAAAATAAAATACTCAAGACCTATGAAACAATATCAAGTGATCTAACATATATGTAATTGGAGACCCTGAAAGCAAAGAGAAAGAGAAAGGAATACATGAAGTATTTGAAAAGATAATGACTAAATAATTTTCAAATAATAATAATAAAAGATCAAATGATAGATCCAAGAAGCTCAGGGAAGCTCAAGCAGGATAAATATCAAAAGAAAAGAAATAAATACACACACACCACAGATAGATGATAGATGAATAGATAGATAGATAGATAATATTGAAGGCAGCCATAGGAAAAATAAAGAAATTACACAGAGAAACAAAGGTAAGATTTACAGCACACTTCTTACAAGAAATTATGAAAAGTAAAAGAGAACAATGCAGCACACTTAAAGTACTGAAGGGAAAAAAGGCATGAAACATAATCTTACACCTAATGCAAATGTTTTTTTACTATTGTAAGCTTGCAGAACTTATTGCTAGAAGATCTATGTTGAAAGAAAGATAAAAGAAAATCCCTGGCAGAAAGTTTTGATAACAAAAAGAAATTTGGATCTACATAAAGAAATGTAAAGTGCCAGAAATGGTGAAAATAAAGGTAAATATGAAAATAATTTATTTTTTCAATAAAGGATAATGAGGAGCTCTGATAATGTAGTGCCTAAGGTATTTGACTGCTAGCCAGAAGGCTGGCAGTTCAAACCCACCAGCCACTCCTCAGAAGGAAAGTTGGGCAATCTGCTTCCCTAATGATACAGCCTCGGAAACCCAAGAAGGGGTTGCTGTGAGTCAGATCTGACTTGATGGCAGTGAGGTTTTTTTGTTTTTTTTTTAAAGGATGATGTACTGTCTGAAAAATTATAAGAGTGTATTATGGTGTTTATGTTGCTGTTGTTCCCATCAAGCTGGTTTTGACCCATGGTGACCCCATGTACAATAGTGTGAAACATTGCCTGATCCTGCACCATCATTCTGATCATTGATATGATGGAGTCCATTGTTGCAACCACTGTGTATCTTAAGTATCTTCCAACCAGTGGGAGTCATCTTCCAGCATTCTGTCAGACAACATTCCATTTGTGATTCACAAGGTTTTAATTGGCTAATTTTTGAAAAGTACATATCCAAGCCTTTCTTGCTAGTCTATCTTTGTTTGGAAGCTTCTAAAGAGCTATCTACCACAGGTGAACCTGCTGGAATTTGACAAACTATGGGAAAGTCACCACAGTACAAAAAACTGACAGATAGATGGTTGGCATGAAGTTTATACAATAACAAAAAAAGTAGGATGGATGGGTGAATAGAGATATAATGTAAGATTTTTACATGACACTTGAAGCAAATATTATTTGAAAATATACTGTGATAAGTTAAATATATATATATTGTAAGCCATATGGCAATCACTTACAAATTAAAATTGAGATATAACAGATAAGCCAGTGGTAAGGAAAATACAGAATCATAGAAAATATTCAACCCAAAAACAAGATGAAAAAGAAATAAGAAATAGTTGAGATAATTATTGTGACAGTAGATTTTAATCCAACTATATCAGTAAGTAGATTACATAGAAATGATCTACCACAATTAAAAAGCACAGATTATCAGCTTTGATTTAAAATTATGTCTAGAATAAATAAATTTTAAATATAAACATATATGTAAGTTTAAAAAATAAAAGGAAAAAATATTTCATGCAAACACTAATCAAAAGACAGCTATATATATCAGGCAAAACAGCCTTTTGAATAAGAATATTATTGTTGTTGTTATGTGCTGTCCAGTTGGATCTGACTCAGCGACCCCTCCTTGGGTTTCCAAGGCAGTATCACTATGGAAGTAGATTGCCCAACCTTTTCTGTTGACCCTCTACCTTACCAAGTGTGATATCTTTCTCCAGGGAATGATCCCTTCTGACAACATGACCAAAGTAGATAAGACGAAATCTGGCCATTCTCACTTTCAAGGAGCATTCTGGCTGCACTTTTTCCAGGGCAAATTTGTTAGTTCTTTTGGCAGTCTATGGTACTTTCAGTATTCTTTGCCAACACCACAAGTCTAAAGCATTGGCTATTCTTTGGTCTTCCTTATTCACTGCCCAGCTCTCGCATGCATATGAAGGCATTGAAAATACCATGGCTTGGGTTAGGCACACCTTAGTCTTCAAGGAAACATCTTTCTCTTCAGCACTTTAAAGAGGTCTTTTGCAGCAGATTTGCCCAGTGCAATACAGCATCTGATATCTTGTCTGCTGCTTTCATTACTATTGATTGTGGAACCAAGTAATATGAACTCTTTGATAACTTCAATCTTTCTCCACTTATCATGATGCTGCTTATTGGTCCACTTGTAAGGATTTTTGTTTTCTTTATGTTGAGATGTAATCCATACTGCAGACTGTAGTCTTTCATCTTCATCAGTAGGTGCTTCAAGTTATCCTCACTTTCAGCAAGCAAAGTTTTGTCGTCTGCTTATTGCAGGTTGTTAATGAGTCTTCATCCAAACCTGATGCCACATTCTTCTTTATATAGTCCAGCTTCTCAGATTATTTGCTTAGTTTACAGACTGAATAAATATAGTGAAAGGATACAACCCTGATGCACTCCCTTCCTGATTTTAAACCATGCAGTATCCCCTTGTTCTGTTCAAATGACAGCCTCCTGTTCTATGTGCAGGTTCCTCATGAACACAAGTATTCTGGAATTCCCATTCTTCTCAATGCTATCCATAATTTGTTATGATCCACACAATCAAATGCTTTTGCAGAGTCAATAAAACACAAGTAAACATCTTTCTGATATTCTTTGCTTTGAACCAAGATCCATCTGACATCAGCAATAATATCCTTCATTCTACATCCCCTTCTGAATCCAGTTTGCATTTCTGGAAGTTCTCTGTCAATGTAATTCTGCAAACATTTTTAAAAATTATTTTCAGTAAGATTTTACTTGTATGTGGTATCAGTGATACTGTTTGATAATTTCCACATTCTGTGGGATCACCTTTCTTTGGAATGGGTACAAATATGGATCTCTTCCAGTCAGTTAGCCAAGTAGCTGTTTTTTTTACTAGCTAATGGAAGCTCTTCAGAAGGAAAGTTCGGCAATCTATCTCCCTAGTGATACTACCTCGGAAACCCAAGGAGGGATCGCTATGAGTTGGATCTGACGCAATGGCAGTGAGTTTTTTTTGTTTTTGTTTTTGGAATGTGAACTCTGGTGGTGTAGTATCTTAGGCATTTGACTGCTAACCAGAATGCTGGTGGTTCAAACCCACCAGCCACTCCTCAGAAGGAAGATTGAGCAATCTACTTCCATAGAGATACCTCCTCAGACACCCAAAGAAAGGTTGCTATGAGTTGAATCGACTTAACAGCAGTGAGTTTTTTTTTTTTTTTTTGATTGATGGAAATTCACTTCTATTCTCTACTTCTCATTCTCCTCACCTGTTAAATGAGGATAAGAATGAGGAGATTAAAGATACAGTTTGAGGATTTGAGATATATGAAATTAAAGAAGGTAACCTATAAATAATAGCTATTACTGGTAGCAAAAGTCTTGGTAGAGCAGTGTTAAACTTCTTGGTTGCTATATGAGAAGTTGGTGGTTCAAATGCACCAACAATTTTGAGGGAGAAAATGAGGCAATCTGCTTCTGTAAAGATTTACCCCTCTAAAACCCCTATGGGGAAGTGTTTATCTGTCCTACAGAGACAGTATAAGTCATAATCCACTTGAGGAAATGGGTTCAGTAACATCAGTAGAGTAACACTGACACTGTTAGAGATGGTTGCTTCTGTTAGCTACTGTCAGGTTGGTTCTGACTCATAGTGACCATATATACCATAGACATAAACACTGCCAGATCCTGCACAATCCTCACAATCATGGCTATGTTTGAGCCCATTGTTGCAGCTAGTGTCAATCCTTCTTGTTGAGGGTCTTCCTTTTTTTTACTGACCCTCTACTTTACCAAGCATGATGTCCTTCTCCAGGAGCTGGTCCCTTCTGATAGGATGTCCAAAGTACATGAGACATAGTCTCACCACCCTTGCTTCTAAGGAGCATTTGGACGCACCTCTTCCATAATAGAGTAGTTCAATCTTCTGACAGTCCATGGTCTATTTAATATTCTTCACCAACACATAATTGAAGTGCATCAATTTTTCTTTGATCTTCTTTACTCATTGTCCAGCTTTAACATGCATATAGGTGATTAAAAATACTACGAGTTGGGTCAGGTGCACCTTAGTCCTCAAAATGACATTTTTGCATTTTAACTTTGAACAAGTTCTTTGCAGCAGGTTTTCTGAAGGCAGTACATCATTTGTTTTCTTGATTGCTCCTTTCGTGGGCATTTATTGTGGATCCAAGTAAAATGAAATTTTTGATAACTTCAGTCTTTTCTGCATTCATTATGATGTTGCTTATTAGTCCAATTGTGAGGATTTCTGTTTCTTTAAATTGAGATGTAATCCATTCTGAAGGTTGTAGTCTGCTCTTCATCAGTAAGTGCTTCAAGTCTTTTTTATTTTTTTGCTTTCAGCTAGTGAGGTTATGTCATCTAGATAAGTATTTCACCTGTGATGATGCCATCTTTCTCCCATGCCTCTCCAAATCAACAAAACCCTCATCCTTCTCATGGAATGTTCCTTTGCATCCTATTGCTCTAACCCAGAAGACACTATTTTTGCTTCAATACCTTGAAGGAATGCATATTTTTTCTCTCACACCACTTGTATCTCTGGAATTGAAGGTAGCTAAGGGTTCTACTTGCTCCACATTCTGCTTTTCTCTCATATCCTTTGATCACATCACCATGGCTACTCTGTATTTCAGTCATTCACTCACCTCCAGAGTCCATCTACTCTCTCCTGGAAGACTTTAGCTGTAAATTGCCATGCATTTCTCTGTAATTTCAATATTGCCATAGATGGTCCTTGTAATACCTGACTTCTAATTTCTTAGATTTGTTCTTCTCCAAAGATCCTGCCTTCTTTTCAAGCTTACTTCAACTAGCCAGAACTTTTTAGTTCTTTTTATTACAAAGTTATAGCCTATTCAAATAAACTCCAAACACCACTGACCAAACAGCCCCTCTTATCTTTCAAACTCTATCTTTCTTGTTATTCCAAATATAAGAATTGTTTAACTCTACTGACTGATTAGCCTGATCTCTGATTCTAACTTACATAATGTCTTCACTTTCCTCTTTATTCATCTTAAATATCACAATCATTAAAATCACCTTCTTGTATGTACCCTCAACACCTTTGTAACATTCATTCAGCTAAACCACAATGGTGGTGCAACGGTTAAGTGCTGAACTGTTAACTGAAAGGTCCATGGTTGGAGTCCACCAACAGCTTTAGAAGAAAAGGCCTGATGATCTGCTCCCATAAAGTTTACAGCGTCAGAAACCCTATGGGGTTATTCTACTCTGTCATGTGATATCTCTATGAGTTGAAATTGACTCAATGGCATCTGACAACAACAACAACAACAAAGTGGTGGTTAAATTCCACTCTCTGCCTTCTCTATACTTGTCCCAAACTAGCTGAAGGTTTTGTGGAAAAAAAAAACACAAAAATCATACTGACAAAATTTACTGCACTCTCCATAAATGAATATTCATGTTGGTCAACAATCAAGCTATCTTTCTTTAATCCACTCATTTTCCTACTCTCTGATAATGTTTTATACCTTTCCCTCTCTATTCCCTCTAACATCTCCTTAAAAAGCTGAAGTAATTAGAAAAGAGTTTTCAGGAGCTCCCACAATATATCTTTGTAGCTGGTGATGCAGTAGTTAAGCACTTAGCTGCCAAACAAAAGGTTGGTGGTTCCAAACCACTCAGTGGCTCATGGGAGTAAAATCTGGCAATCTGCTTTTTTAGATTACAAACCAAAACCAAACTCACTGCCATCAAGTAGATTTTGACTCATAGAGACCCTCATTATGTTTCCAAGGTTATAAATCTTTATGGAAGCAGCTTACCTCATCTTTCTTCCATGGAGTGGCTGGTGGGTTGGAACCGCTAAACTTTTGGTTAATAGCCAAATGCTTAATCACTACACCTTCTTTTAAAGATTACAGCATAAGAAACCCAGTAGGGCAGCTTTTACTCAGTCACAAGAGGTCTATGTGAGTTGAAATCAATGTTCACAGCACCTAACAAAAACAAAACTTTGTGTATGAGAATATTTTGAAGAAGAAACAATTTCTGCTCTTGCCTAAATCCAATCCTTCCTTCATTCATTCACTAGATCCCTTATACTTTTGCCTGCTCGGAGACATCTCTCTACCTCTCACCATGTTTTCTGTTTCTTTCTAATCCCTCACATGAACTTGTTATTATGACTTCTGATGCTAACAAGCAAAACATCTCTCTTGATCTTGTTTTTCCCTCAAATTACAGCCCATTTTCAAAGTGTTTGTGTCTTGAACTCTCTTCAAACAAACAGACATTGCCCTCTACGTACCATCAAACACTCATATGAAGGTTATCAATGACTCTGAGTTGTTCAACAATCAGTTTTTACATTTTATTTTAGCAGCAAGAGCAGCATTTGGTATAATCAATCTCTCCCTCCCTTAAAGTAGCATTTTCACTGGATTTTCCGTATACTCCATTCTCTTGGTTTTGGGAGCTCTGGTAACATAATGCCTAAGGCACTTGAATGCTAACCAGAAGGCTAGCGGTTCAAACCCACCAGCCACTCCATGGAAGGAAGATGGGGCAATCTACTTCCATAGTGATACTGCCTCAGAAACCCAAGGAGGGGTCACTATGAGTCAGGGCTGACTCAAAAGCACGTAACAACAACAACACTCCACTGGACACTTCTTATAGTTCTTGGCTAGCTCCTCCTTGCCTTCCCAAGCTTTCTATTTTGGAATGCCCCAGTGTTCAGTTCTTCAATCTTTTTTTTTTTTTTTTCCTTTTATCTATAATCACTCTGTCTCTTCTTATTTTCTTTATGTTTCAACTCAAACAAAATCATTTCAGGGAAATGTTCTCTGACCTCTCCATTTAACTTTCAACTGTCCCAGAATACTTTCATCTACTTGTTGTTTTACTCCACAGTGCTTATTACCATATAATGTATCCCATGCTATCTTGTTTATTATCTTCCTTCTACACAGGAATGTAAACCTCTTGAGGGAAGAGATGTTTGTCTTTCTCTCCATTCCTCCACCATCAGTGGTATATCCTCAGTGCTTAAAACAGTGCTCACAACATAGCAGATCAAATTTGAAGTGAGTAAATGAATGAATGAATAAACAATATTGAGAAGATCTTCCTAAGGCTATAAAATTTGGATAATAGAAAAGTCTATTTACTTTCCCTTTTTACTCTTTTAGCCACAATGAGGCAGCCAGATAAAAGAGGAGAAAACAAATGTCTAGTCTCATGCTCCATTGATCGATTAGGAAAACTCTTTGAGCTAAGACCCAGAGCACCACACTGCCATGTTCTCAGAACCATATCATAATAAGAGCAAGTCATTTGCACCCAAAACTTTAAGCTATTTAACTTTTGCTCCTGTACTTCTCAATCTGAGATTATTTTAAGCAAAGAATATATACCATATTTCTTGAAGTCCTTCCATTTTTTTTTCCCCATCCATATGTAATCTTTTTCTTGGCTAAACCAGAGTCATTGAATCTTTTGTTCATTTGTTTCACACCTTATTGGGCAATTAATCAACCAAGTAACAATTAATAAAGGTTTTTTTTTTTTATGCTCCCATTAACACATTTCCCCACAAATTAAGGACACTGAGGAATAAAGAGTTTGTACAAAAGAAATGGAACTCCTTGTATAATTACACATGCTTCAGATTCCTTGAAATTAGGGACAAAAAAGAAAGCATGCCTTATCTGCAGCAATGCAAGATCCATAGTCATCTCTACAATGACAAGTTTTGCTATATACAGAACAAAAGGGAAAGGAACTTACAACTAGGTGGAGTGTCAGGTTTAGAGAACAGAAAAATAAGCAATCTCATGCTTTTTTTTTTTACTTTTTCCATTGAATTTAGTTCTGAATTTTTTACTGAGAATTTATTATGTGCAAACCACTATGCTAAGGAATTTGGAGAATAAAATGATAAATCTATGGTTGAGATTGTTCTCAAAGAACTCTAGAAATAACAAGAGTAATGTTGGCCTGATGTCTGAAAAGTTATTATATCCTTCAAGATTCTAATGGACATAAATTTACTTATATCCACTTGTATATATAAGCAAGTAGTAGTGTGGATTGCCAGACACACAAACAAATCAATCTTAGAAGAAATGCAACCAGAGTGCTCCTTTGAAGTGAGGATTTCGAGAGTTTGTCTTCCTTACTTTGAATACATCATCAGGAAAGGCCAGCTTCTAGAAAAGGACATCATGTTTGCTAAAGTAGAGGGTTCAACAAAAATGAAGAAAACTCTCAATGACATGGATCAACACCATAGCCTCAAAAATAAATAGGCTCAAATATATGAAAAATTATAGAAATGACGGAACCAAGCCATATTTCATTCACAGTCACCATGAGTTGGAATCGACTCAACAGCAACTAACAACATATATCAGGATACCCCTACCTCTGTCATGATTAGAATCTTGTTGTTGTTATTGTTATGTGCCGTGGAGTCAGACCTGACTCATAGGGACTCACCCTTGGGGCAGTATCACTACGGAAGTAGATTGCCCAACCTTCCCTCAGAGGAATGAATCTTCTTAGGAAGGTGGATTTCCTGATTTTCCCATACAATCCTTCCTATCTCCACCTCATACACTTAAAACCTTTGTTTTACTAATCAAAATGATAGATCAGAATGCAAATAATCTCTGTAAAGGTAAAAGATCAACTCACTGTATTAATGGAACATTATAGGCAGAGCTGAGAATAAGAGTCTAGTTAGCAGGATGGAGGTGGGAGAACTAAAGAGGACAAGAAGAGAAAGAATAAGAGAAAGAGGAAAAGAAGAAGGAGAAAGTAGGTAAGGAGGTGGGGGGAGGTTAGAAGGAATTATGACAGGGAAGCTTAAAGGAGATTGTTGGACAATTTTGCTATTTGATGTAAATCTAAACCATTTTTCTCTTTCCTTAAAAAAACTTAAAAAAATACTAAGATAATATTACTAATTATATTAGTTCTCAATGCCATTGGAGTTGAATTTGCATGTGTATGGCATAGTAAGGATTAAGAAAAGGTTGTATAAATATGTGTGTACATATGTGTTTTATGAGTACAGGTTGATACTACCTTTATGAAAAAGAAAGAAGGTTCAATGAATTAGAGTCATATCTGCATCCCAAAGCCCAACTTGGGAAGGTCCTTAAAAATGTACTTGAATTAAACTGAATTAAAAGGCATAACTGTATTGGAGTTGCTACCCTGCAATAAAAATGATATCGTACTCTGAAATTTTTCTTGATACTTTATAATTAAATATTCTCAATTATATTTATATTGTAAAATTCTCAATACATATTATCATATTGACTTCACAATAGTTTGTACTAATTTATACTCCTAAAAATATTTTTCTTGTTAGGTGAAGTTTATCCTCTCTCTATCTCTTTCATACCTTGATGAAATGAAAACACTTTTGTAATATGTGATCTGCATCTTAAGTTTGTTCCTTTACTTGGTGAGGCTTCTTCACTACTGGAAATACATATTGATGTTACACAAGTTCAAGTTTAAAATCAAGAAAGGAGTGTGTTAGGGATATATCCTTTCACCATACTTATTCAATCTGCTTGCTGAGCAAATAGTTCGAGAAGCTGTACTATATGAAGAAGAACATGGCATGGGGAATGGAGGAAAACCCGTTAACAACCTGTGATATGCTGATGACACAACTTTGCTTGCTGAAAGTTAGGATGACTTGAAGTACTTACTGATGAAGATTGAAGACTACAATCTGAAGTATGTGTTACACATCAATATAAAGAAAACAAAAATCCTCACAACTGGACCAATAAGCAGCATCATAGTAAATGGAGAAAAGATTGAAGTTGTCAAAGACTTCACATTACTTGGTTCTACAATCAGCACCAATGGACTAGTAGTCAAGATATCAGATGACATTAGCACTGGGCAAATTGGCTGCAAAAGACCTCTTTCAAGTGCTGAAGAGCAAAAGTATCTCCTTGAAGACTAAGGTGAACCTGACACAAGCCATGGTATTTTCAATAACCTCATATGCATGTGAGAGATGGACAATGAATAAGGAAGGCTGAAGAAGGGTTGATGGTTTTGAGTTGTGGTTCTGGTGAAGAATGTTGAAAGTACCATGGACTAATAAAAGTATTAACAAATCTGTCCTAGAAGAAGTGCACCCAGAATGCTTCTTGGAAGCAAGAATGGCCAGACTTCATCTTACCTACTTTGGTCATGTTATAAGAAGGAACTATTCCCTGGAGCAGGAAATCATACTTAGTAAAGTGGAGGGTCAATGAAAAAGGGGAAGGCCCTCAACAAGATGGATTGACACAGTGGCTACAATGATGGGATCAGGTGTAGCAAGGATCGTGGAGCTGATACAGCACTGGGCAGTGTTTTGTTCTGTTTTAGGGTTGCTATGAGTTGGAGATGACTCAACAGCACCTAACAACAATGACAACATGTTCAGAGCCATGGTATTTTCACTCAGTCATATGCATACAAACACTGGATACTAAAAAGGAAGACCAGAGAAGAATTGATGCCTTTGAATTATGGTGTTGGTGAAGAATTTTGAATATTCCATGGACTGACAGAAGAGCAAACAAATCTGTTTTGGAAGAGGTATAGCCAGAATACTCCTTAGAAGCAGGGAGGTAAGGCTTGATCTCATATACTTTGGACATATTTTCACAAGGGGCCAGTCCTTGGAGAAAGACATCATGCTTGGCAAATTAGGGAGTCAATGAAAAAGAGGAAGACTCTCAATGAGATAGACTGACACAGTAGTGGAAACAATAGACTCAGATATGACAACAATTTTGAGGATGGTACCTGAACAGGCAGTTATTTTTATTCTGTAGTATTTAGTTTGTTATGAACTGGAAGTACTCTTACAGTACTTAACAACAATAATAAAGCTTATTATTTTCAGCTCCTTAACTGGATGAGGCTTTTCTGAGTTGTTGGAGTTGCTGAGAATTGTGGAGCATTCTAGATAAGAAAGTATATCAGATGACAATTTGGAAGCATTGCTACTTAAAGATATCTAGCAAATTGCCTAAGTTGGTCTCAAGGGAAGGGATATCAAATCTCCAAGTTTTCAATATCTGTGTATGTGATTTATTTTCTCATTCTAAAGAAATATTTGTTTTTATAATTTTTAATTATCTTTTTTAGAGATGCCCTCGTCCCATTCCAAAATGTGTAAATTTCAAGCTTCATAAAACCTGGATTGTCCCCTGTCTATGTTATTTAAAGCTGACATGCTAAAATTAATGTAGAAGTTGAAACTGACTCTTGGTCTGTTTCATTTATCTATCACTGAATTAAAAGTTCAGCAGAATTATCATCTTAATTCAATGATAATTTATTTTGCCTATAAGCATGGCATATTAGCAGGGTTCAGTGGGAACAGTTTTTCTGTCTCACACATTTTTACTGGAGGAACTTGGTGTGCTGAACCATGGTTTCTCTCCCTGTTGCCTGGGTTCTGCCAGTAAATATTTCAAGAGTTAGCATGTAGAAGCTGCTAGACTATGAAAGCCTGGACCCAGAAACTGACTCAACATCACTATTGCCAAATTTTATTTATCAAAGCAGTGACTACGCCCACCTAGATTTTAGTGTAGGAAACATAGACCTCACCTGTTGATGGGATGAGTGTCAAAGACTCTGTGACCATCTTTAGTCTGCCATACCAACCTATGCATCAGGGAAGAAAAATACTCAGGAAATCACCATTGATCATCATGTAAGTGGAAGAGAAGACTTCCCTAGATGTCAGAAATATTTAATGGAACTATTAAAATATAAGACGAGGCTTTTATATTATATGCCATATATAACTGGAGTTTATTCTAGAACAATCTGTATTTTTTTCAAATGCAGGCATTTAATGTTTTTATTTTTCTTTTTTTAGTGTATTCACAGAATTTTGCAGCCATCAACACAATCAATTTTAGAATATTTTCATCACATCCAAAGAAACCCCATACCCATGAACAGTCACTCCTCATTTTCCTCTAATTTCTACAACCCTAGAAAACCCTAATCTACTTTCTGACTCTGTATATTTGTTTATTCTGGACATTTTACAAAAATTAAATACACAATATGTGGTCTTTTGCATCTGGCTTCTTTCACTTATCATGATGTTTTCAAGGTGCATCTATGTTGTATCAGCGCTTCTTTCCTTTTTATTGCTGAAAAATATTCTATCTTATGGATATATCACATTTATTTATTCATTTATTAGTTGATGGAGATATTTGGGTAGCCATAATAGACAATTTTGGCTACTATGAATAATGTTGTTATAAATATTAGTATATAAGATTTTGTGTGGACATATGGTCTCATTTCTTTTTGGTATTATATCTAGAAGTGTATTGCTGGGCCATGTAGCAACTCCATATCTGACATTTTGAGAAACTTCCAGACTACTTTCCAAATTGGCTTTAGTGTATGAAGTTTCCAGTTTCTCCACAGCCTTCCTAACACTTGTTACTATTTGCTTTTTGAATATAGAAATCCTTGTGGGTGTGAAGCTGTATCTCATTGTGAGGTTTTTATTATTATTATTACTTTTTTAACCTTTTAATTGTGATTTGGGTGAAATTTTACAGAGAAAATTGGTTTTCCATTCAACAATTCATACACATTTTGCTTTGTGACATTGATTGCAATCTCACAAAATAAGAGAACACTTCTCACTTCTTCCCTGAATTTACTATTTCCATTTATTCTTCTTTCCTATGCCTTCTTGTCTTTTGAGGTTTATTCCAGGGAAAATGCTGTCCTTTTGCTCTTGTGTGGTTTATTGTTCTAAGGAGTGCCTATCAACCTGGTGTTACTGTTCACTTTACATACCTGTTTATCTTTTGGTTGAAAGTTGAGCCAAAGAGGTGAATTCATTTCCAGGCTTGAAGGGTGTCTAATGGGAACACGTCAAGGAAGATCAGTTAATACAATTTCATTAATGAATTTACACACCAACCACTAAAACTAAACATGAAGAAATTGAAGATTTTACCAACTTCTGCAGTCTGAAATTGACCAAACATGCAATCAAAATGTATTGATAATTACTGGTGATTGGAATGCAAAACAAAGAAGAGTCATCAGTAGTTGGAAAATATAGCTTTGGTGAGAGAAATGACGCTGGAGATAGCATGATAGAATTTTGCAAAGCCAATGACTTATTCATTGCAAATACCCTTTTTCAACAACATAAGTGGCAGCTATACATGTGGACCTCAACAGATGGAATACACAGAAATCAAATTGACTACATCTGTAGAAAGAGGCAATGGAGAAGCTCTAGATCATCAGTGAAAACAAGGCCAGGAGTAGACTGTGGAATGGACCATCAATTGCTCAGATACAAGTTTAAGTTGAAACTAAAGGAAATTAAAATAAGTCCACAAGAGCCAAAATACAACCTGAATTATGTCCCATATGAATTTACAGACCATCTGAAGAACAGATTTAATTAGTTAAGCATCAAAGACTAATGACTTATGGGATGACATCAAGAACATCGTACATGAAAAAAGCAAAATGTTGTTAAAAAAACAGAAAAGGAAGAAAAGATAAAAATGGATGTTAGAAAATATTCTGAAACCTGCTCTTGAACAGAGAGTAGCTAGAGCAAATGGAAGAAACTCTGAGATAAAATTGCTGAACAGACAATTACAAAGTGCAGGTAGAAAGGACAAGATTAAGTATTATAATGAGTTAGAAAACCAAAAGGGAAGAACATGCTCTGCATTTTTCAGGCTGGCAGAACTAAAAAAAAAGAAAGCTTTGATTTGTAATATTGGAAGATTCTATGGCAAAAATATTGAATGATGAAAAAAAAAAAAAAACCATTACCATCAAGTAGATTCCAACTCATAGCAATCCCTATTGGGTTTCCGAAGTGGTAAATATTTATAGAAGTAGACTGCCTTGTCTTGCTTCTGTGGAGTGGCTGGTGGGTTTGAACCACTAACCTTCTGGTTAGCTGTCAGTCAGATGCCTTAGGCACTGTGCTACCAGAGCTCCTTTGAATGATACAGGAAGCATCAAAAAAGATAGAAGGAATATAGTCACAGTATCAGCAAGAATTAGCCAATGTCCAACTATTTCAGGAGATAGTACATGATCAAGGGGCAATGGTATTGAAGGAAGAAGTCAAAGCCTCACTGAAGGAATCTGTGAAAAACAAGGCTCTAGAAATTGATGGAATACCCTTTAAGATGTTTCAACAAATGGATGTCCTGCTGGAGGCACTCATTTGGCTATGCCAAGAGATTTCAACAACAGCTACCTGGCCAACCGATGGGAAGAGATAGATATCTTTATCCATTCTAAAGAAAGGTGGTCCCACAGAATGTGGACATTATTGAAAAATATCATTAATATCACACACAAGTAAAATTTTGCTGAAGATAATTTAAAAATGATTGTAGCAGTATATTGACAGAGGACTTCCAGAAATGCAAGCTGGATTCAGAAGAGGACATGGAATGAGAGATATCATTGCTGATGTCAGATGGATCTTGGCTGAAAGCAAAGAATATCAGAAAGATGTTTATTTGTGTTTTATTGACTATGCAAAAGCATTTGACTGTGTGGATCATAACAAATTATGGATAACATTGCAAAGAATGAGAATTCTAGAACACTTAATTGTGCTCATGAGGAAACTTTACATAATCCAGGAGGCTGTCATTTGAACAGAACAAGGGGATACTGACAAGCAAGGGGCATTTGACTGACAGCTAACCAGGTTAGTGGTTCAAACCCACCAGGAAGGGAGTGTGTCAGGGCTGTGTATGTTCATCATATGTATTCAACCTATATGCTAAGCAAATATCTGAGAAGCTGCACTATATGAAGAATGTGGCAATCAGGTTTGGAGGAAGACTAACAATATATGACATATAGATGACACTACCTTACTTGCTAAAAGTGAAGATGACTTGAAGCACTTAATGATGAAGATTGAAGACTACAAGCTGCAGTATGGATTACACCTCAACATAAGGAAAATGAAAATCGTAACAACTTGACCAATAAGCAACGTCATGATAAATGGAGAAAAAATTGAAGTTGTCAGGGATTTTATTTCACTTGGTTCCACAGTCCACACCCATGAAAGCCAAACCAAACCAAACTCACTGCTGTGGAGTTGGATCCGACTCACAGAGACCCTTCCTTGGGTTTCTGAGGCAGTAACACTATGGAAGTAGATTGTCCCATCTTCCTTCCAAGGAGTGGCTGGTGGGTTTGAACCCATGAAAGCAGCAGTCAGGAAATCAGATATCATATTGCATTGGATGGATCTGCTGCAAAAGACCTCTATAACGTGTGAAGAAGCAAAGATGTCATTTTGAAGACTAAGGTGTGCCTAACTGAAGCTATGGTATTTTCAATCACTTCATATGCATGTGAAAGCTGGACAATGTATAAGGAAGATCAAAGAAAAGTTGATGACTTTGAATTGTCATGTCAACGAAGAATACTTAAAACACCACTGACTGTTGGAAGAATGAACAAATCTGTCCTGGAAAAATTGCAGCTGGAATGATCCTTGGAAGCGTGAGTGGCCAGACTTCCTCTTACTTACTTTGGTAAGGTTGTCAGAGGGACCATTCACTGGAGAAATATATCATGCTTGTAAAGTAGGGGGTCTGCAAAAAGGGGAAGACCCTTCAACGTGATGGATTGACACAGTGGCTGCAATGATGGGCTCAAGCTTAGCAAGGATTGTAATGATGGTGCAAAACTGGGCAGTGTTTTGCTCTCTTGTACATAAGCTCCCTATGAGTCAGAGCCAACTTGAGGGCACCCAACAACAACCTAACAAAAAGGGTTCTAGTCTTGGGAATTCTAGCAGTCTCTATCAGATCAGTAAGCCTAGACTTTTGTTTTGTTTTGTTTTACATTTTTCTCCTACTCTATCCAGGACATTGTGATCCCTTTCAGAACTATCAAAAATGATAGCTTGACACCATCTAGCTCTAGTATCAGGGTTGTACAGACTGTGGTTCATGTGGTCCATTAGTGCTTTGTATCAACTATTCCCTTGTGTCTTTGATTTTCCTCACTCTTATCCAGAGAGAGAGACCAATAGTTGGACCTTAGATGGCACCTCAAAAGCTTTTTTTAAGAACCTCAGTCACTACTCACCAAAGTAAGATGTAGAACATTGTCATTGTGGGTTGTGTTATGCCAGTCGACCTCAATGTCCCCCAAGACTATAGTTCTGAGGCCCTAGATCCAGTGTTTCTTTCCCTTGGGGTGTTTGATTATGGGTTGTTGTTGTTGTTATGTGCTGTCGAGTCGGCCTTGACTCACAGCGACCCCTCTTTGGGTTTCTGAGGCAGTATCATTACAGAAGTAGGATTGCCCAACCTTCCTTCCAAGGAGCGGCTGGGGGTTTGAACCGCCCACCTTCTGGTTAGCAGTCAAGTGCCTTAGACACTGTGCTACCAGAGCTCCTCGATTATGGGTAAGTTTTCATAATTTCGCTCCCTGTATGTACTACAATATCCATGGATATGTTTGCCAGTATATGTAGACATATATATAGAAGCATCCTCTGTCAAATGTATATATTTTCATAATCAATCTGTTTTAATAATCACCAGTGATACAAGTGTCACTTCCCATGCATGAAAGCAGGGTTGGATTTCCAACCAATGCACTTCAAGTGTAGCTACTGCTTGTCCATCAGCAGAGGCTTGCATGTTGCTGTGACACTGAAGAGATTATGGTGGAGCTTCCAGACTAAGGCAGACTAAGAAGAAAGTCCTGACTTCAGAAAATTAGCCAATGAAAACCCTCTGGATCACCATGATCTAAACCCGTGAGTCAACTAACAGCAACAGCAAATGCAAAAGTGTGAACAGACTGTTATTAACTAAAAAAAAAATAAATTGTATTACAAAATATCTATTTATTAGGCAAAACAAGTGATTGTGTAAGGTCCTATAAAGAAGTGTTCAAAATAGTAACACTATAATAAATATTAAACCGAATAACTTAAAATTCAATTGCTGAACTGTTCCATTTTATATGTGAGAAGCAGGGGCCAAGAATAGACAGAAATAGCTCACTAGTTAAGAAAATTGACCCAGAGTCATGTCTGGGTTGAAATCCTTCTATGTCCCTTACTATCTGCATAACCTTGTGTAAACTATTTATTTTACCGAGTTTCAGCCTGTTCTGAATTAACCATTATACTCTTTGGTCTCTCAAAAATTTGCACCTCAGTATGCTCACATGTAACATGGGGGATATAATGTACTAATCTCATAAGGTCATTATAAGGATTAAATAAGCAAATATTTGTGAAGAACTTAAAGAGTGTTTGACCACATGATATGTATTATATATGTGTTTGATAATACTTCCATAGAGATACATGTATATATGTTTATTCATATAAACATAGCATAAAATAAACCTGAGTCTGATAAGAAACCAAACTGATGGATAATATAGCCCATGACCCTGTTTTTAAAGCATGATTGCACCCAGACATTCTTACATTACAGAGACAAACATAGCTCACTGCATCACTGCAACCCATCAGCAAAACCTAAATGCATTATTTGGAACTGCTTCTGAATAAAAATAGCTCCATTCCTGATAAGGAAATTGTTTTTCCTCGTGCTTTCTGATGAGAACTATTCTCACCCCCCAAACTCAGTTTGGGAGCTTCAGAGAACATAAAAGGAAGTTAGAGAGGAAGGATTTCAGGAAGAGCTAGGCTTGTTCTGACATGAATAATGCAAAGCATAAAGGAGTCCTAAAGCCTTTCGGATCTGCAGCCTTGGCATGGCAGCTCTGCCATTTGTCTATAAATACCTGACAGGCCCAAAGTCTAAAAGATAATTTTAAATGTTGCAAGAGATAAAAATCAAGGCTCTGAAGAAGGATTCAGAGGAAAGAAATAGCCTAGGGAATATCAGACAGAAGAGCTTGTAAGTGCTAAAAAAAAAAAAAAAAAAAAAAGAAAAAGAAAAAATTGAATACTTTTAAGACTTTCCAGGATTGAATATGATCTTAGGAGGTTTATTATGCTTCCCTAAGCCTCTGTTTTAAATCTATGGTCCCACCATAAGTTAATCATTTCTATCTGGCCTTGATCTGCATCAACATTATGGGACAATAGGCTCCCTTTTATCATGAGATCAGAAATGCTGTGAAATGGGGACAGGTTGTAGGTGAGACACTTGTGGGAAACCTCCTTTCTTTCCTGTCCATAGATGAACAGTAATACAAATTTTGAGAATATACAAGTATTTAACTTGCTAGCTTAATCTTCCAGAATATCTCACTTGCACATATCCATCCCTATACCCTCTTTAGGTTGAGGCATATCACCTGAGATGCTAGCATGTCTGGATCATTAAATCATTAAAGTAGGCTCATTGCATGACTTCCCTGCTTGCAGACTTCTTCTCAACCAGTCCAGGTTGTCCTCCACAAAGTAGATGAAGATGTCCACTGGGTCGCTTCACTTCTTTTTTCCACGAATGTCTCTAGAACTGGCACTATCCACAGAAGAAAAAAAAAAAAAAAACTCATTAAACTCCCTGAGCTTCATCTTCCACATATATGCTGATGACTCTAGAATCATGACTTTTTTTGTTAAAGATACAAACCCACATATCAAATTATGTAAGCTATGTATGTCCATTTTGTTTGTCTACAAGCTTCTCAAACTTGAAATTTCCAAAACTAGACTCATTACCTGTTTCCTTCCCATTAGGAGAAAAAAAAAAAAAAAAAACCCTTCGAGATCCATTCCCATATTATCCCCTTTTTTACTTCACAAATCTTAGTCAAGGTTTGTCAGTTTTATGCCTTAAATATCTTTAAAATCATTGACTTCTTAATCAATTACAAGTCCTTTTCCCCTTATAACTATAGTAAAATTCTCCTAAAACATCTTCCTAACTCAAATCTCTTCCCATTAAATCTATATTCCATATTGTATTTACACTGACAACTCTAAAAGGTAAATTTTAACAAGTTCTCACATTGACTTCTACTAGAAACTATGTAACTTCTAGCAATATAATTTTCAGCTAAGATGGTGTCACTTCTGCCTTGATAAACTCCTAAAAGATCAGCATCTATAGAAAAAATATACAAAACACCTTCTATAAGTGTTTAAATGGAAATCAAAGGCAGAAAGATTTTGGAGGGAAGTTAGAATGTTCAATGAGAAAATAGTGTGAGTTGAGTTGTACATTTCTGCAGATTTTTCCAGAAGACAGCTGTGTTTTGGTATGACATTGATGGCTAAAGTTCCAATAGAAAACCCATTCTTTCTGGTGTGAGGAAGAAGACCAGAGAGTGTAAGGCAAACACAATTACCAGAAAGTAAGGAAGGGGAATTGTAGTAAGAAGAGAGTCAGAGAAGGAGTCTATGTTCCATGTACAAACTCTTCAAGTATCTGGCTGATCCATGGGGCAAGTTCAAAACAATCAAACTAAAAGATAGAGTCAGTGAGCTGATATTGGAACTGCTGCTCATTGCAAGTGAGACAAAGATTACAGTTTGAGTCAAACTAAGTTAACTGATAGCTAAAACAAAGATGTCACATTCTTCAGAAGCATATAATACATCCATAATCTAATAAAGATAATGTTCATAATGTTCAGGGCACATTATAATATTGCTTGACATAGAAGATCAGGAAAGCATGAGCCATTTTCAGATAGAGTCAGCAGATTGTACTATGAGATTATGCAGATGCTGAGATTAGCAGACAAGCACTTTAAAACAGTTACTCTAAACATACTTAAATGATGTTAAGGAAAATAAGGTCGTTTCGCACAAAAACATAGGATATCTTGACAAATAAATTGAAAATATGAAGTAAGACCAAAAGCAGATCTTAGAATCAAAAAATACATAAACTTAAAAAAAAATCAAGAGATGAGTTTACTGGCAGAGTTTTGAGGGCAAAGAATATAGATAATGAACTGGAAGTTGGATCAGTAAGAATTATGCAGTCTGAACAAGAAACAGAATAAAGATAAGAAAAAGGAAGGGATGGAGTGAGGGAAGGAGAGATGACAAACCAAAGAAGTAAATAAAAAAAGAAAGAAAGAAGAAAGAAGGAGAGGAGAGAGGGAGAAAGGGAAGTTAAAAAGGAAGATAGGAATGAAGGACAGTCAGAAGGGAGAAAAGGAGAAATGGAAGGAAGGAGGTTGGGTAAGACTCAGGAATCTAGGGTAAAACGTCAAAAAGTTTAACACATGTGTAGTTGAAATTTCAGAAAGTGAGAAGAGAGAGAATAGGGTGTAAAAAAATAGTTGAAGAAATAATGGCCAAAAGAATTTTCAAATGTGGCACAAGATATAAATTTACATATTTAAGAAGCTTAACAAAATATGAAGAGGACAAATGCAAAGAAAATCATGGCTAGGTACATCAGAGTCAAACTACTGAAAATCAAAGAAAAAGAGAGTATCTTTAAAACAACCAGAAACCACCACCACCACAACAGCAATAAAAACCACATATTACATCCCCACCCATTGCCGTGGAGTCAATTTCAATGCATAGTGACCCAACAAGGTAGTGTACAACAGCCCCACCAGGTTTCCAAGGCTATAAATCTTTATAGAAGCCAACAGCCACATCTTTCTCTTGTGGAGCAGCTTATAGGTTTGAACCACAAACCTTATGGTTAGCAGCTGAGCACTGTGCCACTAGGGCTCTGCATATTACTTACAAGGAAGCAATAATTTTAATAACCAAGTGCTCATCAGGCGAACTGGTGGCATAGTGCCTAAGGTATTTGACTGCTAACCAGAAGGCTGGCAGTTCAAGCCCATCAGCCACTCCTCAGAAGGGATCTGGGCGATATACTTCTATAGAGATACTATCTTGGAAACCCAAGGGAGGGGTTTCTGTGAGTAGGAAGGGATTAGACAGCAGTGACTTTGTTTTTTTGGTTTGTTTGTTTGTTTTGGTTTGATACTCATCAGAAACTATGAAGTCAAAAATTTTGAAGCCATGTGGAAAACTCCGTATTAAATTCAGGAGAGCAATAATTTGAATAATCATGTATTTCCCATCAGAAACTGAGGAAGACAGAACCATTGGAACAACATCTTTAACATGCTGAAAGGAAAAAAAAAAAAAAAAAAACTGTCATACCAGAATTGCATATCTGGCAAAAGATTAAAGACAAATTGAGACATTTACAGCTAAACTAAAAACAACAGAATCTGTTGCCAACAGAACAACACTACAAGAAATGGTAAAGGAAGTTTTTCAAGCTGAAGGGAAATGATATCAGAGAGAAACTTAAGACATTAAGGAAGGAAAATTGGGCATCTGAAATAATAAATAATTGGGTAAATTTAAAATTATTGTTCCCCTACGTATTTTAAATACAAATCAGTGTTTAAGGCAAAAATAATTACATTTTTTTTTTGTGGGCTATAGAATGAATATAAATATGCATATGAAAATGACAGCATGTTAGATGGTGGAGGAAGAGTAATTGTACATATTTGGTTGCAAAGTATCTATACCAAAAACCAAACCAAACTCACTGCCATGGAGTCTTATCTGACGCATACCGGCCCCTCCTGGGGTTTCCGAAGCGGTATCACTACGGAAGTAGATCGCCCAACCTTCCTTCCCAGGAGTGGCTGATGGGTTTGAACTGCCAGCCTTCTGGTTACCAGTCAAGTACCTTAGGCACAATGCTACCAGAGCTAGATTTCCAAATTCAGTACATTGTCTCTACAGAAAGGCTCGTTCTATCCTTTCTAGGGGAAAATCCTTGTCTCAGCTTCTCTGGTGTTTTCCTTGGCATTCTGTGAAGTTCACAGGATGTTCATCAATCTTTCCTCCATTTGTGCTTGCTTGCTTATGTGCCTAATCTGTGTCTTTTATATTTCAAAATTAATAGGTTTAATATGCACCCTACACTAACATGCCCTCACTAATATAACAAAGTCCTATTCCTAAATGGGATTACATCCACAGGTGTAAAGGTTAGGATTCCAATAAAATTTCCAACACAATTCAATCCATAACATTCCATCCCTTGGTCACCCAAAATTCATGTTTTTCCCTTATGTAAAACATATGACCCCTATCACATCATCCCCAAAATCTTATCCTATTTCAGCAACAACTCTAAATTCAAGATCTCAACTTCTAAGCCATCTAATTCAAGTACATGTGAGATTCTGGGCATATTCCATCCTGGGAAAAAATTTCTCTCCATTAGTGGACCTCTGAAACCTAGAATACAAGCTATCTGCTTTTAGAGTACAATAATAAAACAAATACAGTTATACATTTCCATCACAAATTAGAGAAACTGGAGAGAAATGGTTCACAGGTACCAA
>NW_006921612.1:1386913-1387939 GCF_000298275.1 Orycteropus afer afer
TGGTAGCATAGTGCCTAAGGCATTTGACTGCTAACCAGAAAGCTGGTGGTTCAAACCCACCAGCCACTCCTCAGAAGGAAGATGGGGCAATCTACCTCCATAGTGATACTGCCTCGGAAACCCAAGGAGGGGTCTCTATGAGTTGAGTCCGTCTCAATGGCACATAACAATGTCCTCCAAGTTCATCCATGTTATGTGGTGTTTTGTAGATTCTACATTACTCTTTAGGGTTGCATAGTATTCCATTGTGTGTATGTACCACATACATTTGTTATCCAATCCATGGTTGATGGGCAATTAGGTTGTTTCCATCTCTTTGTTATTGTGAATAGTCCTATGGTGAACATGTGTGTGCATATATCTCTTTATGTCCTGCCTCTCTCTTCTTTAGGATATATACCTAGTTATGAGATTGCTGAATCAAATGTTATTTCTATTTCCAACTTTTTAAGGAATCACCATACTGATTTTCACAGTGGTTATATCATTTTCCAGACCCACTGGTAGTGTATGGGAGCCCCAATCTCTCTACATCCTTGCTAATAATTTTTATTTTTATTTTCTATCTTGTTGAACTTTGCTATTAATGCTGGGGTGAGATGGTATCTCATGGTTGTTTTATTTTGCATCTCTCTCATGTTTAATGATCATGAACATTTGTTCATGTGTTGGTTGGCTGCCTGAATATATTCTTTGTTGAAGTGTCTGTTCATGTGTTCTGTTCATTTTTTTATTGGGTTGTTTGTCTTTTTGATGTTGAGGTGTTGGACTCTTTAAATTTTAGAAATAAGTCCTTTGTCTGATATATCATTACCATATATATATATATTTATTGTTGTTGTTATGTGCCGTCGAATCAGACCTGACTCATAGCGATCCCTCCTTGGGTTTCTGAGGCAGTATCACTATGGAAGCAGATTGTCCCAACTTCCTTCCGAGGAATGGCTGGTGGGTTTGAACTGCCAGTCTTTTGGTTAGCAGCCAAGTGCCTTAGCCACTATGCTACCAGAGCTTATATATATATAT
>NW_006921612.1:1388377-1389209 GCF_000298275.1 Orycteropus afer afer
TGAACATAGAATTTAATTTTTAGAAGAATTTAGTTTTTAATTTTTCCCAATCATCTAGTTTATTTTCTATTATTTGTGTATCTTGGATTATGCTTGATAGTCTATTTATGCTATAAATTACGACCCTTAAGTTTGTCCCTATTTTTGATTTGAAGAAATTTACAGTTTTAGGTTTCACATTTAAGTCTTTGATCCATCTAGAGTTAGTTTTTGTGTATAGTGTAAGTTTGGATCTTGTTTCATTTTTCTACAAATGGATATCCAGCTTTGTCCACACCATTTGTGAAAGAGACTGTCTCTTCCCCATTTAATGGATTTCAGTCCTTCATCAGAAATCAACTGACAGTAGGTTGATGGATCTATTTCTGGGTTCTCAATTCTGTTCCACTGGTCTATGTGTCATTAGCTGTACCAATACCAGGCTGTTTTGACATCTGGGGTTGTATAGTAGATTTTGAGATCTGGGAGTTTGAGACCTCCAACTTTGTTCTTTCCCTTCAGTAGTGCTTTGCTTATCTGAGTGACTGGTTTTTCCATCTCTTAAAAAATGTTAATAGGATCTGGATTAGAATTGCATTGAATGTATAGATTGCAATGGGTAGTATTGAAATTTTCACAATGTTCAATCTTCCTATCCATGAGCATGGTATGTTCTTCCATTTATGTAGATCTCTTATAGTTTCTTTTTATTTATTTATTTATTTTAATTTTTTGTTTTAATTGTGATTTGGGTGAAAATTTACAGATCAAATTCACTTTCCATACAGCAGTTTACATATACTTTGTCTCATGACATTGACCACAGTTTACCACAATGCAACAGCTCCCCTCC
>NW_006921612.1:1392574-1433215 GCF_000298275.1 Orycteropus afer afer
TCAGGGGTCCAGGATTATCTTCTGTGTCTGTGTTAATTAGTTTCCCTTTTCTTTGTTGAAGAGGGTCTGTGCAGTCTTTCTGCCTAGTCCACCATCTTGCTGGAACTTCCCTCTTATAGTTTCTTGAAGTAATGTTTTGTAATTTTCTTTGTACACGTCTTTTGTGTTCATGGTAAGATTTAGTCCCAAGTAGTGTATCTTTTTGGTAGCTCTTTTAAAGGGCATTGATTTCTTTGTTTCTTGTTCAGAGATCTCCTTGCTGGTGTAGAGCAATCCAACTGGTTTTTGTACTTTGATCTTATATCTTGCCACTATGCTAAATATTTCAATAAGTTCCAGTAGTTATCTTGCTGAGACTCTTGGGTTTTCTATATATAGGTTCATAGCATCTGCAAATAGGGATAATTGTACTTCCTCCTCACCAATTTGGATGTCTTTGATTTCCTTTCTTCCCTCATTGCCCAACAACAACAACAACAACAACAACAGGACTTCTAATGCAATGTTGAATAAATATGGAGATATAGGGCATCCTTGTCTGTTTCCTGATCACAAGGGGAATGATTTCAATCTCTCTCTATTGAGAATAATATTGGCTGTTGGTTTTGCATATATGCCCGTTATTCTGTTGAGGAATTTCCCTTCTAATAACTGTTTCTCTGAGAGCTTTTATCAAGGATGGGTGTTGGATTCTATCAAAAGCCTTTTCTGCATCTATTGATATGATCACCTGATTCTTTTCCTTTATTTTACTTATTTGATGGATTAAATTGATTTTTTTTTTTTTAATGTTGAACCATCCTGAATACTTGGTATGAATACCACTCAGTCATGACATATTATTTTTTTTGATATGTTGTTGGAGTCTATTGGCTAGGATTTTGTTGAAGATTTTTGCATCTATACTCATGAGGGATATTTGTAATTTGGCTTTCTAGTGGTATCTTTGCCTGATATTCATATCACAGTTATGCTTTATTCATAAAATAAATTTAGGAGGATTCCATACTTTTCTATGTTCTGCAATAATTTGAGTAGGATTGGTGTCAGCTCTTCTCTGAATGTGTGGTAGAATTCTCCAGTGAAACTATCTGAGCCAGAACTTTTTTGTTGGTAATTTTTCTATAACTTGTTCAATTCTTCTTTTATTATGGATCTGTTCAGAATTTCTACCTGAGTCTGTGTTAGTAGAGGTAAGTAGTGTGTTTCTAGAAATCTGTCCATTTCTTCTAGGTTTTCAAACTTGTTGGAGTATAGTTCTTCATAGTGTCCTGATATTATTCTTTCTATTTCTATTGGTTCTGTTGTGCCATCACCCCTTTCATTTCTTATTCATTTTATTTTTATCTTCTTCTTTTCCTTTGTTAATTTTGCTAGTGATGTGTTGATTTTATTAATCTTTTCAAAGAACCACCTTCCAGTCTTGTTGATTTTTTTCTATTATCGTCTTATTTTCTGTTTCATTTATTTCTGCTCAAATCTTTATTATTATTTTCTTCTGGTGACTGTAGTATTCTTTTGCTTCTCTTTTTCTAATTGATAAATTGGGCTAAGGTATTGATTTTGACTCTTTTTTTTTTTTTTTTGATTTGTGCATCTATTGCTATAAATTGTCTTCTCATCACTGATTTTGCTGTGTCCCAAACATTTTGTTATGCTGTGTTTTCATTCTCATTTGATTCAAGGAACTTTTTATTTTTTCTATTACCCAGTCATTTCTAAAAAGGATGTTATTCAGTGTCCATGCATTTGCTCTTTTTCCATTGGTCTTTCTAGTGCTCGTTTCTAATTTTATTACATTGTGACATGAGAAGCTGCTTTGTGGTATTTCAATGTTTTAAAATTTATTGAGGCTTGCTTTGTGCCTAACATATGGCCTATCCTGGAGAATGCTCCATGTGCACTGGAAAAGAATGTATATTTCGCTGTTGTTGACTGGAGTGCTCTGTAGATGTCTATAAGGTCAATTTGATTGATCATATATATTATTTAGTTCTTCAGTGTGTTTGTTGAGTTTCTTTCCAGTTGTTCTCTTAATGAAATTGGTGTATTAAAGTCTTTTACTATTACTGTGGAGTCATCTATCTATCTTTTAATTCTGTTAAAGTCTAGTTTATATATTGTGGAGATCTTTCATTGGGTACATGAATATTTCTTATGGTTGTGTCTTGTTCAATTGATCTTTTAATCATTGGTTTTCTTTTCTCTTACAGTTGTTTCTGTCTTAAAATCTATTTTATCAGAAATTAATATTGCCACTCCTGTCTTTTTTGGATTGCCATTTGCTTGGTATATCTTTTTTCCAATCTTTGATTTTTCGTCCATTTTTGTCTTTGTATCTAAGGTAAGTCTTTTGTAGACAGAATATAGATGGGTTCATGTTTTCTGATCCAGTCTACAATTCTCTATCTATTGAGTGGTGTGTTTAATCCATTGACATTCAGTGTAATTATTGACAGGGATGAATTTATTGATGTTATATGGTTATGTGTCTTTTCACATAATGTTACTGATTCCTTTGCTCCATTTAATTTTCTGTGCTGAGCTCATTTTGTTCATGAGTTGTGTTATCATCTCCTTCACTGCTCCTGTTTTAGTATTGTGCTTGCTCTTTTTTTTATTTTGATGTGAAGATTTATTATTTTTCTTTGAAGTTACCCTGTGAGGTTACTGTGTTAATCCACATCATTGAGGGCCCCCCTCTTTTTTATTGACCCCCCAATTTACCAAGCATGATATCCTTCTCCAGGTAATGGTTACTTCTGACAGCTTGACCAAAGTAGGTGAGAAGAAGTCTGACCATTCTCACTTCCAAGGAGCATTCTGGCTGCACTTCTTCCAGGATAAATTTGTTAGTTCTTTTAGCAGTCCATGGTACTCTAAGTGTTCTTCCCCAACACCACAATTCAAAAGCATCAACTCTTCTTTGGTCTTCCTTATTCATTGTCCAGTTCTCACATGCATAAGAGGTGATTGAAAATACCATGGCTTGGGTTAGTCACACCTTAGTCTTCAAGGAGATATCTTTGCTCTTTGGCACTTTAAAGAGGTTTTTTGTAGCAGATTTTCCCAATGCAGTATGTTGTCTGATGTCTTGACTGCTGCTTCCATTGATGTTGATTGTAAACCAAGTAATATGAAGTCTTTGACAACTTCAATCTTTTCTGGATATATAGTGATCCTGCTTTTTGGTCCATTTGTGAGGATTTTTGTTTTCTTTATATTGAGTAGTAATCCATACTGTAGACTGTAGTCTTCAATCTTCATCAGTAAGTGTTTCAAGTCATCCTGACTTCCAGCAAGGAAAGTTGTGTCGTCTGCATATTGCAGCTTGTTAATGAGCCTTCCTCCAATCCTTATGTCACTTTCTTTTCATAAAATATGGCTTATTGGATTATTTGCTCAGCATACAACTTGAATAAGTATGGTAAAATGATACCATCCTGATGTACTCCCTTCTTGATTCAAACCATGCAGTATCACCTTGTTCTGTTTAAACGACAGCTTCCTGCCTTATTTATAGGTTCCTCATGAGTACAATTAAGTGTTCTGGAATTCCCATTGTCTTAATGTTATCAATAATTTGTTATGATCTGCAAAATCAGCTATGTTTGCAGAGTCAATAAAACATAAGTAATATCTTTCTGGTATTCTTTGCTTTCAGCCATCATCCATCTAACATCAGAAATGATATCCTTTATTCCATGTCCTCTTCTGAATCCAGCTTTCATTTCTAGAAGTTCTCTGTCAATATACTGCTGCAGCCATTTTTAAAATTATCTTCAGTAAGATTTTACTTGCATGCAATATTAATAAAATTGTTCAATAATTTTCACTTTCTGTGGAATCATCTTTCTTTGGAATGGGTACAAGATATAGATGTCTTCCAGATAGTTGTCCATGCAGCTGTCTTCCAAATGTCTTGGTATAGCCGAGTGAATGTCTCCAGCGCAGTATCCATTTGTTGATACATCTCAATGAGTATTCCGTCAATTCCTAGAGCTTTGTTCTTTGCCAATTCCTTCAGTGCAGCTTCAACTTCTTCCTTCAATATCATTGGTTTTTGATCCTTTTCCACCTCCCAAAATATATGAACATTGGCCAATTCTTTTTCGTACAGTGACTCTGTGTATGTCTTCCATCTTCTTTTGATGTTTCTGGCATCATTCAATATATTCCCCATAGAATCTTTTCAATATTGCAACTCAAGGCTTAAATTTTTTTCTTCAGTTCTTTCAGCTTAAGAAATGCTGAGCATGTTCTTCCCTTTGGATTTTCTAGCTCCAGGTCTTTGCACATTTCATTATAATAATTGACTTTGCCTTCTCGAGCTGCTCCTTGAAATCTTCTGTTCAGTTCTTTTATCTAGTCATTTCTTCCATTTGCTTTAGCTACTCTCCACTTGAGGACAAGTTTCTGACATCTATTTTGGTCTTCCCATCCTTTCCTGTCTTTTTAATGACCTTTGTTTTCTTCATGGATGATGTTTTTGATGTCATCCCACAACTTCTCTGGTTTTCCATTGTTGGTGTTCAACGCATCAAATCCATTTTTCAGATGGTCTCTAAATTCAGAAGAGATATAATCAAGGTCATATTTTGGCTTTTGTGGACTTGTTTTAATTGTCTTCAACTTCAACTTGAACTTGCATATGACCAGTTGATGGTCTGTTCCACAATCAGTTCTTGGCCTTGTTTTGGCTGAGGATATTGAGCTTCTCTATCAACTCTTGCCACAGAAACAGTCAATCTTATTCCTTTGTACTCTGTCTGACTTAGTCCATATGTATAGCCACCATTTGTGTTGTTGAAAAAAAGTATTTGCAATGAATAAGTGGTTGGTCTTACAAAACTCTATCATGCAATCTCCAGTGTTATTTCTATCACCAAGGCCATATTTTCCAATTACCAGTGATACTTCTTTGTTTCCATCTTTTGCATCTCAATCACCAGTGATAATCAGCACATCTTGATTGCAGGTTCAGTCAGTTTCAGACTGCAGAAGTTGATAAAATTCTTCAGTTTCCTCATCTTTGACTTTGGTGATTGGTGCATATATTTGAGTAGTTTTCTTCCTTGTTGGTGTATGGATACTGTCCTATCACTGACAGCATTGTACTTAAGGACTGATCTTGAAACATTCTTTGTGATGATGAATGCCACTCAATTCTTCATCATTCTCTCATTCCCAGCATAGTAGATCATTTGGTTGTCTGATTCAAAATGGCTCAAACCAGTTCATTTCATATCATACCTAGGATATCAATTGATACATGTTCCATTTCATTTTTGATGACTTCTAATTTTCCTAGATTCATGCTTCATACACTCAATATTCTGATTATCAATGGATGTTTGCAGCTGTTTCTTCTCATGTTGAATTGTGCCACATCAGCAAATGTAGGTCCCAAAAACTTTACTGCCTCCATATCATTAAAATTGACTCTACTCATGGAGGCAAATCTTCCACAGTCATATTTGAGTACCTTCCAAACTGAGGGGCTCATCTTCTGGCACTATATCAGACAATGTTTCAGGGCTCTTCTTAAAGTTTTACACTAAAATATTAGGCAGTGTTTCACTATTATTCATAAGGCTTTCATTGGCCACCTTCTAGGCTCACTGGGACTGCAACCCAGCTCCCTTGGTTTGGGGCAGCTTGATTGTCTTAGTTCCCCTGAGTGCTGACCCCAAACCTCCACCCCAGGCAGCTCCATTCTCCAGTCCTTTGGACTTGGCAGCAACACCCCATCTGTTCTGGGTGATGGCACCATCCTTTTGGCCCACCTATACATCAACCCTACACTTCAGAACAAAAGTGGTAGAGATACAACTCCTTGAAATCTAGGAGATGGTTTTTCTACCCCTTGGAAAACAGGCTGTAGTTCCACACTTTGAAATGGAGACAACATTTCTCACCATGGCCATTCCAATTGTTTGGTTGATCTATGAATTGTTACCAGGTTGATGTCTTCCTTTTCTTGGAGGTCAACTGATGTTTGCAAGCAAGTCACTCCATTGGCCCACTTTCTGCCTGTAGAATTCCATGAGGCAGGCAATTATCCTTCATTTTTCACTGTTTCTGTCCCTTTTTACTGAGATGGTTGAATAGATCCATTAGAAATAGGCTTAATCTTTTTAACAAAAGATTGAGTAGCCATGCCCTTGGTGAAAGTGTTTCCAGGACCTATTTCCTTTGTTTGTACAACAGAATTCTCTGAATTTTAAGTTCTGGCTTCATTTTACATAGTTAATTCTTAAGTCTACCTCTTCTTGCATTTTGCTATTAGCATCAAGGAGAAACCAATAACCCCTTTACAATCTCAATTAGAAATCACCTCAGTTGAATATCCAAGTGCATTAATTACAAGTTCTGTTATTGGTCTTGTTGTTATTAGTTTTCATCCAGTCAATTCTGACTCATGGCAACTTCTTCAAACATAATACAGACAAGTTTTTTTCCACTGCATAAACAGCATCACCTTTACTCTAGTGTCCAATCACATGTTTATCATTTTCTTTTAAAGCCTCATCACAAGCACATTTAAAGTTGAGATTTCTAACAACATTTTGTTCATGATGGTAGAAGCTTTCCTCACTGCTTTCAAACCTTTTGGAGACTTCATCAGAATCATCTTTAATGTCCAGCATTCTACCAACGGTTTCTTAAAGGCAACAAACTAAAAAATCAAGCCCATTGCAGTTAATTCAACTCCAGCACAGAGTGACCCCAGGGTACAGAGTAGACCTGACCATAGAGTTTACAAGACCATAATCTTTATGGGAGCATACTGCAATTTCTCCATCCCCCTACCCCCCCCCCAGAGAGGCTGGTGGACTCGAACTGCTGACCTTTGGGTTAGCAGCCAAGCAATTGAATCTTTGTGCTACCAGGGTTCTTTCTTCATGGAAACTAGGATTTTATTATGAATCACATCAAAATTCCACCATATTTTACTCATTACTCAATAGCAAATATACATCCACATTTTATGTGTTTTTTTGGAGCAGCATCCCACTCCTGGTACTAAATTCTGCATTAGTGTTTTAGTTCTGCTATAACACAAATAGGAGCTCTGGTGGCATAGTGCCTAAGGCATTAGACTGTTAACCAGAAGGTTGGCAGTTCAAATCCACCAGCCACTCCTCGGAAGGAAGACTTGACAATCTACTTCTGTAGTAATACCACCTCGGAAATCCAAGGAGGGGTTGCTATGAGTTGGATCTGGCTCAACAGTAGTGAGTTTAATTATTGTTTTATAACACAATTACCATAAGTAAATGGCTTTAAGGTATAGAAATTTATTTTCTGACTGTTTAGACGTCTGAGTTCAGGGCACTGGCTCTGGGGGAAGGCTCTCTGTTTTCTCTGGGAGAAAATCCTTCCTGCAGCTTCTCTAGCATTCTTCTCAGCATTGTTGGCAATATCTACATGGTATCTATCTTTCTGCTATTTGTTCTTGCTTCTTTCGGTACAAGTTTTTTTGTTGTTGTTGTTTTGTCTTTGTTGTTGTTTTATCTTGTTTCACTGAACTTCACAGATATTGCTCTTTTTTTTAACAAATTGAAAACTTGTGACAGCTCTGCTTTGAGCAAGTCTATTGGCTCCATTTGTGCAACAGCATATGTTCACTTTGTAGCTGTGTCATGTTTTGGTAATTCTCATAATTCTTCAAACTTTGTCATAATGATATTACATATTCAATAAACTATAACTCAAAAAAAAAAAAAAAATCACTGCCATCAAGTTGATTCCAACTCAAAGCTACTCCCATTGGGCTTCTGAGGCTGTAAATCTTTACAGAGGTAAATCTACCTCTGAAATTTCCCATCTTCATTCCACAGAGGAGCTGGTGGGTTTGATCTGCTGACCTTCTGACTAGCAGTCAATTGCCTATCCACTACGCCACCAGAGCTCCCAATCACCTGTAATATAGTGTAAATTTAACTTTTATATGCACTTGGAAACCAAAATATTTGTGTGACTTATTTTATTGTGGTGATCTAGAACATAACCTGCAATATATCTGAGATATTTCTGTATTTCCAAAGTGAAAAGGTTTAAGATGCATAGTAGGCTGATATGTCTTCTTTCACATAACAAACAAACAAAAACACCTATATCCAGATGATATTACATTCATAGTTATAAACCAAAACCAAACCAAACTCCCTGCTGTCGAGTTGGATCAGACTCATAGCGACCCCTCCTTGCGTTTCTGAGGCAGTATCACTACAATATCCTCCTTGGTGAAGTGTCTATTCAAGTCTTCTCCCCATTTTTCAATTGGATTAATTCCTTTGGTGTTGAGGCACTGGAATTTTCCATAAATCTTAGAGATCAGTCCCATGCCAGTATGTAATTATCAAGTGTGAATTTGTTGCTGTCATTTTGTTATGTGCTTTTCTGTGGTTTCAATTTCTTTGTTCCATATAATCTTCTGTGCTGAGTTTGTTTTGTTTATGAATCATGTTATCACTTTCTTCATTGCTATTGTTTTAGTATTCACTAAATATTTGTGGTGGCCCCCTTTTTCATTTTGATGTAGAGGTTTACCATTTTTATCTGAGGTTGCCCTGTGATTTATAGTTTTCTTCCCAAGTTTAGAACAGTCTATTCTATCTTGTAGTTGTCTTGACTTCCCTACCATCTAGAAGTTCTGTAACTACACAATATTTTCCCTCTTTTTGGTTTGTAGTTGTCCTCATTTGTCAATTGATGTCTCTGGTTCCCTGTTTACAAACTTGTAGGCATATTTACTTTGGATACTTCCATAGCTGGTTTGGTTTTTGGGTTATATCATCATGTGTGTTAATGGTCAGTTGTTGTTTGCTGTTGTTGCTTCTCTGTCCAAAGGACTTCCTTTAGTACCTCTTGTAAGGTTGGTCTAGTTTTAACAAATTCCCTTAATTTCTGCTTATCTGGAAATGTCCTAATTTCACCATCATATTTGAGGGACAATTTTGCTGGGTACATAATTCTTGGCTGGAAATTTTTGTCTTTCATGATTTTATATATACTATCACATTGCCTTCTCACCTGAATGGTTTCTGCCAAAAAATGCAAGCTTATTCTTATTGGTTGCCCCTTATAGGTAACTTTTTTGTTTTTCCCATGTTACTTTCAGGATTCTTTCCTTGCCTTTGGTTTTGGTGAGCTTGATGATGATATGTCTTGGTGATTTTCTTTTGTGGTCTATCCTGTTTGGGGTGCTTTGGACTTCTTGAATGCATACATTCTCATCTCTCATCATACCAGGAAAATTCTCTTCCAACAAATCTTGGACAATTTTCTCAGTGGTTTCATTTGTCTCTTCCTGTTCTGGAATTCTGATTACATGCAGGTTATTCCTTTTGATGGTATACCACATGAAGTTTAGGCTTTCTTCATTTTGTATTGATCTTTCTTCTGATTGATCACTTTCCAAAGATATATTGAGGTATTTTCCTTCAATCTCACTAATTCTGTTTTCCATTGATTCAATTCTCCTCCTTTGCCCCTTCAATGTGTTATCTATTTCTGAAAATTTAGTATTAATCTTCTGGATTTCTGTGTTTAGATTTTGTATCATTTCTAATTTTTCATTTATTTTGTCATTTTGTTCTTATATTTTCCTTCTAAATTGTTCTAGAGTTTTCTCTGTGTTTTCCTCAATTTTGTCAGTGTTTTCCTTGATCTGTCTCTTGATTTATTGAAGGTATTTAAATATAATTCCTTTGAATTCCTTATCAGGGAGTTGCAATGCTGCATCTTTCCCAGGGATATGTTTTGGAACTGTGTCCTGGTCCCTTGTTTCTCCTGCTTTATTTTCCTTCTTTGTGTGGACTGTGATGCTCTGTTGTCTCTGAGGGATTGTGATGTTTCTGTGTTTATATTTAATTGATGATTTTATGTTGGAGTGACTTGCTCATGATTTTCGTTTCCATTGTATATTATCTACGTAAACAGGGTACTGTGCTGTGCTCCTTTATTTACTAGTTGGCAGGACTTATACATTCACCTCCTGTCTCCTTTCCCATTGTCAGCCTCCCCTATGTCCCTGCCATCCTTGGCAAACAGAGCGTATTCTTAGGTCTTTTTTTCATTCAGGTTTTTCCACTGGTTGGTGCCTAATCCACTTTGGTATCCTTCCTTTCAAAGTTCATGGCTCCAGGATTATTTTCTGTATCTCTGTCAATTGGTTTCTCTTTTCTTTGTTTAAGAGGGTCTGTGGAGCTTGTCTGCCTATTCTGCCATCTCACAAGAAGTCTCATGCATTAATTTTTAAATATGATTTGATATTTTTGAGAGCCTTCTATACAGAGAGTAAAATTGTTACATTCTTTCGGGAAATCAAAGAGTTGGCAGAATTTAAAATCCGAAACTTTTTTTTAACTGAATCTCCTACATCCATTATATTTACAATTTGTCAAACTCTGAGGCCTTGAAACTTTCTTCAAGACAATGCAATTAAGAGAAATCACTTCTTATTATTAAAACTAGAAGTATCTGTTCTTAATTAAAGGCCATTATTCTTTATTCAAACTTCTGGGAGTTTTAAACAGTGATATGAAAAAACAAAAGTAGTTTTTTGCCATCAACCTTGAAATCATCTGGATTATTTATTCTTAATAAAGTCCTGTCATGTGTACACTTGTTTTGATCTTTAAATTAATTAATTTAATCTGTTTTCAACCCTCTCTGTTCATTCTGAGAAACTTGGCAGAGAACCAGTGTATATTGCTGGTTCAGGCCCAAGAGAAATATGAATTGTTAATATCCAGTTTTCCAAGTTTTGATGCTTATTCTCAGTAGAAAAGATTTGTGAGATTGTAGTGAATGTACCTCTTTTACCTGCTAAGATACAAAAATGCCCTCCCTGAAAAAAATAAACTCATTACTGTGTCTTGGTAAACCAAAAGCTGGCAGACCTGTGTACACCCTCATCTTTGATCTTACCTATTATTGAACCATAAGTTAATGAAAGATATTTTGAAGGAATTTTACTGATGTTTATGTTAGATAAATATATGAAAGCACATCACACATAGAAGTTATTTCCTAAGTGTTCTGAGTGAACATTACATACCAGGCATATGTCTCTCCCAAGGAGTTCATGGCAACCACCTTGATTCAAAGTGTCTGTCTCTGTTGATCCAATCATATCTTACATTTTTCTTTATTTTTTCTATGCATTTTATTGCTACCCAGAAGGTTGGTGGTACAAACCCATCAGCCGCTCTCTGGAAGACTAGGCAATGTACTTCTGTAAAGATACTGCCTCGGAAACCCAAGGAGGGGTCACTATGAGTCAGAATTTACTCAAAGGCAGTGAGTTTGGTTTGGGTTTGTGAGTTTTATCAAGAGGTTTAATCTTTTAGCTTATATAGTATAAGGATTAGGATGATGATTTGTACATTATATGGCTCAGTGTTACTATTTTCTAGCTGTGTCCTTGACAAGTTATGTACTTAATATAAGCTTTTGTTTTTTTTTTTTCAATTTCAAAATGGAGAATTGTATTTATATTTTTTTCAGTAAATATAACATCAGTTAATATATATATAAACCACTTAGAATCATTCCTATTATATAATAATTATTTTTAAAATGTAAATTATTATGAATATAAATTTGGAAAATGTGAATTATAGCAAATGATCAATACATGTTATCATTATTATTAATTTTCTAACTATTAAGAATACAAAAGACCCTTGGTGGCTCGATAGTTAAGTGCTTGGCTACTAACTGATAAATCAGTGGTTCAAACCCACTAGCAGTTCCATGGGTGAAAGAACCTGGTGATCTGCTACTATAAAGATAATAGTATAGGAAACTCTATGGGAAGTTCTATTCTGTCACATAGGGTCGCTAAGAGTTTGAATTGACTCAACGAAACACAATATAAACAATAAATATGTATGAACTGTTGAATGTAAAATGAATCTGCTTTGTAAAATTTCACCCACATCACAATAAGAAGTTCAGAAAAAGAAAAAAAAAAAAAAAGGTGAAAGGAGTAAAAGAGAATAAAACCCAAGAAACAGAATATGATTAGGAGAGATCACTCACTACTTTTAAAGAAGAAAACATGTACATAATTATACTTATGGAAAAATTCAATAAAAATAGAAATAAATTAACCTAACTGAATTTCAATTTTTAATATAATCAGAGAAACTAATTAATTGCAATAAACTTCAAACATAACGCTGAATATAAATTTTAGTGCAATATAATACAGGTAACAAATAGTTAACAATAAAAAAAAAGCACATCATGAAATTTTTATCTATCAGACTTCAACATACTTAAGTTTAGTGACATTACTTTAAATATACTTAATGTTGTTGTTGTTGTAAGGTGCCAACAAGTTAGTTTTGGCTAGTGATCCTATGTACAGAATGAAACACTGCCTAGTCATGCTCCATCCTCACAATCCTTATCATATTTGAGCCCATCATTGCAGCCAATGTGTCAATCCATCTCTTCCTCTTTTTGGCTGACCCTCTACTTTGCCAAGCATGATGATATCCATCTCTAGGAAATGGCCCCTTTTGACATGACCAAAGTAGGTGAAGTCTGGCCATTCTCGCTTCAAAGGAACATTCTGGCTGCACTTCATCCAGGACAGATTTGTTCATTCTTCTGCCAGTCCACGGTATTTTCAGCATTCTTTGCCAACACCACAATTCAAAGGCATCAATTCTTCTTCCGTCTTCCTTATTCATTTTCCAGCTTTCACATGCATATAAGGCCATTGAAAATACCAGGGCTTGGATTAGGTACACTTTAGTCTTCAATGTGATATCTTTAACACTTTAAATAGATATTTTGCAGCAGATTTGCCCTCTGAAATACAATATCTGACTTCTTGACTGCTGCTTTCATGGGTGTTGATTATGGATATGCCTAGGGTATCAGTCTTTAAGCATTCCATTTCATTTTTGACAACTTCCATTTTTCCTAGATTCATACTTTGTACATTCCACTTTTTGATTATTAATAGATGTTTGCAGCTGTTTCCTTCCCTTTTGAGTCTTGCCCAATCAGCAAATGAAGGTCCCAAAAGCTTTACTCCATCCGCATTAGTAAGGTCAACACTGTTTTAAGGAGTCAGATCTTATCTTGAGTGCCTTCCAACCTGAGGAGCTCATCTTCTGGCAATGTGTCAATGTTTCAGGGCTATTCATAAAGTTTTCCAGTAATACCTTAGACAGACTTTCACTGTTATGCATAATTTTTTCAATGGCCAGTTTTTTTCAAAAGTGGATGGCTCCATCCTTCTTCCCAGTCTGTCTTAGTGTGGATGCTCTGCTGAAATCTATCTATCATGGGTGACCCCACTAGTATTTGAAATACCAATGGTGTAGCCTCCAGCCTCATAGCAACACACAGCCAGTACAGTATGACAAACTGACAGATGAGTGGTGGATACTTAATTTAGCATAGTAATTGTCAATAATAACATTGATGTTAAAAATCTGAAACTATATACTCCTGTTATAGAAAAAAAAGTAACCATGTTGATGTTATTAGCAACCAAAATTTTATCTCTCAGAGAAGTGACATAAATAATATAAAATAAATTAAAGAAAATCCCTGTGATGTCAAATTTGAATGGGAAATATTAGCGTAAACTCATGATTAAAATATATAAGCATTTATACATATATAAATATATAAAGCTATATCTGCCTTTTCTACTATGCCATAGCAGAAATTAGCTCACATGTCACCAAAACTTAGTTTCCAAATGCCAGGGATCCAGGCTTTCCTAAGAAATGACTGATTCCAGATATGAGACAGGGAAAATGCAAGATACTTCTGTGACATCATGTGCTATAAAGGAAAAATGTGCTCAAAGCCTATGGGGCCATGAATAACAAGAGTGTGACATGTGTATTTCAAAGGATGTGTCATACTGTTTGCTTTTATTTGTTGCTTGCAACTGCTTTAAGTGTCAAATTGTCTAGCTATGAACTCATTTGATCTTAAACTTGTTTACCGTGCTATTTCACCCCAAATGATGAAACTCAGCTACCCAGATAAGCATGTAGCCATCTTGGCTAGGATAGATACTAGCATAACTGTGAGACCATTCAAGAGTAATGACATAACCCTCAATGATTTAACCCAATGATGTAACTCAATAATGTAATTTTAACTAATGAATGTGAGATGTATCATAACTTCTAGGTCTCTCAAAATCAAGCCAAACTCACTACCATTGACTCAATTCTGACTCATAGAAACACTGTAAGACAGAGCAGAATTGCCCTGTAGGGTTTCCAAGGCTATAAATCTTTATGGAAGCAGACTGCTTTGTCTTTCCCCTGAGGAGTAGAGCAGCCCACTGCTTTAACTACAGTGCCATCAGAGATCCCTCTAACTAGCATAAAATCTCCACCTGCAGGCTCTTCCTGAAACACTTTACTGAGTACACAATAGTTCTCTGCTAGTTGTGACTTTCCAGGAAACACCTAAATATCAAGTTAGTGGGCGATGCAGAAAAATACTGAACGTCTAGGGATTTAGCTCACAGACCTCTCTCCCTTCTTTTATTTATTTATTTACTTTTGTTAGCTATGTAATTTGGTAAGAAAATAAATGCTTCAATCTGTAACTGTTTAAAAAATGTGATTTGTATGGTTTCTTGCTTATACTCAAAGAACTAGGTTTTTGCTGTGACTCAAGTAAAATTGAAACCAAAATTGGAAGCTCAAGTGGAAAGCTGCAGCCTGCTTTTAAGAAGCTCTCATTGACCAAAATTATTATTCTTTGACCCTAAAAAACAAACAAACAAACAAAGGAAATTATTAAACAAAACATCCCCCAAACCATGTCTCCATAGTGTTACCTACAAAAAGTCAGGGGGAGAAAAAGGCGGGAATGAAAAGAGTATAAGCTAATAAATGTAGAAGAAATAATAGAAGAAGCACCCTTTACAATCACCAATATAAAGAATTCAGGTAGTATCACTTTTGTGAAAATTTTTTGGGAAACAAAGTAAATAGAAATGGTCTTAATATATTATCTCAAAAATTACTTACTAATTACAAAAGGCAAAATGTGCTTCTAAAATGAAAAACTAGGCTATCTATCACACTCTAGCCACATGATCAAGCCTCATGTCACCTATAATGGGACAAATTGACATTATTAAAACTTGTTTTGTTTTACTAAGTGCATAATGTCTCTTTTGCAGATACTACAATTCTTTTCAGATACTACATATACAATAATACTTTTAAATCCAAAATAAGAGATATTCTATATTAAAAATGGCCTAAACTTTTTTACAAATTTTAAGTTTAAATTTAAAAAATTAAAATAACTTAAAATATTTAACAAAGTCAATGCATAGAACTTGATTGGATCCTGAATAAAATAATAATAATAATAATAAAGCAGCTATGAAAGGTATTTTTGGGACAATTGAAGAAGTTGTAACATGAACTGTATTGTGATAGAACTATAGAATTATTGTTAATTTGATTATGTGATTTAGTGGCATGTGTTATTTAGGAGGCCCCCGCTAAAATACTTAGAGATGAAGTATCATTACATTCACCTAGTTTAGAAACAAGCAAAAAGAAAGAAAATAATAAACAGATAAAACAAATGAGGCAAAATTATTATCAATTCATGAGAATAAATGAAGAGTTTATAGGTCTTCCTTGTTGTGCTAGTTATTGACTTGGTTATTAAGCTCCAACAAAACCTATCTATACTTTTTATACTTTGTGATGCTTGGACTGGGATTCTAAAAACCATATTTCTTCCCAGCCTCTTAATGGGAACTTACAGGGAGAGTGAAGGCTGTAAGAAGTAGAAGAGGTATGCTCTCTTCTGTTTCCTTTTTCTCCCTGTCAGTATCCCCAGCAATGCATCTTTAGCTTAATAGTGGCAGTTGGTTCCAGTGGCAGTTGGTATCATCTTCCTTATTCCTTGAACTCAAATAACCAGGTTTGTTGCATTTTCTCAGAGATCCCAGTACCTACTAGGCCATGTCTCATCTTTAGAGGCTGTGCTCTAGCTGTGCAGGAAACTTCCAAAATCTTGAGGCATCAGCACTAGCTGGGCTGCACCTGCTCTTCAAAGTTCTGAGAGAAAACTCTGTAGGCCTTCTTCTTTATATATCTAGATTTTAATCCTCCAGAGTCTGATTATATATATATATATATATATATATATATATATATATATATCTCCCTATGTTGAATTTTCTCTGCTAAATAACTGGTGTATTTTCTATTTTCCTCACTAGACCCTCATAGATATGATTGTATTATGCTTTGAACTTTTCAGAAGACTTGAAAGTTTTCCAAAAAAATAGTTTGGGGAGGGAAATTTGACTCAGGCTCAGGATTTTAGAAGGAAAACAGAAAATATCTTGTCTTCCTGATTACAGTTCAGTGTCCATGATTTTTATAGAATTGTAGAGAATATGTAAGTGAAATAGAAAATTTAGGAAGGGAAAAAGTAGACATAATTTTTTTAAAAGGAGAAAAAGTAGAATCTGCTAATTCTAGATAAGTGTTCAATAGTTAAAATCATTTAGAACTCTTGCATTTGATCACCACAGTAATGACCATAGCAGCAGTGGTAATAGGTTTGAATGAGAACCTTAGCCCTGAATCTTTCAATAGCTTCATGTTTCAGAGTCAACCCTTCCCCAAGGTAAACCTCTTCAAGGTCTTCTTCCATATCATGCTTAACACTGCATTATCAGCCATGACTACCTCAACATCTTTAGTCACCGTATACACATCAGCCCTACCCCTGGTCATCAGTAATACAACATCTGAAACCATCCACAGATGTTCATCCATAGTTTACATTTAATCTGATCCTATCTTCTACCCACCTCTGCTTCTCTGAGTCTCTCCACTTTTTCCTTAGACACACATTGGTTTTCATCTGTCAACTCTATAACATCTCTCAATGTTTCTTACTTATATTGTTTTATTAGAATTCTGACTATCTCCTGAAGACACTGCTTTTATTATTGATCTCTCAAGTGGAGGATGATTTATCCCATGTATCACAAAAAATATTGAATGTGAAGATACACTTCTAAATCCCCATTACTGCTTATAAAATATCTCCTTTCCAAATAAAATGTAAAAAAAAAAAAAAAAGGAGCTCTTGTGGCATAGTAGATAAGGCATTTGTCTGCTAACCAGACGGTAAGTGCTTCAAACCCAACAGCAGTTCCACATAAAGAAGATGGAGCAATCTAATTTTGTAAAGATTTACAACCTCAGAAACCCAATGGGGTCACTGTGAGTTGCAATCTACTCAATGGCAATATGTTTTCCCCTAAAAACTGTTCTTCTTTAAAGTTTATATCCATTAATTTTTCCTGCCCCCCCCCCACTACTCTTCTTTGTTGTTGTCAGTTCCTAAGCTCCTGGCCATTCTTTGTCATTCATTAAGATTCAGTGTGTATCTTATTGTTTCCATCTCCACCGATTCTGTTATTATTCTTCTCGTATGCCATTCATATGGTAGATATATACTATACTTAGTTTCTTGTTCCTTATCTTCCTTACCTACAATGATCTTTTCCTTTTCCAATATTAGCCAATCTCTCACATATGTATTCTTTAGACATTATCATAACCAATAAAAAATACCTCCTTATAAATCCTAATTCTAAACATTCCAATTCCTGAATAGAATCTCATATCTTTACCACAAAATTAATCTAGTAACCCTCTTTCACTAGATGCTTTGACTACATTGAGACCATCATCTTTGATATTACAAATTTTCAATGTCAAAACCTCAATCATGCCCTCATTCTCTACCTTCTCTAATCAAGTTCATGGTCCAGCAACATCTGACTGTTTCTAGCTATATTTCATTATGGGCTCCTAAAGAGATTAGAACTTGGAAATGAACTAATTAGTTTGCAAGCAGAATTGAAAAATAATATAGAGATCTCAAAATTATCAGAATTTGAGATGTTTAAAACAGATATTCTTTTTCCTCTCCTAAAGTAAAGTGCAAAATAGAATAAAAGTTTACATCAGAAAGGGTGCTGAGACTCAATTTCGGAGTAAGACCAGATCATTACTATGATAGAATTTCTTAAGCTCTCTCAAAGGATTAAGGAGCGTCAAGTAGGTCCTTTCAATAGTTCCTACAAAGAAATGTAGGGTGTAGTCCCAAAAATCTTGATTGTATTAACAATCCACCACTCCTCTGTCAGTTGTCCTACTGTGGGGCCTTGCCCACTGCTGTGAGACTGGAGGCTGTGCCACAAGTATTTCAGATACAAGCAGGGTCACCCATGGTGGACAGGTTTCAGCAGAGCTGCTAGACCAAGGCAGATTCAGAATAAGGAAGGGGTCATCCACTTCTCAAAGAATTGGCCAATGAAAAGCTTATCAATAAATAAGGTTTATTTAAATAATAAATAACAGTGAAACACTGTCTAATATATTATAGGAAAACATTGTGAATAGCCCTGAAACGTTATTTGATACAGTGTTAGAAAATGAGCCCCTCAGCTCAGAAGGCACTCAAAATACGATTGGAGAAGAGCTGCCTCCATGAAATTGAGTCAACCCTAATGATGTAGATGGAGTAAAGCTTTCAGGAACTCCATTTGCTGATGGAGCATGACACAAAACAGGAACAAACAGCTGCAAACATCCTTTAATAATCGGAACACGGGATGTTCAAAGTATGAATCAAGCAAAATTGGAAGTTGTCGAAAATGAAATGGAACACATAGATTGGTATACTAGGCATTTGTTGTTATTGTTGTTGTGTGCTGTCGAATCGAACCTGACCCATATCAACCCCTCCTTGAGTTTCTGAATCAGTATCACTACAGAAGTAGATTGCCCAACCTTCCTTCCAAGGAGTGGCTGGTCTGTTTGAACCGCCAGCCTTCTGGTTAGCAGTTAAGTGCCTTAGGCACTATGCTACCAGAGCTCCATTAGTGACCTTAAATGGACTGGTTTTAGACATTATGAGTCAGACAATCATATGATCTACTATGCCAGAAATGACAAATTGAAGAGGAATAGTGTGGCATTCATTGTCACAAAAAATGTTTCAAGATCAAGACTGAAATAAAATGTTATAAATGATAGGATAATATCCATATACCTACAAGGAAGACCAGTTAATACTACTATTATTCAAATTCACCCACTAACCACTAAAGACAAAGTTGAGGAAATTGAAGATTTTTATGAATTTCCTCAGTCTGAAATTGACCAAACATAGAATCCAGATGTAGTGATTATTACTGGTAATTGGAATGAGAAAGTTGGAAACATAGAAGAATCACCAGTAGTTGGAAAATATGGCCTTGATGATAGAAATGATGCTGGAGATTGCATGATAGAAGTTTGCAAGACCAATGACTTATTCATTGCAAATACCTTGTTTCAACAACAGGAACAGCAGCTATATATGTGTATGAACTGCACCAGATGGAATACACAGAAATCAGATCAACTACATCTGTGGAAAGAGGTGATGGAGAAACTCAATATCTTCAGGTAAAACGAGGCCAGGAACTGACTATGGAACAGACCATCAATTGCTCAAATGCAAGTTCAAGTTGAATCTGAAGAAAGTTCAAACAAGTCCATCAGAATCAAAATATGACCTTGATTATATCCCACCTGAATTTAGAGACCATCTGAAGAATAGATTTGATGCATTGAACACCAGTGACCAAAAACTAGACACATTGTGAGAGGACATCAAGAATATCATATATGAAGAAAGCAAAAGTTCATTAAAAAGACAAGAAGAGAAGACCAGAATGGATTTCAGAAGAGACTCTGAAACTTGCTCTTGAATGGAAAGTAGCTAAAGAAAATGAAAGAAATGGCAAGATTAAAGAGCTGAACAGAAGATTTCAAAGAGCACCTCAAGAAGACAAAGTCAATTATTATAATAAAATATGCAAAGACCTGGAGCTAGAAAATCAAAAGGGATGAACATGCTCAGCATTTCTCAAGCTGAAAGAACTAAAGAAAAAATTCAAGCCTTGAGTTGCAATATTGAAAGATTTGATGGGCAAAATATTGAATGATTCAGGAAGTATCAAAAGAAGATGGAAGAAATACAGAGAATCACTGTAACAAAAAGAAATGGTTGATGTTCAGCAGTTTCAGGAGGTAGCATATGATCAAGAACCAATGGTACTGAAAAAGGAAGTCAAAGCTGTACTGAAGGAATTGGTGAATACAAAGGGTCCAGGAATTGATGGACTATCCATTGAGATGTTTCAACAAATGAAAGCTGTGGTGGAGATACTTGTCTATGCCAAGAAATTTGGAAGACTGCTACCTGCCCAACTGACTAGAAAAGATCCATATGTGTACATATCCCAAAGAAAGGTGATCCAACAAGATGTGGAAATTATCTAGCAATAACATACACACGTAAAATTTTGTTTAAGATAATTTAAAAACATTTGTAGCAGTATATTGACAGGAAATTTCCAGAAATGCTGATGTCAGATGGATCGTGGCTGAAAGCAAAGAATACCAGAAAAATGTTTACTTGTGTTGTATTGACTACCTAAAAGCATTCAAGTGGGAGGACCATAACAAATGATGGATAACATTACAAAGAATGAGAATTCCAGAGCACTTAATTGTGCTCATAAGGAACTGGTACATAGACAGGAGGTCTATGTCATTCTAACAGAAAAAGGGGATGCTGTATATTTAAAATCAGGATGGTGTTGCATCAGGGTTGTATCCTTTCACCATACTTGTTCAATCTGTATGCTGAGTAAATAATCCAAGAAGCTAGACTGTGTAAAGAAGAACATGGCATCAGGTTTGGAGGAAGATTCATTAACAACCTGCAATATGCAGATGACACCGCCTTGCTTGCTAAAAGTGATGATGACTTGAAGTACTTACTGATGAAGATTAAAGACTACAGTCTACAGTATGGATTACACCTCAACATAAAGAAAATGAGAATTTTCACAACTGGACCAATAAGCAGAATCACAATAAACAGAGAAAAGTTTGAAGTTGTCAAAGATTTCATATTATTTGGATCCACAATCAACACCAATGGAAGCAGCAGTCAAAAAATCAGATGATGTATTGCAATGGGCAAAACTGCTGCAAAAGTCCTCTTGAAAATGCTGAAGGGTATAGATATCCCTTTGAAGACTAAGGTGCACCTAAACCAAGCCATGGTATTTTCAATAGTCTCATATACATGTGAAAGGTGAACAGTGAGTAAAGAAGACCAAATAAGAATTAAGTTAGGTTTTGGTGAAGAATAGTGAAAGTACTGTGGACTACTAGAAGAACAAACAAATCTGTCCTGGAAGAAGTACAGCTGGAATGCTCCTTGGAAGTGAGAATGACCATACTTCAGCTCACCTATTTTCATCATGTTGTAAGAATGGACCATTCCTTGGAGTAGGATATCATGCTTAGAAATGTGGAGGGTCAGCAAAAAAGGTGAAGACACTCAACGAGATGGATAGAAACAATGGCTGCAACAATGGTCTCAGGTATAGCGAGGATTGTGGGGATCTTGTATGACCAGGCAGGGTTTCTTACTATTGTACATAGGGTCACTGAGTTGGAGAGTCTCAAAGGCACCTAATAAGAACATACTAACAATTCATAGAATTAAAGATAAACAGTGAATATTTTCACTCTTAAAAACAAAAACCAAACTCACTGCTGTGGAGTTAGATCTGACTCATAGCAACCCCTCCTAGGGTCTCCAAAGCGGTATCACTATGGCAGTAGATTGCCCAACCTTCCTTCTGAGGAGTGGCTGATGGGTTTGAACCACCAGTCTTCTGATCGGCAGTCAAATGCCTTAGTCACTATGCTACCAGAGCTCCTACTCTTAATAAGAACTATGTTGTTTTGCACTTGAAGTTGATCAGAATCAATCACACAAAAAACAGTGTTTGGACAAACTGTATGGGCAGTTTTGCCATCCTGGATTAAAAGAGATTGTAACCATTGCAAATTGAAAATGTCCTATGAGCCCAAAGGCAGGAAGAAGTGCACAACAGCTCAGGACAGATGTATTTTCAAATATCCAATTGAGATATAGCCAAAGATGTTGGGAAAGAAAGAAAGACAGAGAGAGGAAGGGAGGGAGGAATGAAGGAAGGAAGGGCAGGGAATGGAGGAATTATTAAATGTACTTTTTTTGTCCTTAAAATAGTCTGAGTAGAGTTTCTGTCTCTTGCAACTAAAAGCGTTTTACCTAATTTGTTTACCATTTATTGATGCTCTCCTATTTGTCAAATACTGTAATAGACACTTTGTATAAGCTACACAATTTCCCCACTATCATTTTTCAAAGTAGATATTTTAATCCTAATTTATACTATAACAATATATCCTGCTTCACATAATTTGGCTAGAAAAATTCCCAATATTCTTTTCTTTTCTTTCTTTTTTTTTTTTTAATAATCAAACCACATGACTTTGGTCACTAATGGCAAATCTATTTTCAAGTCTAACTTTGTGCAACAATAACCTCTTCTTACCAAAAAGGCTTTAATGCTTCTCTTTACATTCTAAAGAGAAAATAGTCACCACAGCACAAAAGCTCAGCCAAGAGAAAGAACACAGAATCCTCCAGAGCAATACAACACATGCATGAGTTAAAGTCTGAGCTGCAATATTTTCCAGCATTTCCAGTATTGAGTCATACTATAAAGGCTCTCCTTCGAAAAAGTGTATAAGTTAAGGCTATGCTTTATGATAGTATAGTCCCTATAACACAGAGAGTCTACTTCCCTATAAAAATTGAATTATCTGGATTGTCCAAGGATCTTCAGATTAATAACTCAAGCCATAAAGGAGTCTATGCTATTTATTACATTAAAGTCAGTCAGAATATATGGTGATTTTGCTAGAGGATTCTATTCTTCACTGTTCTGATCTTTATCACTAAGGTCAACAGTATCCAGGTAGTCTGGAAGATCTAATACAAATGCTGTCTATGACCACTGATTCCATACTTTCTCATGATTCATCAGGATCCAGGATCAATAAAGGCTTTACAATAAGTTGCATCATGTGCTCAGAACAATCCCTTGCTTGTCAGTTCACTCCAAGAATGTCCATAGGCTCTCCACTTGAAACCCTCCTAAGAAACAATATGTTCAGACTACATTCAACAGATCTAGCTATATAGATTGACCTTACGCCTCACACATGTATAAATGTCTAAATTTTAGAATTTCTCTATATTTCTTTGCACCAAGTAAAACCATAAGGGCTTTACTTTGATAAAGTGCATAAATGAAAACTAAGCTTTATTAATATGGGCCTTGAATAAAGAAAGAGCCATAATTGCACAGCCCACTCTAACTAGGAACAGTTTACATGGGAACAGAATTTCCACAAAAGACCAGAAGGGGACTATTGTCTGGGCCACATTGGTTCAGATCAGCTAGATTCATACCTGAGGTATTTTCTGGCCTCATCAAGAAGGCAATCTCTGGCATTTTTAAGTCATTAAGATGTTCATCTGGAGATGCCTATCAACATGCATGAGATGAATCTATCAACACATTGGCTAATAGAATCAAACTGTGTAGGTTAGAGTGAGGCCCGGCTTTTATCCAGTAAATAAGGAGACTGAGATATGCACCCTCTTTTAGGCCATTTATATTTTACCATATGTAGACAGGACACTCTCTGGACCTCATTTTAAAATGTAGGACCAATAATTTAAAGTAAATCAAATAATTTAAATCAAATAATTTAAAATATTTTTAAAAACAAGACTTTAAAGTAAAAAGAAACTTTCTAGATAGTGCATTTCTCAAAATGTATACAATTCCATCAAACGTTTTTAAATCTCTTCAGGAGGAAGTACTCTTCCAGCATTTCCAAGCACATTTTTCTCCTTTTAGTGTCTTAAAGGATCAGTGTTCTAAAGAGCACTCTTTAGGAAATACATAAATTTAGTGAGCGATACCAGATAATTAGGTCATGATTCTTGTACCCGTGAGAACAATACCTGGTACTACGCTTTCTTGCAGGAGTCAATCTCCTTAACGTAAGTGCGTTTGTTGGGGTAGGGGTGATGGATAACAGACTCCACCACCATTCCTCTGCTGTTCCACATGCAGTACAGTCACATGATGATCTACACAGCACCTTACAAAACACTTGGCTCACAGTCAAGTCTTCACATGTTTCTGCTAAATTGGATTAGAGAGATTTTAAGCTTAAAATTCCTTTTCAGGTACAGAAATTATTTCTTGGAAATTCATGATTTATAATTGTAAACTTTAAGATGTTTTTGTTGTTGTTGTTTCGTGCCGTCAAGTCGGCCCCAACTCATAGCGAACCCTCCTTGGGTTGCTGAGGCAGTATCACTACAAAAGTAGATTGCCCAACCTTCCTTCTGAGGAGTGGCTAGTGGGTTTGAACAGCCAGCTTTCTGGTTAGCAGTCAAGTGTCTTAGGCACTGTGCTACCAAAGCTCCTAAAACTTTAAGATAGCATTTAATAATCAAGATATTTCTAATTTAAATGAAAATAACATCACATTCAGGAAAAAATCTTCCTGGCAATGTGAATCTCTAAGAGACTTAGAGCAGCAAAGGTGATAGGATTTAGAGAACATGGTAATTCTATTATTTCTGTTGCACCTTCCCGTGAACACCACCTGCATACTGCATGAGCATAGCTTTAGGATTCCAAAACCTCTTTCCAGCTCAGTCGCATGAGCCCAAGCTAAAGCAGATGAGAAGGTCACAGTATTCCTGAATATAAATGAAGTGTTGTTGATTTTTTTTCCCCTACTCTAATATTTCTTCTCAGGTTACATATATTAGCAGGACAATTTGTGACATTTTGGGGGAAAAATATTTACAATATCAGTTCTCCTCTATCAATTGCCAAAGGCATTTCTGCTTTTGAAGCTTATGAATATATCATGGTTATGAATGAGGGGGAAGAATACCATGTGATATTATTCTTCTAAATTTCAATGAGAACCTGCTAGCTCCAGAAAATGTCTAGAGCATGAAGCTCATACTCTATCAGAGAAGATAAATGCATATACATACAAGTGAAATCTTTATTCAATAAATATGTATTGAATACCTTGCATCGACCAAGAATTATGCTAAGCAGTGAGAGAGAGATATAAAGCAATCCTTATTTATCATAAATTCACAGTACACCTGGAGAGAAAAGCAGTAAATAATCCACTATATTAAAATATAATGAGTTCTATAATATAGCTGTTAACTCTGCCTAGAATTATTAGGAAAATTTTCACTTAAGAGTATTCCTTTTTCTGATTTTTGAAAAAGTGAGTCCATTTGGTAAAGAAGAAGAAGACATAAAGAGCAGCGAAGGCAATCCTGAACATTCCCTCCTGGAAAAGGAAAGTTGAACTCCTTTGAGTGAACAGTCAGCCTGTTTTAGAAAGCTTAGAGGTCTCCCTATCTACCACAGGCTGCTGCTATTTTTATCATAAAGCAGATTTTTAGACACTAATATTTTTGCTCAGCCTACTCATCTACACCAGGACTGTTTGGAATCAAAGTGAACCAGGTGAGAATAATTTTCACATGAAGGCCTGAGTTCAATCACGAAGGACCACAGGCACTGATCATTCAGCCCAACTTGCTGATGCACTTATTTACCTCCTAAGACAAAAGTCCCATACAGCCATCCTTTTATTTCTGTTCTTGTGTGCCCATATGGCTGTGCTTTATGGTCCCCTAATACCTCTTTTCAGGAGCTCTGGTGGTACAGTGGTTAAAGAATTCAGCTACTGATGAAATGTTTCGTGGTTCAAACCCACCAGACCCTCCACAGGAGAAAGATAAGGCAATCTACTGTCATAAAGATTTACAGCCTTGGAAACCCTATATGGCAGTTTCTACTCTGTCTTATAAGCATCACTGATTTGGAATGGACTCAATGGCAGTGGATTTAACCTTTTTGGTTAACACTTCTCTCACTTTTCTCTCTTTAAAAATTTCTACTGTATCCTCTTAAATTTTGTTCCCTATTACACAAGGCTCCTTCATCTTCAACCTGTCTATGAACATACACACCATTTTATATCTTAACTTAGAACTTTTTCAACTGAGTAGTATTTACTTTTAAATCTGAAGCATTGCTCAGGGTCAAGGAATTCCTCTCCAATGACCCTTCTAAACCATTGTTCTTCCTCCACCGTGGAAATATCTCTGCTTTTGTAGTCATTAAACACTTAGTTGATGATGATGATGATGATGATGATGATGATGAATAGTTGAGAAATAATGTTTTTATCCAGATTCCAGGTGCTTTACATGTTATAATGCACATGTTTTAGTTACTTAGTTCTGCCGTATCACAAATACCACAATGAGTGGCTTTGAAGAATAAAAATTTATTTTCTTAATGTTCCAGAGGATAAAAGTCCAAATAAGCATCTCAGCCATGCTGATTTCTCCCTTGTAGGTAGTCCTGGGCATTCCTTGGTTCCTTGGCTTGTAGACAAACCTCACATGAAGTCCTTCTTTCCCTTATGTGTGCATGCATCTCTATCTAATCAGCTCTTTTTATAACTGAGATATGATTATATTCTAGGCTATCCTACTAGGATATGGTTTAATTCACATAACAAAGAAAATACTATTTTCAAGCAAGATTACTTCTGTATGTATAGGGGCTAGGATTGTAACACAGATTTTGGGGATACAATTCAATCCATAACAATGTACAATTATTAAAACTAGATTTATTTTTCTTTTTTCTAAAATACTAGAGTCTTCTACTAAGACTAAAGTGGAGATGGAATGTCAGAAGCTTGAGTTGAGAGGAAGAAGTACGAAAAAGTAATGGACAACGAGAGGAAAAAAAAACTTATTTAAAACTACAATAAGATTAGCAAGTACCAAGCATGGTAAAGATAAAATTATTTTTATCTAGGGATGAAGTTTTGTCAAGCGAGTGCAAAACAAATAAAGAAGAGAAGGGGAAAAATGTTTGCAACACGTTAAGAGAGCTTCTGTTATGCTGATCTGCAAGAATATACTGAATGAAGGCAGGCAAGCTAGAGTCACTCTTTGAGTTATAGGAACCCTCTGTTGTTGTTGTTGTTATGTGCCGTCGAGTCGGCCCCGACTCATAGCGACCCCTCCTTGGGTTTCCGAGGCAGTATCACTACGGAAGTAGGATTGCCCAACCTTCCTTCCGGGGAGTGGCTGGTGGGTTTGAACCACCAGCCTTCTGGTTAGCAGTCAAGTGACTTAGCCACTATGCTACCAGAGCTGTGTCAGAATAATTGGAGGCTTTGGTCAGAAAGAGAGAAGTGTAAATTTGCAGTCTTGGAGATAATTTTGTCTAATGATCTCAAATCCAGCACTTCTTTCCTGAGATCAAAGGATGTGTTGGGAATGTTCTTAATTGGAGCAGACTATGCCAAGGACCATGTGGTCAAGTTGGCATTTCCTAGGACTCTTAAGACAACTTGCATGGTATTCAGGAAATGGAAATAAATATGTGCTTCTTGTGTTGGCCCAGTGTTACCACATTATGGTACATAATCTTTATTTATTTCTTTAGACAGTGTTCTTGTTATTTTCCATTAAGATTAATTCAAACTTTCTCCACTAATCTATTTACCTTTCGCCCATCTCTGACCATATTTGTTAATCACACGCTCAGAAACTAACTTCATATCATGTGTCACAGAGAAAACAGTAACTATCAAGTTCTAACTTCTTCAAATTATTGCAACTACCTCCATAATCTACCTGTAATTACCTGATTTTTCTAAGACCATGGCATAGTGGTTAAAGGATTTGGCTGCTAACTTGAAGATCAGTGGTTCAAACCCAACAGCTACTCTGTGGGAGGAAGATGAGGCACTCTACCTTCATAAAGCCTTGGAAACCCAGTAGGGGTTTCTATGAGTCAGAATTGACTCCATGGCATTGGGTTTGTGTTTTTTTGTTTTGTTTTGTTTTGTTTTTGGTAAGACTAATGTCACAAGACTTCTGGCCATCATCGTGTTATGTCTTCTTACAGAAAAATGTCTTTAAGAGATCTTTCTTCCCTGAATTTTCAGTATCTTCATTTGGATTCTGGGAAACACTCTTTACTGTTTTTTTTTAAACCATTATTTTGTCTTTTTACATCTTCTGAGTCAGTGTTTCTACCTGATCTTCCCCAAACATTGGTGTTCTTCAGGTTTTGTCATGGGGATTCTTTTTCCTTCTACAGACTCTGTGGATGCTTTCACCCACTCTCATGACTTTAAATCTCATATGCATTTGCCAAACTGTAACTTCAGTCCTGATCTCCATCCTGAGTTACAAATGAAAATAAAACTCTGTAAATCATCACCCAATAAACACCATAGAGACAGCTGAAAAGTAAAATTTCCAAACTCAATCTAGTTCATCTCTTCCTGAAATCTACTCTTATTCATGTGTTTCTCATCTCAGTAAACAATTCTGAAAATAATTATGTGCTTATGTGTGAACATTTTAAAATATAGCTGCAAAATTTTTTGACATTCCTCCCATCAAGAGGTTCCATGAGATGTTTTGTGACTGCTTTAAAAAATAGAGTACTGCTAAAGTTACTCTGCATGACTTTGACTTTTGAGACTGAATCATAAATATTAGTGCAATTTCCACCTGTTTTCACTTAGACCCCTAAACCGCTACATAAAATGTTCAACTATCTTGAAGCCTCCATGTTGTGAGGAAGCCAAGTCCCATGGTAAACCATATGTAGATGGCCTAGTTTTCAGTATTTATCTTTTTAAATTATATATCTATTTTAACTTTTTATTGTGATTTAGGTGAAAGTTCTTAGAGTAAATTAGTTTTCCATTCAACAATTCATATACATTTTGTTTCATGACATTGGTTGCAATATCCAAAATGTAAGAGCAGTCTTTCCACTTGCTTTCTGTGTTTACCATTTTGCTTTGTCCTTCTGAGCTTTTTTCCTGAGCAAATACTGTCATTTTGGTTTCTTATGGCTGATCATTCTAAAGAGTGTGCACATCCCTGGTGTTTGCTTCACCTCATAGACATGTCTATCATTTGCCTGAAAGTTGAGCCATGAGGGTGAGTTCATTTCTGTTTGAAGGCCATAGGCGCAGGGTTTCCACCAATCTCTATCAGATCAGTGATCCATGTGTTTTTATTTAGTTATTTTTAATTGTTATTTGGGTGAAAGTCTGCAGAGCAAATTAGTTTTCCATTCAACAATTCACACACATTCTGTTTTGTGATATTTACTGCAATCTTCACACTGAAACAGTGTTCTTCTCACTTCCTCCCTGTGTCTACCTCTTCCCTTCATTCTGCTCTTCCTTCCCATCACCTCCCAAACTTCCTAGCTCTATCCCTGGGCAAATGCTTCCCTCTTGATCTCACATGTGTGATTGTTTCAGTAAGTGCATACCCTTCTGGTATTATTGATCAATATAGGCCTATCACTAGGCTGCCAGTTGAGTCATGGGAGTTAAATTCAGTTCCTAGCTGAAAGGGTATCTGTCTAAGGGCCATAGTTTTGGGGGTTCCATCAGTCTTCATTAGACCAGTAAGCCTTGTCTTTTTTTTTTTTTTTTTAATCATTTTGAGTATTGTTCCATATTTTCTCCCACTCTATCCAGGACTTCTTATTTTGACCCCTTTTAGAGCAGTCAGCAGTTGTAGCAGGGCACCATCTAGTTCTGCTCTCAGGATCATGGATGCTGGAGTTCACATGCTCCATTAGTCCTTTGGACTAACTGCTTCCTTCATCTTTGATTTTCTGCACTCTGTTTTGCTCTGGATCAAGAGAGAACAATAGTTGCACCTTAGATGGCCTCTGACAAGCTTTTAGGACCCCAGTCACAACTCACCAAAGTTAGATGTACAACGTTGCCTTTGTGGATTATATTATGCCAGTTGACCTCAGTGTCTCCTGAGACTATGGTCCTGAGCCTCCTCCATACCCAGCAACCGATTCCCTCAAGGAGTGTGATTATGACTAAGACATTTTCATAATTTTGTCCCCTGTATGCTCTACTACTTTCATGGATATATTTGCAGCATAAATAAATACATAGATAGAGCTAGCCTCTGTCAAGCCTATATATATATATATTTGTGCTTGTCGTCCCATTCTCCTTCCTATTCCTGTTCCGATTGAGTGTCTGTCAATGTATCCACTCATAAATTATTGTTATTGCTATTATTGCAGGATTGTGTATGTAATAGTATTTACCTTTTTTGCCTTTAACTCTTGCGCTCCTTGCTTTATTATTATTATTATTATTATTATTGTAAGTTTTATTCCACATTTCTCTTTATTCTATTCAGGATCTCCTAGTGTGATCCTTTTCAGAATGGTTGGCAGAACTAGGCACCATCTAGTTCTTCTGGACTCAGAGTCTTGGAAGCTGTGGTTCATACAGTCCATTAGTCCCTTGGACTCATTGCTTCAATATGTCCCTGATTTTCTTCACTCTTTTTGCTCCAGATAAGGAGAGATCAATATTTGCACCTTAGATGGTTGTTTACAAGCTTTTAAGATCTCAGTCACTACTCACCAAAGTAGGAAGTAGAACAATGCCTTCGTGGATTATGTTATGCCAATTGACTTTGATGTTCCTCATGACTATGGTCCTGAGCCTACAGGCCCAATTACCTACTCTTTCAAGGTGTTTGGTTATGGATTAATTTTCATCATGTTGCCCCCTTTGCTCTACTATATACATGGACATTTTTACAGCATATACAAACAGATATTTGGTAATATCCTCTGTCAAACCTATATATGGTTGTGGGTATAGTCCTGTTCACCTATTCACAATTGATCATCTTGCCTAACTACTTAAATATCCACTCATAGATTAATGCTTGTTATTACTTATCATGCAGGATTGTATATGCAATAATGTTCACTTTTGTTGTCTGTAACTCTTGTACACCTCTCTGTGTCTTCTTTTTCCTTAGCGATATTGTGCTGGTCGTCTATTATTTGTGTATTGCCTTTTCATTCACTTAAATTAATACATATCTCTTAACCTACTAAGTTATTTTCCCTCTTCTCCCCTCCCTTACCTGGTAACCATAAAAAATGTTTCTTTCCATGTATAAACCTTTCTTTAATATTTTATAATACTGGACACATTCAATATTTGTCCTTTTTTGATTGACTTATTTTACAAAGCATAATGTCGCCGAAGTTCATCCATGTTATGAGTTATTTCATGTACTCTTCATCATTCTTCAATGCTGCATAGTATTTGATTGTACATATATACCATAATTTTTTATCTGTTCATCCTTTCATGGGCACTTAGGTTGTTTTCAACTCTTGTCTGTTGTGAATATATATGTTAAGTAGTGGTACTTTGAATCAATGGTATTTCTATTTCTAACTTTTTAAGGAAGTGCTATAACATTTACCATAGTATTTACACCATTTTACAGTCCCACCAGCAGTATCCAACTTCCATACACATGTGATGCTAATGAAAATACTATGGCTTTGGACAGCTGCATCTCACTTTTAAAAGTAATATCTTTGCTCTTTAACACTTTAAAGATGTCTTTTGGAGCAGATTTTCCCATTGCAATATGCCCTTTGATTTCTTGACTGCTCCTTCAATGGGTTTGTTTGTGCATCCAAGAAAAATGAGATCACTGACAAATTCAATCTTTTCTCCATTTGTTATGATGTTGCTTATTGAGATCCATTTGTGAGGATTTTTGTTTTCTTTATTTTGAGGTATAATCCGTAGTGAAGTCTTTGATCTTCATCAGTAATTACTTCAAGTCGTCTTCACTTTCAGCAAGCAAGGTTGTGTCATATGCGTATCACATGTTATTAATAATTCTTCCTCCAATACTGATGCTGCATTCTTCTCCAGCTTTGCAGATTATTTGCTCAACATACAGGATGAATAAGTATGGTAAAGGTTAAAGGGTAGACTCCTGATACACAGGTGTCTTGATTTTAAACCATCCATTATTTTGTTCAAATGCTTGTCTATGTACAGGTTCTTTGTGAACACAATGAATTGTTCTGGCAGTCCTGTTCTTCAAAATGTTATCCATAATTTGTTACAATCCACACCATTGAATGCCTTTGCATAGTCAATAAAATACAGGTAAATATCTTTCTGATATTCTTTGCTTTCACTCAAGATACATCTGACATCAGCAATAGTATCCCTCAAATCCACACCATCTTCTGAATCCAGCTTGAATTCTGGAAATTTCCTGTCAATATACTGTTGCAACGATTTTTCAATTATCTTCAGCAAAATTATACTTGCATGTGATATTAATGATAGTGATCAATAATTTCCATGTTCTCTTGTATCACCTTTCTTTGGAATGGGCACAAATATCAATCTCTTCCAGTCCTTTGGCCATGTACCTGTCATCCAAATTTTTTTGGTATAAACAAGTAAACATCTCATGAGCTGCATCCATTTGTTGAAACATCTCCAGTGGGTATTCCATCAGTTCCTGGATCCTTGTTTTTTGCCAATTCCTTCAGTGCACAATCCTGCTATGCTTGAGCCCACTGTTGCAGCCACTGTGTCAATCTATCTCATTGAAGAGCTTTTCCTTTTTTGCTGACTCTCTACTTCACAAAGCATGATCTCCTCCAAAGACTGGTCCCTTCTGACAACATGACCAAAGTAGGTGAGATGAAGTCTGACTATTCTTGCTTCTAGAGAGCATTCCAGCTGTACTTCTTCTAGAAGAGATTTGTTTGTTCTTCTGGCAGTCTGTGGTATTTTCAGTATTCTTCACAAATGCCACAATTAAAAAGTATCAATTTTCCTTCAGTCTTACTTATTCATTTTCCAACTTTCACACACATATGAGATGACGGAAAATGCTATGGCCTGGGTTAGGCACAGCCTAGTCTTCAAAGTGACATCTTTACTCCATAACACTTTACAGAGGTATTTCACAGCACATTTGCCAGTATATAATCAAGAACCAATGGTATTGAAGCAAGAAATCCAAGCTGCACTGAAAGAATTGGCTAAAAACAAGGCTCTAGGGATTGATGGAATACCCATTGAGATGTTTCAGCAAAAGGATACAGTGCTGGTGGTGATTACTCATTTATGCCAATAAATCTGGAAGACAACCTTACCTGGCTAACTAACTGGAAGTGATCCACATTTGTGCCCTTTCTAAAGGAAAGTGATCTAATTGAATGTAGAAATTATCAAATGATATCGTTAATACCACACAAAAGTAAAATTTTGCTGAAGATAATTCAAAAAGAGTTTCAACAGTATATTGACAGGGAACTTCGAGAAACTGATGCTGGATTCAGAAGAGGACCTGGAACAAGGGATATTATTGCTGATGTCAGATGAATTTGGCCTGAAAGGAAAGATTACTGGAAAAATATTTACTTGTGTTTTATTGACAATGCAATAGCATTTGACTGTGTGGATCATAACAAATTACGGATAACATTACCAAGAATGGGAATTCCAGGACACTTAACTGTGCTCATGAGAAACCTGTACGTAGACAAAGAGGCTGATATTTGAAGAGAACAAAGAGATACTGCATGGTTTAAAATCAGGAAAGCTGTACATCAGGGTTCCATTCTTTCACCATACTTATTCAAGTATTATTTGCTAAGCAAATAATCTAAAAGTCTTGTCTATGTGAAGAAGAACATGGCATCAAGACAGGAGGGAGACTTATTAACAATATGCAATATGCAGATGACACAAGCTTGCTTGCTGAAAACAAGACTTGAAGCCCTGATGAACAAAGACTACTGTCTTCAGTGTGGAATATACCTCAAAGTAAAAAAATAAAAATTCTCAATCTAGACCAATAGCAACATCACAATAAATTAAGAAAAGGTTGAAGTTGTCAAGGATTTCATTTTACTTGGATGCACAATCAGTACCCATGGAAGCAGCAGTCAAGAAATAAACATATATTGCATTGGGTATATCAGTTGGAAAGGACCTCTTTAAAGTGTTAGAAAGCAAAGATATCACTTTATGGACTGAGTGAGCCTAACCAAAGCCATATTTTCAATCACCTCATATGCATGCGAAAGCTGGACAATGGTTAAGGAAGACAGAAGAAGAATTGATGCTTTTGAATTATGTTGTTGGTGAGGAATATTGAATATATCATGGACTGCAAGAAGAACAAACAAATCTCTTCTGGAAGAAGATGCCGCCTCAGAAATCTAAGGAAGGGTTGCTATGTGTCGGATCTGACTTGATGGCAATGATTTTCATTTGGTGTTTGACAGCTGCAATGCACCTTAGAACTGTGGGTGATAGTGTGACTTCCCTTCACGTACTTTGAACATGCTATCAGAGGGGACCAGTCTCTGGAGAAGGACATCATTCTTGGTAAAGTAGAGGGTCAGGCAAAAAGATAGATTGCCACAGTGCCTACAACAGTGGACTCAAACATAGCAACTGTTGTGAGAATGGTGTATAACCAGGCAGTGTTTTCTTCTGTCATACAGGGCTCTCTATGAGTCAGAATTAACTGAATAGCACCTAACAACAGCAGCATGAATAAGAAACTGCTGTGAACTTCTCATTTTCCACCATTTTGAACAGGAATTTTGACAGTGGATATTTTATTCCTGTCCCAACAATTTATGTTGAATATAGGGGGTAGGGGAAGGGCAGATAATTTGTCTTTATTGTTCATAAGTTCTTTTTTTTATTGTTAATTTTTATTATGGTGATTTAGGTGAAATTTGCAGAGCAAATTAATTTTCCATACAGCAGTTCATACACATTTTGTTTCATGACATTGACTGCAATTCTCCACAATGTAACAGCTCACTTCCTACTTCCTCCCTGTGGTTACTTTTTCCCTGTTTCCTTCTTTCCTATGCATTCCTCCCCACCCCCCTCCTAGCTATCTCCTTGTGCAAACACTGTCCTTCTGTTCTCCCATGATTGATCACTCTAAGGATTATATCTTCTAGATGTAGATGTTCACCCTATATGCCTGAGTGACAGGAGTGAGTTCAGTTCACACGTGAAAGGTAACTACAGGCCACAGTCTCAGGAGTCTCAGCAAGCTGTGTCAGACCAGTAAACCTGTATCTTTCTTTATTTTTTTCAAATGATTTTGAGTTTTGTTCCACACTGTTCTCCCACTCTATCCAGGATCTCCTTCACTGATCCCTTTCCGAGTGATTGACAGTGGTAGCAGGCACCATCTAGTTATTTTATTCTCGTGGTTATATAGGCTGAGGATTGCAGAGCCTACTAGTCCCTTGGACTAATTTTTTCCATATGTCATTGGTTTTCTTTTTTCTCCTTTGCTCTGAATGAGGAGAAACCCATTGTTGCATCTAGATGGCCACCTGCAAGCTTTTAAGATCTCAGTCAGTACTCACTAAAGTAGGATGCAAAACAATGTTTTTATGTAGTATATTATGCTAATTGAGTTTGATATCCCCTATATTACTCATAAGTCTTAAGATCAAGAGAATTCTTACTGAAAGGAATGCACTCAAAGATCCCCATGTACACCTACACTTGATTTAGACATGAGATAAAATTGGTACTGTAATGGGATGAGATATTCAGGTCTTGGTGGAGTAGATAGGTGAAAGAAATACAAATAAACTTGTAGCCAGAGTGCTAACTTTGTCCATTTTAAATAAGGCTCCCAAATTTTTGATACTTTCCTTTGAATGGTGGGGTCCAAGTACCCTTTCCATGTGGTTGATAATATGTGATTGTGATACTGTATGACTTCCAGAACTAGCTCATACAAGGTACAGCTTCTGCTTTGTTCAGTGGATCACTTGTACATGGATCACTCAGTCACTATAAAAGAAGTTCAATTCCCTTGAACTTTTGTAAGGATTCTGTAAGGAATCCAAACCACTTTCAAAGACATTAGCTGTCCCATCTACTGATCCACCCCACCCAAATGCAAGAAATGTGAGTGAATGTGCCTTTATTCAATACCAATTCCACAGTCATTGAGTCACCCTCATCTTTGAAGTTTTCCCAGGAGAAGCTCCAGATATCATAGAGTTGAGACAAATTTTCCCTGCTGTGCAATTTTTGAATTCCTGACCCACATAAATCATGAGTATAACTAACATTGGGGTGGTTTGTTACACAACATTGATAAAGAGAGCACCAAGTAAGAAACCTAAAAGTTATCCTTAACTCACTTTTTCTTACATACATATTAATATTTCAGTAAATGCCAAGAACCATTAACTAGTTCTGCATGAAATATCTTGATTCATTGAAATTTTTATCCTTATTGATACTATGTTGATTCAAGTCATCATTATCCCTTGCTAGAATTAATCTTCCCAGGAACAAATTTCTTTTTTTTTTTTTTTCTGACTCAGAAACAACCCCTCTAATATATTCACTATTTCATAACTAGAATGTTTCTAAAGTAGAGATATAATTGTTATTGACACAATGTTTGACTCTTCCCACCAACTAAGCACTCACAGGGCAATATGGCTCACAAGGACCTTCATGATGTAGCCTGTTTTATCTTTTCTAGGCTCAGGCCATTGCCCTCATATTATATTTTATACTCCTAGCCACAATGAGTTCCTTTTACTTCTTCAAATATTTCTTCTTTCTTTCACTTCTTGGCTTTTTCACAGGCCTTTTCTCTGCTTGGCAAGCCATGGTATCCATCCCATGTATGACAGCTGACTCACTTATTCTTCAGTTTTCAGAATAGATGCCACTTTTCCTAGAAAGCCAAATGGTATCTTTTGTGTTAGCATCCACAACCCTATAGTTTTATTACCATCCAAGAACATGAGTTAATTTTCACTTGTTTATAAATTTTTGGACTTTTGCACTAGACTGTGAACACATGAAAGTAGGGGATTTGTCTAGTTTATCACCTGTTCCAGGTAGGTGAAAAAAATGAAACAGGTAAATAATGCATATCTCTTGAATTCAAGGAGACCTCTTCCCCTAAGTTTGAAGTGGACCAGAAAAAAAAAAAAAAATGAGGAATATGATTTAGAGAAGGAGCTGTGGTGGTGTAGTGAGTAAGTCATTTAGCTGCTAACCAGAAGGCTGGTTGTTCAAACCCACCAGCTGTTCCATGGGAGGAAGATCAGGCAACCTACTTCTGTAAATATTTATAGCACTGGAAACCCAACGGGGTCTCTATGAATCAGAATTGACTCGATGTCAGTGGGTTTGATCTTTGGTTGAGTTGATTTAGAGAAAGAAAAACCAATTTCTTACTGGGAATACTAGATAGTGTGTTACATATAGTGACATTTAAACTGGGCTTTGATAGATAATAATATTTGACAAAAAATACAGCCAAAATAAAGCATTCTATATTTTCCAAGAAGTCTACTGATTTTGTATGAGAGTCTATCGGTATAAAATCCATTTCTACCTTGCTGAAGCTTCTGTATTACTTTCATTTGCCTTCAGAAATAAAAATTTTCTTGAACATTTGGAAAACAACCTATTGTTAATTATTATTGTTTGTTGCCATTGAGTTGGTTCTGACCCATGGTGACCTCATGTACAACAGAACAAAACAATCTCTAGGTGTTTAGAAATGAAGTTAATTTGTACGTGCTTACATATGAGTATTTACTTTTGAAAACAGAACGTTTCTTTTTCAAAATTGCTTAATGATACTGATATGCAGCAGAGTTGTACTTTACCAGGATCACTAGGGACTCCTTTGCTCATGTCCTGGTAAGTGCAGATATTTTAAGGAAATGCTGAAGTTCATTCTCATCATGGCAACTAATAATCATCATGAAGCTTGAAGAGCCCTCAAAGAGGGCTACAGTTTTAATTTTGGATTGGAACTAATTAGAGCCAGAGTGAATATATCTGAAAGGGAACACTTTAACAGTAGAATTTTATCTTGATTACAGAAGATCCCCACCCCCAGGGAGACATCATACAATTTCATTGTGGTTAGGGTTGTTGCCACCCACTCATTTGAATAATTTCAGGAAAGGCTCTTTTACCCTCAGGTCAACTTGTGGAACAAGCTTTTGAAGACAGCTCTGAATGATACATCTATTTTAGAACTCAAAGTACCCCTGATGGCACTGTCTCTTTTGAAAACCCTTGCTGTCTATTTTGACTTAAGCAGTTACCACAGGCATAACCTGTCACTGACTATAAAAAGAAAAAAGTAATAATGAAGAATTAGTGAAGCGCATATAATAAACAGTTTTTCATCATGCAATCATTTATTTATCCATCTATTTACTGATTCATTTTTCAAAAAAACTATGTGTTAAACATCAAATATTTATTATCAGAAAAATACTAATACTTAATATGGTTATTGTGAAGATAAAAAGAGTTAATATTTATAAAGTACTCAGATCAATGCCTATCTCATATTAAATATTATGTATATATTGACTATTATTTCTAGTATAGTTTGTATGCAATAAACTTTTGTTGAGTGACTCAATCACTGAATGAGAGCAATGTTCACATTAATCAAAAGGACTAGAATGATGAAAGAACTTGAACAGCTGAACAAGAGAATGATTTTCTTAGAGACTTTCATAAGGAGGACAGATTAGATACCTTGCTTTCTATATCTATGTAGAAACAAGGGGTGGGAGAAGGACTAATGAGTAGAAAATGTTCTCAAAGTAAGAAAATGCTTTATGATTGTCAAGGCTATGAGACATTTTAATCAGTTGCCTTGAAGGGTCGTGAATATCATTTCACAGGAAATGTTCATTCTTAGAATGGATTATTATACAGGTGTGAAGTGGTATGGAAAAAGAAGGCCTTTGAGGTCCCATGCAAACTGAGGTTTAATAAATTCCAGATAATATGTGAACATCTCAAGGACTTTTAATTCATCTAATTATGAGACAGGTTCACTTAAGTTAAAGCTCTTGAAGTAAAATGACATGAAGGACTATAAAGAGAAGTTGAATATGGTGGGATTCCAATGTAGTCATATTAATCAATTTGTGTTGGTTGAAATACAAAAGTATTTGTATTAAATACACATCATTCAATCCAGAGGCAAAACAATTTAATATTTTCTCCTCATTTTCTTTATGCTCTTGAATTAGCTAATGATTAGTGACAAGGGATTTTTTCTTTAAATTTGAATTGTTGATTTTTTTCACTTTAAATACATGCACATATGCACACAGTGGAGCTTAGTAATTAAGAACACAGCCATAATGTTTGGAAAATCCCAGCTTCTAATTCTGTATTCCATACAAATGCAACACAAATTAGTTCAAGTTACAATTTTTTTTAGTCTTCTGAGCCTCAGTTCCCTCTTTTATCAAATGAAGATATTAATCTGATGATTTTATTATTCAAAGAATCCTTAGAGAGCCAGGATATCAGGATTCTAGTCCCAACTCTGCCACTAATTGGCAGGTGGGAGTGGGAGCTCACACTTCTGCCTCAAAGTCTTGACCTGGACTTCACTCTGCCTTTGTTAGGGATTTACATTGGCTCAGGCCAGCCATGGACTGAGTAGAATGTGAACACCAATCAGATCAGGAGGAAGCCATATTTTATAAGCTAAATTGTCAGGTTTCACATAATTCACTGTGAATATGTTGAATATGTTGTTCTTATCTCAACTGTGTTATATAGATTCTAAAGACTGGGGACTTGTTCATATTTGGGTCAAAGCAGAGCAGCATAACTCAGGCCAGGTTGGTGGCAGTAGTAGTAATTAGAAATAGATCCCTAAGAAAAAGTGAAATGTTAGGAACAGGATTTGGAGTTTGAAAGTCTAGGCACCTCTGCTTCTGAACAGTTTTTGCCTCCACTAAGAACCTTGAAATTCATGGATTTGATTTATTGATAGAGGTGACAATTTTCATATAAAATATGCACACTCTGTAAATAAATGTTTGTTTAATTTAATTATGATAAAATGGCCCTATGAGAAATGTGTTATCATTGACAAAGTCACTCATACTCTCTATATTTCAGCTTTTCAAAATATGAAACATATACAATCACTCTATTTACCAGCAAGATTGAGTTAGAATGAATTCAACAGTGGTTTTAAAATAAACTCTGCATTTTTCGAAGGGCAAGTAATCTTAACCTCTTGGTGAATATGAATGAACATTGTTTTTGCTATTGTTGGGTGCCTTCAAGTAGATTCCAACTCATAGTGACCTCATGTGACAGTACAACTGGTCCATAGGGTTTACTAGGCTGTAATCTTTACAGAAGCCTTTTGCCAAGTCTTTTTCTTTCAGAGCTGCAGGGTAGGTTTGAACCTCCAAGCTTTTGCTTAGCAGCTAAGTGCTTAACCACTGTGCCATCAGGGCTCCTTAATTGTGCACTATTTCTTGCATATTGGAATGCAAAGGACAAATTGCCAAAACAATGTCAAAAAAAGGAACAAAATTGGAGAACTAAAAGTATTTGATTTCATGATTTATTATAGAGTTATAAAAATAAAACCATTGTGGTATTGATATAAAGAAACAAAGAGCAACATAGCGACTTCAGAGATAGACCCACATATACATAAACAACTGATTTTTACAAAAATACAAATGGAGTGGTAATGGGGAAAGTATGATCTTCAAACTAGTAAACTGAAACAATTATATAGCTATATATATATATATAAGCTCTGGTAGCATAGTGGCTAAGGCACTTGACTGCTAACCAGAAGGCTGGCGGTTCAAACCCA
>NW_006921612.1:1433655-1437731 GCF_000298275.1 Orycteropus afer afer
CAGAGAAGTTGTATTCTGTCACATGAGATCACTATGAGTTGGAATCTACTTGAAGGCACACAACAATAGCAACAACAATGTTCAATCATATTCACCAAGATGTTAAGATTACTTTCCCTTTGAAAAATGTAGAGTTTATTTTAAAACCATCGTTGGATTCATTCTAACTCAATCTTACTGGTAAATAGAGTAATTGTATATATTTCATATTTTGAAAAACTGATATATAGAGAGTATGAGTGACTTTGTCAATGATAAATATTTCTCAAAGGGCCATTTTATCATAAATAAATTAAACAAGGCAGGAAAGGTAGGAAGCATGGAGGACCACAAAAGCAGGAGGATCCAGGTAAGGGGCAGGAGGCAGGACACACCCTTCAGAGCCAGGAAAGGGAGAGAGCACCGGGGACCACAAAGGCAGGATCCAGGTAGGAGTTAAGTAAGGGGAGGACGGAGAGGTTTCCAACAGCTATGGGAGACAAACTTGTCTGTCAGTTTGTCATCCTGTGGGCTCATTGCTCTGAGGCTTGAAGCTGTGCCACCGGTGTTTCAGATGCCAGCAGGGTTGCACGTGGTACACAGGTTTCAATGCAGCTTACAGATTGAGACAGACTAGAAAGAAGGAAGAGGCCATTCACTTCTCATAGAATTGGCCACAGAAAACTTTGTGAATAGCAGAGAAACACTGTCTGATACATTGGACAACTTTATGAATAGCCTGGAAACACTGTCCAACACAATGCAGGAAGACGAGCCCCTTGAGTTGAAAGGCACTCAAAATAAGACTGGGAAAGAGCTGCCTCATCAGAGAAGAACCAACCTTAATGATATGAATAAAGTAAAGCTTTTGGGACCTCCATGTGTTGATGTGGCATGACTGAATTTGAGGAGAAACAGCTTCAAACACCCATAATAATTGGAACATGGAATGTACAAAGTATGAATCTAAGAAATACAGAAGTTGTCAAAAATGAAGGGGAATGCACAAAGATTGATATCCTAGGCATTAGTGAGGTGAAATGGACAAGTTTTAGTGATTTTGAATCAGACAACAATAACTACTATGCCGGGAATGATAATTTGAAGAGGAATGGCATGGCATTCATCATCACAAAGGATGTTTAAAGATCTGTCCTGAGGTACAGTGCTGTCAGTGATAGGATAATATCCATATGCCTACAAGGAGGGCCCATTAATACCACTATTATTCAAATTTATGCACCAACCACCAAAACCAAAGATGAGGAAATTGAAGATTTTTATCAATTTCTGCAGTCCGAAATTGGCCAAACATACTATCAAGATATGTAAATTATCACTGGTGATTAGAATGCAAAAGTTGGAAACAAAGAAGGATCACCGGTAGTTGGAAAATTTGGCCTTGGTTACAGAAATAATGCTGGAGATAGCAAGATAGAATTTTGCAAGACCAATGACTTATTCATTGCAAATACCTTTTTTCAACAACACAAACACCAGCAACATATGAGGACTTTGCCAGATGGAGTATACAGGAATCAGATTGACTACATCTGTGGCAAAAGGCAATGGAAAAGCTTCATATTTTCAGCCAAAACAAGGCCAGGAGTTGATTCTGGAACAAACCATCAACTGCTCATATGGAAGTACAACTTGAAGTTGAAAACAATTAAAACAAGTCCATGAGAGACAGAATATGACTTTGAATATATCCCTCATGAATTTAGAGACCATCTAAAGAATAGATTTGATGAATTGTACTCCAATGACCAAGAACCAGAAGAATTGTGGGATGACATCAAGAGCAGTATCCATGAAGAAAGCAAGGGGTCATTAAAAATATGAGAAGGAAAGAAAAGACCAAAATGGATGTCACAAGAGACTCTGAAACTTGCCCTCAAAGAGCAAATTAGCAAAGAGTAGCTAAAGCAAATTGAAGAAATGACAAGATAAAAGAGCCAAATAGAAGATTTCAAAGAGCAAGTTGAGCAGACAAAGCCAATTACTATAATGAAATATGCAAAGACCTTGTGTTAGAAAACCAAAAGGGAAGAAAATGCTCAGAATTTCTCAAGCTGAAAGAACTGAGGTAAAAATTTACGCATCAAGTTGCAATATTAAAAGATTCATGATGCAGGAAGGATCAAAAGAAGATGGCAGGAATACACAGAGTCACTGTACCAAAAAGAACTGGTTGATCTTCATCCGTTTCAGGAAGTGGCACATGATCAAGAACCAGTGGCACTGAAGGAAGAAGTCAAAGCTGCACTGAGAGAATTGGCAAAGAACAAGTCTCAAGGTATTGATGGAATACCTACTGAGATGTTTCACCAAATGGATGCCCCGCTGAAGGAAGTCACTCGGCTGTGCCAAGAGATTTGGAAGACAGCTACCTGGCCAACTGACTGGAAGAGATCCATATTTGTACCCACTCCAAAGAAACGTGATCACACAGTATGTGGAAATTATTGAAGAATATCCTCAATATCGCATGCAAGCAAAATCTTACTGAAGATAATTGAAAAGTGGTTGCAGCAGTATATTGACAGAGAACTTCCTGAGGTGCAAGTGGAATTCAGAAAAGGATGTGGAATGAGGGATATCATGGCTGATGTCAGATGGATCTTGGCTCAAAGCAAAGAATACCAGAAAGATGTTTACCTGTGTTTTATTGACCATGCAGTTTTATTGAATATGTGTGGATCATAACAAATTGTAGATAACATTGAGAAGAAAGGAAATTCCAGAACACATAATTGTACACATGAGGACCTTGTGCATAGACCACGAGGCTGTCATTCAAACAGAAAAAGGGAACACTGCATGTAAAAACACTGAAGTAAAATCAGGAATGAAGTGTGTCAGGGTCATATCCTTTCATCATATTTAATTCAATCTATATGCTGAGCAAATAATCCAAGCAGCTGGACTATAGGAAGAAGAATGTGGCATCAGGATTAGAGGAAAAATCATTAAGAACCTGCGATACGCTGACGACACAACTTTGCTTGCTCAAAGTGAGGATTACTTGAAGAACTTGCTGATGAAGATTGAAGTATACAGTCTGCAGTATGGATTACATCTCAATATAAAGAAAAGAAAAATCCTGACAACTGTACCTACAAGCAGCATAACTATAAATGGAGAAAAGATTGAAGATGTGAAAGACTTTACATGGCTTGGTTCTATATTCGACACCAATGGAAGCAGCAGTCATGACATAGGACGACATATAGCACTGTGCAAATCAGCTGCAAAGGATCTCTTTCAAGTGCTGAAGAGCAAAGATGTCTCCTTGAAGACTAAGGTGTGCCTGACACAAGCCATGGTATTTTCAATCGCCTCATACACATGTGAGAGGTGGACAATAAATAAGGAAGACTGAAGAAGAATTGATGCTTTTGAGTTGTGGTGCTGGTGAAGAATGATGAAAGTACCTTGGACTGCTAAAAGAACTAACAGGTCTGTCCTGCCAGAGGTGCAGCCAGAATGCTCCTTGGAAGTGAGAATGGCCAGACTTCGTCTCACCTACTTTGGTCATGTTGTCAGAATGGACCATTCACTGGAGAAGGATATAATTTGTGGTAAGGTAGTGGGTCCATGGAAGAGGGGAAGGCCCTCAAGAAGATGGATTGACACAGTGGCAGCGGCGATGGGCTCAAGTATAGCAAGGACCATGGAGCTGGTGCGGTACTGGGCGGTGTTTTGTTCTGCTGCACATAGGGCCACTATGAGTCAGAGGTGGTTCTAGGGCACCTAACAATAACAACATATATGTGTGTGTCTATATATATATATATATATATATAGAGAGAGAGAGAGAGAGAGAGAGAGAGAGAGGGAGAGAGAGAGAGCTCCAGTAGGGTAGTGTGTAAGGCATTTGACTGGTAACCAGAAGGCTGGCTATTCAAACCCACCAGCCACTACTCAGAGAGAAGGTTGGAAAATCTACTTTCATAGTGATCCTGCCTCGGAAACCCAAGGAGGGGTCCCTATGGATCAGATCCGACTTGAGGGCAATGAGTGTATATATATATATACATATATATCACTAGCTCTGGTAGCATAGTGGCTAAGACACTTGCCTGCTAACCAGA
>NW_006921612.1:1437924-1451483 GCF_000298275.1 Orycteropus afer afer
GCAATCCTACTTCCGTAGTGATACTGCCTCGGAAACCCAAGGAGGGGTCGCTATGAGTCGGGGCCAACTCGATGGCACATAACAACAACAACAACATATCACTTTGGTCCATTTCTTGTACAATATATCAAGATTTAAATGGAATTTTAAATGGAATCATCCTAAATGTAAATGTAAAAGCATAAACTTCTAGAAGAATGTCTTTGAGGTGTAATATTAAGTATTGATATCCTAAATATGATAATAGAAACATGATCCACAAAAGAACAAATTGACAAATTTGACTTCATCAGAATTAGGAAGATGTGCTCTTTTATACACTATTAAACACGCTTACAGTCTTAAAACTCTATGTAGGACAATTTTACGTCACATATGGGTTTGACATAAGTAGACAATAGTGCTCAGCCATCTTAGTCAGAACAGGAACACTTGAGCAAATTATTATTGTCCATTCATTATGCACTATTTCTTTTTTAAAATACTTACTTCCAAAGAATCTTTCTGGTAAGCGTTCTTGAGTGTGATGCATGGAGTATGGACAAGATAATGTGTAGTCACTTCCTGAGATTGACTTTCGCCTTTTGCTCTTTTGACTTGCTAGCATCGTATTAGAACATGAATAGTAAAAGGGAGTCCCCAGGATGCCAGCCTAATTTACAAGAAGTTATAATCTTTTTGTTGTTGTTATGTGCCATCGAGTTGGACCCGACTCATAGTGACTCCTCCTTGGGTTTCTGAGGCAGTATCACTACTGAAGTACATTGCCCAACCTTCCTTCTGAGGAGTGGCTGGTGGGTTTGAACCACCAGGCCTCTGGTTAGCAGTCAAGTGTCTTAGGCACTATGCTACCAGAGCTCCTTATAATTCTTTTCGGTTGTTTTTAACTTGTTTCTTACTTCCACTTATTTTCCAAAAATTCCCTGATACACTTTTCAGATTTGACAATATTCAACCAGTATTTTATATTCCACCAACTATAATGGCATTGGGAATAACAAAAATCATATATCAATTTCCCTCATTTAAAAGATCCATACACCTATGTGTAATACATTGAGATGTGATCTTTAATAGATGCATATACCAAAGTTTACTGGAATATCATGGAAGGGTACTTCCTTCTGCCTGAGAGGATAGGTAAAAGAAAGTAAAGACTTTTTCCTGGAAATGCTCTTTGGAGCATTTGGAGCTCTTTGGATGCTGAAGGATAAATAGGATTTCAGACAGAAACAGCTCCTCTGAAAAATCAAATGATTTATATAACTAGGAATGGAAATAGATTAGTGAGACCTAAATGATGCATGGTGAGAAAATGCAATCCTTTCTGCTGTACTCTATAAAATAATTCTAAATTTAAAAAGCACTGCCTTTGCCAAGTATTGCATAGCTCTAAAATTCATGCACATAGAATATTAAAAAGCACTAAGTACATTTTTTCTAATAGCATTTGTTTATTGATTAGATAATTACATTATGTAAGTTTGATGTGCTGAACATGTATAAATAAGTGGAAAGATCTGATGTGTTATTCATCACCAATTCTAGAGGAGTTAATTTTTTTCTTTTAATTTTTTTTTGTGATTTGGGTGAAGTGTACAGAGCAAATTCACTTTCCATGCAGCAGTTCACATATACTTTGTCTCTTGACATTGACTACAATTTCCCACAGCGCAACAGCTCCTCTCCCACTTCCTCCCCACAGTTACCTCTTCCCTGTGTCCTTCCCTCCATGTACTCCTGCTCCCCAAGCTGTCTCCCTGTGCATACACAGCCCTTCTTTCTCCCAAGATTGATCTCACCAAGGAGTGTATCACCTAAAGTAAATGTTAAGCTCATATGCCTGTTTTTTGTTTGGCTGGAAGCCACAGGAGTGTGTTCAGTTCCAGAGCTGAAGGGAAGATAGGGGCCACAGACTCAGTGGTTCCATCAGGCTCTATTAGACCAGCAAATCTGGTCCTTTTTTTTTTCTTTTTTTAATGATTTTGAGTTTTGTTCCATATTGTTCACCTACTCTGTCTAGAATCTCCTATATAGATCTCCTTCCAAGTGGTTGACAGTAGTAGCTGGGTACCATCTAGTTCTTCTGGTCTTGTATTCATATAGGTTGAGGATTGCAGGATGTACCAGTCCCATGGACTAATTGTCCATGTATCTTTAGTTTTCTTCATTCTTCTTTGCTCTGGACGAGGAAAGACCCATCACTGCATTTAGATGGCCACTTGCAATCTTTTAAGATCCCAGTCACTATTCACCAAAGTACGATGTGAAACAAAGTTTTTTTGTGTAGTATGTTATGCCAATCAAGCTTGATGTTAGAGGAGTTAATTTTTAATGTTTACTCTAGTGAAAAATAATTTGTGAGGAAATATACAAATACTAGTATCTACCTGTTAGGTTTCTTTCTTTTCCTTGAGAAGTCTTTAGTTAGTACTGAATCACATACTCTTGGAGCAAATGAAAATTTTTTGGCCTTGACCATTGAGATGGGCCTCAGTCAGTGTTTTCTTGTGCACAGGCAGATGAAATAAAGACTTAAAATCCAAAAGCTAAACATGTCATCAATTCTGACTCATAGCCACCCTATAGGACAGAGTAGGTTTCCAAAGCTATAAATCTTTGCAGAAGCAGATTGCCACATCTTCCTCCTGTGGAGCAGCTGGTGGGTTCAAACCATCTACCTTTCAGTTAGCAGCCCAGCATTTTAATCACTGAACCACCAGGACTCCTTAAAATAAAGACATAGAGGCAGGAAACATTGGAAGCATAGTTGATCTGTACATAAATGTCCTGTGGACTGTGCAATGGATATATATGCAATAACCACTTTTGAAACCATCATTTTCTTTTCAATTCATAGTAAAGAAAATGCACAGGGTTGTAATTGTCTGTTAAAGTACATTAAGATATCTATCTATGTGATATAGCAGTTGAATATAAGATTAAGATCCATAGTGAATGAATTAAAATCTCAGGTCTACCATTCACTAATGGCAAAACTTGGGTAAACTACTTAACCTTTCCACACTTCAAATTTTCCCATTTCTAAAATTTGAATAATAGTATGTATTTCCAAAGGTTATTGGAAAGATTGAATAAGTGAATATATAAAAAACACATAATGCCTGACACATAAAAATAACTGTACATGCTAATTATTAATACCATACAGATATCAGTCATTTAGAAAATTATTTTAAAATATCATTACACAAATGGTTCTTCATCAGGAAACAGTAAATATCTTGAGTTAAGATCTGGTGGCATAGTGCCTAAGGCATTTGACTGCTAACCAAAAGCTGGTGGTTCAAACCCACCAGCCACTCCTCAGAGGGAAGGCTGAGCAGTCTACTTCCATAGTCATAATGCCTCGGAAACCCAAGGAGGGGTCCCTGTGAGTCTTTTTTTTTTTTTTTTTTTTGGTAAGTTTGTATAATGGACTATTATAGCACAATAAACTGCAACAAAACACCTGAGGTACATATAACTATGGATAAACTCAGATATATGAGATTGGATTTAAAAAGCAAGATAGAAAATTATGGATGTTGTTGATTTTTACATAAAGAATAAAAATTTGCAAAGCAATGCAGTATACATTTTGTTGGTATATAAATGTGAAGTAAAAGTATAAAAGTATGAATGAGAATTACAAAGAATTATTTCATAAAAGTGATTACCTCTGTTACAAGAGAGAAATAAGATATAGTGATGTAGTGCCTAAGGCATTTGGCTGCTAACCAAAAGGTTGGTGGTTCAAACCCACCAGCCACTCTGTGAAAGGAAGACTGAACAATCTACTTCTGTAAAGATTTACTGCCTCAGAAACCCAAAGGGGACACTATGAGTTGGAATTGATTCAAAGGCATTGAGTTTGGTTTTCTTTACTCTATAAAAGTATTTTATTTATCCAAAGAAATACTACTGTATCATTAAGAACTAGAAGTGCCTAGAACAGCAACAACAAAAAAAAAGACTTCAATAAATAGTTGCAGAACAAATGAATGAATGAATTTTAAACCAAAGTGGATTTTGTGAAGAGCTGGTAAATCTGAATCACATAAAACTGCTCATTACAGAATTTCCTTTTGCTGGAAATTTTGAACTATTTCAAAATAATAAACAATCCAACTTTTGGATATATTATAAAATGAATGTGACTAGAGGTTTACCAAAGCCTCCAATTAAACATTGGATTTAAGATTTTAGATGCAGTTTACCATTATGCATCTGGCATTATGGATACTATAAAAATAAAACTCAGAAATAATGTCCTTTAACCAGCCTTAGGAGCTCTGGTGGCATAGTGCTTAGGGCAATTGACTCCTAGACAGAAGGCTGGAGGTTCAAACCCACCAGCCATTCCTGGGAAGGAAGACTGGGTAGTCCACTTTCATAAAGATACCATCTTGGAAACCCAAGGAAGGGCCACTACGAGTTGGAACCAACTCAATAGCAGTGAGTAGCCAGACTTGATGAATTTATTACAATTGATCCTCATTATTCACAGATTTTTTTTTTTATTTGTGAATTTGCCTACTCACTAAAATTTATTTGAAACTTCAAAGTACTCATGGTACTTTCTTAGTCATTCAGACTGTGCATGATCAGGGCATGCAAAATTTAAGTTTCCAGATACGCATTTTCCTAGCTGAGGCTGAGCACTGTTTTTTTTTTTTTGTATTTAACTTATTTTTTGTGGAGACTTTATTGAACATAACTATTGTAAATAATAAGAATCAGCTGTATCTATCATGACACTTGGATACAAATAAATTTCTTGACCTAGAAAACTATCCATTTTTCTGTATCATCACACCTACGTATTTGCTCATATGTGTTTTCTCTGATAATCAGAGGTATTTTACATACCCACTTTTATTTTAAAATATCAATTATAGATACAACTACAAACACTACTGTAAAAACAAATTATACTGTGACATTGTGTGGCTTTTACAGGTTTTCTTGGAGCTACTGTTACTAATTATCTCAACTCTTCCCATAAACTTTATGACTTTTTCTTCCCATCTGTGGTAGTTAAGGTTGTTGTCAACTTGGCTGAACCTGGTTGAGTGGCTGGGTAGCTGGTGGAAGTTATTCCCCATGATGAAACTGGCAATCAACTTCATGGAGGGATCTACCACAAGCAGCTGAGTAGCTGCTTTAGGGATGTGATTGGCTTCCCATATATAAGCAGTAGCTTTGGGAATGGCCTCTAGTTTATGGCACTCTTGAACCCTGCATGTAGCTGAGTCCTTGTTTGGCAGCCTGCCATGCTCTACCAATCTTGGGACTTTCAATGGACTTGAATCAATGGCCTGCTGTTTTGTTTGGTAACATTAGGACTGTGCCTTTTCACTTGTCAACCTTAGTGTGTCAGCCTCAGCAGCCAGCAGCTGTCTGGGTGAAGAAAATCCTCCAGCTTCACTGGGCTGGGAGCAGAAGGCAGAGCTGAAGCCCAAGGTTGAGGGGCTTTCACCCAGCCCCTAGAGCCTGCCACTTTAAACTCAGACTTAATGTCTCCACTTCTAAGAGAATAAACTCCTCTTTGTTAAAGCCATTCAATTTGTAGTGTATTCCTGTCAGAGGAACACTAAAGGTAACCAAAACACCATCTCAAGTCCTAGCCTCCTATTGTCTGAGTTTCACATGTCCACTCTCTGCCCAGAAAAGTTTGTACAAATATTATCCAAATAGCTCTATTCTTCTCTTGATGAAAGTATTTGGGTGAATGACAACCACTATTGGATAACTAGCAAGTTTCTTTAAGAAAATGTTATTTAACAAATATTGACTTTTAATTACACAAATATATTACCCTAAAATGGATATAATAATACTAAAAAGTCATGTTACAAAACAACTGTATAAAGCATAAAAGAATAGAGAAAATCAATGAAAATAAAAGCTGGTTATTTGAGATGATTAGTTAAACTGATCAGCATAAAAGAGAAAACACAAATTACAAATATCAGAAATAAGATCTGTATATATATATATATATATATATATATATATTAAAAAGGATAAAAGGAAATATAATAAATGAGTTTATTCTTGCAGATTTGACAACTTACATGAAATGGACAAATTCCTCTAGAGACATAAACTGCTAAAGCTCACTCAACAAGAAATAACTTAAATAGCCTATCTATTAAAGATGTTATAGTTGCACAGACATGTTAAAAATCTTCCCACAAAGAAAACTTCAGGCTCAGACACCTTCACTGGGGAATTCTACCAAATATTTAAAAGAGGAACAATACTAATTCTATGTAAATTTATCCAGAAAATTGAAGAGAAGGAAACATCTTTTATTTTCCTTCTAGAGAGTCAGCATAATTAAGACACCAACAGCAGACATAGGGCTGAAAGAAGGTTTTTAAAGACCGATGCTATACATGAGCACAAACAATTGATTTAAAAGATTAAATAACATTAAGACTGAGGATTTAAACAAAAAAGTTAAAGCAATTTTAAAAAATCTAGAAATGAAGAATAAAATTAATTAACAGTAAATTAGACAAGGTTAAAGGAAGAATTACTGATTTAAATTTAAGCCAAAAGAAAATTCAAATTAGGTACTTCCCCCTACTCTACATAAAAAACATAAGGCAAATACAGATGCAGAAGAGGATTTAAGAGACACAGGGTATGTAGTAGACAAATCTAATGTATGTATCATTGAAATTATATTAACAGAAAAGAGAGAATGAAGAGAAGTAATATTTGAAGAAATAATTGAATATTTGAAGACAAAGTAAAGTATTATAATGAAATATGCAAAGACCTGTAGTTAGAAAACCAAAAGGGAAGAATATGCTCCACACTTCTCAAGCTGAAAGAACTGAAAACAAAATTCAAGCCTCAAGTTGCAATGTTGAAAGATTCTATGGGCAAAGTATTGAATGAGGCAAGGAACATCGAAAGAAGATGGAAGGAATACACAGTCAGTGTATCAAAAAGAATTGGTCAATGTCCAACTATTTTAGGAGATAGCATATGATCAAGAAACAATGGTATTGAAGGAAGAAATCCAAGCTGCACTTCAAGAATTGGCAAAAAATAAGGCTGCAGGAATTGATGGAATGCCCACTGAGATGTTTCAAGAAATGGATGTAGTGCTGAAGAAGTGTATTAATTTATGCCAAGAAATTTGGAAGAGAGCCACCTGGCCAACTAACTGGAAGAGATCAATATTTGTGCCCATTCCAAAGTAAGTAATCCAACAGAATGTAGAAATTATCGAACAATATCATTAATACCACACACAAGTAAAATCTTGCTGAAGATAATTAAAAAATGGTTGCAGCAGTGTACTGACAAAGAACTTCCAGAAATGCAAGCTGGATTCAGAAGAGGATGTGGAATGAGAGTTATCATTGCTGATGTCAAATGGATCTTGGCTAAGAGCAAATATCAGAAGATGTCTATCTGTGTTTTATTGACTGTGCAAAGACATTTGACTGTATGAATCATAACAAATTTTGGATTACATTGCAAAGAATCGGAATTCCAGAACACTTAATTGTTCTCATGAGGAACCTGTACATTGACCAAGAGGCTGTTGCTCAAACAGAATAAAGATATATTGTATGGTTTAAAATCAGGAAAGGCACATCAGGCTTGTATCCTTTCACCACATGTATTCAATCTATATGCTGAACAAATAATCTGAGAAGCTGGACTAGAGGAAGAAGAACATGGTATCAGAATTGGAGGAAGAATTAACAACAACCTGTGGTGAGCAGATGACACAACCTTGCTTGCTAAAAGTGAAGATGACTTGAAGCATTTACTGATAAATATGAGACTACAGTCTGCAGTACGGATTGCACCACAACATAAAGAAAACAAAAATCCTCACAACTGGACTAATAAGCATCATGATGAATGGAGAAAAGTTGAAAGTTGTCAGGCACTTCATTTAACTTGAGTTCACGGTCAACATCCATGGGGAACTCTGGTGGTGTAGTGCTTAAGGCATCTGACTGCTAACCAGAAGGCTGGCAGTTCAAACCAATCAGCCACTCCTCGGAAGGAAGATTGGGCAATCTACATCCATAGAGATACCACCTCGGAAATCCAAGGAGGGGTCGCTATGAGTAGAATGCACTTGATAGCAGGGAGTTTGGTTTTTGATTTTGTTTACCTATGGAAGCAGCAGTCAGACATTGCATTGCACCGGGAAAATCTGCTGCAAAAGACATCTTTAAAGTGTTTAAAACCTTAGATGTCACTTTGAAGAGTAAAGTGAGCCTAACCTAAGCCATAGCCTCATATGCATGTGACAACTGGACAATAATAAGAAAGGCCAAAGAAGAGTTCATGCCTTTGAATTGTAGTGTTGGCAAAGAATACTGAAAATGCCAAGGAATACCAAAAGAATAAATAAATTTGTCCTGGAAGAAGTACAGCCGGAATGCTCCATGGAAGAGGAGTGACCAGAATCCATCTCACCTACTTTGGTGATGTTGTCAGAAGGGACCATTCCCTGAAGAAGGATATCATGCTTAGTAGAGGGTCTGCAAAGAAGACCCTCAATGAGATGGATTGACACAGTGATTGCAATGATGGGTTCAAGTACAGCAAGGATTATGAGGATGGTGAAGGACAGGCAATGTTTTGTTCCACTGTACATGGGGTCGTTATGAGTGGGAGCCGACTTGAAGGCACCTAACAACAACAACAACATGAGCTCAGGGATTTCCAGAGCCCCTCTCTTATGACCTGAAGGCTACAATTTTGGGAGTTTTCACCACTGAGCAGGTTTCAATAATTGATTAGAATGACTCACAGGACACAGGAAAACACTATAGTTATTATTACAGTTTATTATAGCAAAAAAGACAGCAATCAGGAGCAGCATAAATAAGAGATATATAGGGCAACCTGTGGGATAGTCTTAAATGTGGAGCTTCCATGTCCCCAAAATAGTTAATCCTGTTGTGTTTCAATGTCTTTCACCAACCAGAAGCTCATCTGGGCTTCAATGTCCCAAATTTTATTGGGTTTCATTAGATAAGGTTTCAGTGACTTATGGCCTACATAATTGACTTCAATTTCCAGCCCCCTCCCCTTCCTACCCAGAGGTTGGACTAATATGTGTTAGATCTTTCTGTCATTCCATCACCCACCTAACATGAGTAAACTTTTAGTGTAAACTTTTCATTATAAACTCTCAGGCAGAAGTGATCTGGAGCCTTCAAAGATAACAAGGCATCTCAATCACTTGGGAAATTCCAAAGATTTAGAAGTTACCTCCCAGGAAACAAGACGGAGGCCCTATTCTTTGGGAAAGGTAATTCTTTACTTTAAAACACCCAAGCTAACACATAGTAGCTGTAGAACAAAGACTATGTTCTTCTTTCTCATTCCCCTCAATCACTGTTTCCTCATCCACAAAATCTGGGTGTATTTGACATCTTTCGTATTTAATTATATAAGAAGTTTCCCCTAGTGTTCTGGAAAAATACGTACTCGAGGGGGAAAAAAAAAAAAAAAACAGGCCATCTGTGATTTTCTCTCATCCTGTAGGAGATGATTATATCCTTTATAATTTTCAGGAAATATATTTTTTTAAATAATAAGGCTATGTTTCTGTTTCATAAATGTTTATAGATTTTGAAAGAAAGTTCACTTAAACCCGTTCATGTGCATACAATGCTAAAATTGGGTTACTGGTTACATAAAAGTGTTTGATCATCATACTGAGAGGACTGCATATCATGAGAACTCATAGATATCTTAGTAAGAAAAAGCTTTCAGCATACTTTATATCCTCTCCAACAAATCATTCAAAATTGATGACTAAAATAATTGATGAACCTGAACTTATTCAATGACAAAGGCTGAATGCAATTTCAAAAATCATATAGGTCGTAAATACTCCTATAGTAAGAGTCTGTGAATCTGTATATGAGTTCAGGAAAACATATATTACCTCTCTACTAGTGGGCATTCCTACTTCCGTAGTGATACTGCCTTGGAAACCCAAGGAGGGGTCACTATGAGTTGGGGCTGACTCGATGGAAAATAACAACAACAACAACTAGATATGAATAGGTTCTCAAGATTCCTATGACATTTATCTCATCATTTCCATTTGGCTTTGGTATTTTAAAATGAGAAGATGATCCCAAGTTTTCTTCTACTTTTGATTATATTTGGAACACTTAAATTAGATGCAAGTAGATCTTCAACATTTATCTTTATTATGTGATTTTTTTTTTCCATATATGGAAGAAAGGAGGTTCTGCAGGAATCATTGGTGGCAGAAAGCAAGGAGCAGAGTGTAAATCCAAAATAATACTAGGAAACAGAAGGTAGTTGAACCTACTCAGTGTGAGGCCTGAGTCCTAATGGCCTCCAGGAATATCTTATACCAGGAGTCTTTCAGTGTCGGGGATTCTAACACTCCCCATGCCTAGGGCTTTTATCTACCCTCTGGACTCAGCGTGTATCAGAGATTTCCTCCAGATTCAGGGCATATCAGAGATTTACCTGGCTCCTGAAGTCTCCCACGTGTCAGGGCTCTGCATCCTCCCTAGATAATAATTCCCTAAGTAGACTTTGGAGCCGGGGGATTCCAATACGTCCCCCAACATCTCAGATCCCTGCCCTAAACCCCTTAGCAACAACCAATCATCTGTACCCCTTAGCCCTGGTACTACTCAACCCTATATTTTTTTCTATAAAAATGTGATAGTAGAAGAGCACGAGGTCTTTTGCCTTGGCCACTGTGTTGGCAAGAGCAGGGACCCTAGCTCGAGCTAGCTAATAAACTTTCCTTTCGCTTTTGCATTATCGTGTCTGTGGTGACTTCCTCGTGCCGACATTCCTTTCCGGGCTCAACATTTGGTGCATTGGCCGGGAAGGACAATTTGGAATGAGTGAAGTTGCCTGCGATGCGATAGTAGGAAAGTTTCAGGAAGCTGGCAGGACTAGAATACATCCTTTGCGTGGGGACACTAGTCCATCAGGAAAGGCTGGAAACCGGCGGACGTGCCAGATCGGGAAACCGGCGAACGCGCCGGATGAGTGGGGGAAGGATCCCTTCCCCAACTCACAGGCAGGCTGTGGGTGCTTTTTGGTAAGGGCAGCCCACTTCAGGGGAGGGGGGTGGCCCCTCCAATCTGTGGTACTGGAACGAGATCTCTTCTGGGTGTTGGATAATTGTGCTGTCTGTTTTGGTGTCTCTTGTTGTGTGGCCACTGTCTTTTATTTGTTCTGTGTTTCCTTAAAGGGGGTTGAAATGGGACAGAAACAGACTACCCCTCTGTCCCTGATGGTTGAACATTTTTCAGAGTTTAAAACCAGAGGATCTAATTTGTCTGTGGTAATTAAGAGAAATAAACTAATAACTTTTTACTCTTCAGAATGGCCCTCTCTTGAGGTGGGGTGGCCTCCGGAGGGCTCACTGGATGGAAAGGTGATCGCAGCCATATTCGACCGAGTCCTGGTGCCAGGCCCCCGTGGGCACCCGGAACAATTTCCTTACATTTTAGTGTGGCAATATATAGTGACTAACCCGCCCCCATGGCTAAAACCTTTTCTTCTGAACCTCTCTGTTAAGGTATTAACATCCTCACTCGGGACTAGCGAAAAGGAGAAACCAAGATGACCTGGGTCCCGAGCAGCTGTTCCACTGGTCTTGCCTGATTCTAAGGCTGACCTCGATCTGATGGATCTAGAAAGCAGCATATCTCCACCTCCCTATGCCCCTCCGCCACCTTCCCACCCTCTCCAGGTTCCACAAGTATCGGGAGGGAATGGAGTGAGTGCTCCAGTGCACCGCCCATCATTACTGGCCCAGCCTCCGGCCTCCACCCACACCACAGGGGCTCCCAGGAGGCTGAAGCTCCATTGTCTACTGTCCAGGCACTGCCTCTCAGAGCTATTGGCCCACCCTGTGAGGACGGAAGCAGAACCTGGCAGTACTGGCCATTTTCAACATCGGACCTGTATAACTGGAAAGCGCAAAACGCCCTCTTTTCTGAAAACCCCCAAAGCCTAATTAATTTGTTAGATTCTATATTGTTTACTCATAACCCTACTTGGGATGATTGTCAGCAGCTATTGCAGGTTTTGTTCACCACTGAAGAAAAAGAAAGGATCTTGACCGAGGCCAGGAAAAATGTGCCTGGAGATAATGGGCAACTGACAATGCTTCAGAATTTAATTGATGCTGGGTTCCCGTTATCTCGTCCCGGTTGGAACTTTGAACATCCCAAAGGTAGGGAGTGTCTCCAAAATTACCACCAGATTCTAATGGCCGGTCTCCGAGCAGCGGCGAGGAAGCCAACTAATTTGGCCAAGGTAAACCTAGTCAGGCAGGTGCCAACAGAGAGCCCTGCAACATATCTAGAGAGGTTGATGGAAGCATTTAGACTGTATATTCCCATGGACCAGCTAGCTGATGAGAGTAGAGCAGCAGTGGTCCTATCTTTTGTAAACCAAGCAGCCCCTGATATCAGAAGAAAGCTTCAGAAGATAGACAGATTAGGTGAGCAGACCCTACAGGACTTAATGAAAGTAGCAGAAAGGGTGTATAATACTAAAGAAACCCCAGAGGAAAGGGAGGAAAGAATATGGAGGGAGGAAAGGGAATTCCAAGCTAAAGAGAATAAACAAAATCAGAAGGAGTTAGCAAATATTTTCTTTGCCGGAGCTCAGGGAGACATAGGGAGAGGGAGAGGAAGGAGACCAGACCAACATTACAGGCCCCATCGAGACCCACCCCTGGCCCCGAACCAATGCGCATTTTACAAAGGGACTGGACACTGGAAGAATGTATGCCCAAAGAAAGAGAACAAAAAATATGAAAAGCCTACTCCTGTTAGGACGTTGGTGGCAGGCGAGGACAGTGACTAGGGGAGATGGGACTCAGAACCCCTCCCTGAGTCTTGGGCAACCTTGAAGGTGGAGGGGAAGCCAGTAGAGTTCCTGGTGAATACAGGGGCTCAGTACTCCGTCCTAAATAAGAAGGAGGGAAAGGTTTCTTTAAAAACTAGCCTGGTCCAGGGGGTAACAGGGGCAAAGCAGTATCATTGGACAATGCAGTGACAAGTGAATCTGGGAACTAAGCAAGTGTCCCATTCATTCTTAATTGTACCCGATTGTCCTGCACCGCTGTTAGGAAGAGACTTATTATCCAAAGCCCAAGCCCATATATTCTTTCACAAAAATGGTGTCCAGGTTACCGATGGGGAAGGCTCCCCTCTACAGGTCCTGATGGTCACCTTGCATGATGAATACCACTTGTATAAAGATGTAGAAGACCAATGTGCAGGCTTAATGGATATGGCTCCGTGGCTGGAAGAGTTCCCCCAAGCCTGGGAAGAAACTGGAGGAATTGGATTGGCAAAACACCGACCACCCATTATTGTGGACTTAAAACCCTCTGCCACACCGGTAAGAGTCCAACAGTATCCCATGCCCAGGGAAGCCCGGGAAGGCATACAACCCCATATCCAGTGGCTGTTATGGGAGGGGGTACTGAAGAGGTGCCGGTCTGCATGGAATACACCTCTCCTCCCAGTAAAGAAACCAGGGGG
>NW_006921612.1:1452467-1453818 GCF_000298275.1 Orycteropus afer afer
GGCCCCCTTGCCTGAGAATTATTGCTGCCACCACTCTGCTAGCTAAAGATGCAGATAAGTTAACCCATGGACAGACTTTGAAAGTAACCACTCCCCATGCCATTGAAGGAGTGCTCAAACAACCTCCGGGGAAATGGATAACCAATGCCAGATTAACTCATTATCAGAGTCTATTACTGGACACTCCAAGGGTGCAATTCTTAGCCCCAACAGCTTTAAACCCCGCCACCCTGTTGCCTAACCCTGACCTAGATAAACCTCTGCACGACTGCTCAGAGATACTCACAGAGGTAAATACGGTCAGAAAGGACTTGCGAGACTGCCCGTTGGAAAACAGTGACTTCATCTGGTTCACGGATGGAAGCAGTTTCGTACAGGATGGACTAAGGTATGTGGGTGCCGCGGTGGTAAACGACCGGGAGGAGATTATTTGGGCCGCCAGGAACTTCCTCTCAGAAAGCTGAACTTATCGCCCTGGCAGAGGCATTGGAAAGGGCAGAGGGAAAGAGGCTAACGGTCTATACGGACAGTCATTACTCATATGTGACTCTTCATATACATAGCGCCATCTACCAGGAGTGTGGGTTCAAAAACACAGAAGGAAGAGAAATAAAGAACCAGACGGAAATTCTTCGCTTGTTATCAGCTGTGACCTGGCCGCGAATGGTAGTGGTGGTCCACACCCCAGGGCATCAGAGAGGACACTCCCCTGAAGCAAGAGGCAACCGAGCAGTGGACCAGGCAGCTAAGAGAGCTTCCCTCCAAACTGTACGAACTTTAATAACTAACTCACCTTGCCCACAACTGGAACCCCTGCCTCCTACTCCCAACTATTCCAGAGAGGACATACAATGGAATGAGAAATCACCACAGATAGAAAAAGATCAGAAGGGATGGTATATGGACGCAGAGGGAAAACTGATGCTCCCAGAAGGATTGGGAAGGCACCTTCTCACACACCTCCACCAAGTGACTCACTTAGGGGAACGGAAAGTGTTGGAGTTATTGGACAAAGGGCAGATCTGTATGCCCCATCAGAAGCAAGCAGCTCAGAGTGTGGTGGACCGGTGCCGGGCCTGCCAGGTCATGAAAATAGAGAAGAGGAAGAACACACATGCAGGTACAAGGAGGAGGGGGAGGGAGCCTTGCCGTCAATGGGAAATAAACTTCACTGAAGTTAAACCAGGTAAATATGGATACAAATATCTCTTAGTGTTAGTGGATACTTTCTCGGGATGGGTGGAAGCGTACCCCACTAGAAGGGAAACAGCAGTGGTAGTGGCCAAGAAGATTTTAGAGAGATAGTACCCAGATAAGGAATGCCTAGAACATTAGGGTCAGACAATGGACC
>NW_006921612.1:1454128-1455649 GCF_000298275.1 Orycteropus afer afer
CCAACCTGGAAAAATGTCCCAATGACTTGTCAAAAGATTTAATCTTGGAGATGAAAACTCTCCAAGTAATTCAGAGGGAATTATGGCCCAAGCTCCAGGCCATACATGAAGGTCCTGTTAGTGAACAAGGGATTGTCCATGGGCTCGAACCGGGAGATTGGGTATGGGCAAAGAGGCACCAGAAAAAAAACACTGGAACCGAAATGGAGGGGATCTTATGTTGTTCTTGTGACCCCCACTGCTGTTAAGGTAGATGGAATCAGCACCTGGATACACCACTCCCATATCAGGAGAGGTAACCAGATGAAACAGCATTCTGCACGAGTGAATTGGAAAGCGTACTCCGATCCTGAAACCCCGCTGAAAGTCAAGTTAATGCAGCACCATGGAGATTAGAGTCCTTCTTGCCCTCATCCTAAGCTTCTACCACCTCGCGATAAATATCGCGGCTCACCAACCCTATAAAGTTACATGGAGAATTTGCAATGGAGAAACCCATGAGACCTTGAACTCCACCACCCATACCACCCCCCTTAACATATGGTGGCCTTATTTATTTTCTCGCTCGCGACACTTACTGACTGTTCCTGGGATGAAGGGTTTATCCATAAGATGGGGTTTTTTGCATACCCTGGGTGCAAAAGAAATGTCCAGCAATGTGGGGGGCTCATTTGCTATTACTGCAAAAGTTGGAGTTGTGTGACCTCTAATGATGGGGAATGGAAGTAACATGTAAAAGCCTAGGACTATGTAACATTCTCCTTTGCCAAGCCCAGATATACTTATACGTTAGGAAAATGTAAAGAATGTGACTGGGTAAAAGTCTCGTTCACTGAACAGGGAAAGAAAGAATTAGCTAAGTGGAAATCCGGGATTACTTGGGGTCTCCAGATTTGGTATAGGGGATACCCCTCTGGGGTGATAACCATTTTACAGGAAATAGAACCCTTAGATACCGGGCCAGTGGGTCCAAATGAAGTGTTAACCCCCCCGGAAAAAGGAACCCTACCTCCTACAAGAAAGACGGTGAAAGAATCAAGGACTGTAGCTCCTGATGTTACAGTAAGAGTCCCCCATACAACTCCGAGGGTCCAAGCCAATCCTCAGGACATAGACCCTCTTTGGAATTTAATACTAGCAGCTTACCAAACACTTAACCGTACTAGTCCTAACCTAACTCAAGCCTGTTGGCTCTGTTACGATTTAAAACCTCCATTTTATGAAGCAATAGGCATTAACACCTCTTTCAGCTATTCTCATTACCTGAACCCAAAGAATTGCTCCTGGAAAGACCGTAAGGTAGGAATTACTATACAATGTATAACAGGAAAGGGCTTATGTGTGGGGAAACCCCCCAATGCTCAAGAACGTTGGATTTCATATACTGAAGTAAACCCATTCTTTAACTGGATAATTCCCAGGGAACGGGGTTGGTGGCTTTGCTCAAAAGCTGGACTTTTACCCTGTTTAAACTTGAAAGTACTTAATCTGTCCTCAGATCATTGTGTACTGGTGACTGTC
>NW_006921612.1:1456195-1466921 GCF_000298275.1 Orycteropus afer afer
TTGACTTTTGGTCCCTGCATTATAAATAAGCTTATATCATTTGTAAAAGATCGGGTTAATACTGTACAACTTATGGTCTTGAGACAACAATATCAGTATTTATCTCCTGTGACACAGGAGGAAGATTCCTCATGCACATAACAAAAAAGGGGGAAATGTGAGGTCTGAGTCCTAATGGCCTCCAGGTATATCTTTAACCAGGAGTCTTTCAGTGTCGGGGATTCTAACACTCCCCATGCCTCAGGGCTTTTATCTACCCTCCGGACTCAGCGTGTATCAGAGATTTCCTCCGGATTCAGCGCGTATCAGAGATTTACCTGGCTCCTGAAGTCTCCCACGTATCAGGGCTCTGCATCCTCCCTAGATAATAATTCCCTAAGTAGACTTTGGAGCCGGGGGATTCCAACATGTCCCCCAACAACTCAGATCCCTGCCCTAAACCCCTTAGCAACAACCAATCATCTGTACCCCTTAGCCCTGGTACTACTCAACCCTATATTTTTTTCTATAAAAATGTGATAGTAGAAGAGCATGAGGTCTTTTGCCTTGGCCAATGCGTTGGCAAGAGCAGGGACCCTAGCTTGAGCTAGCTAATAAACTTTCCTTTTGCTTTTGCATTATCGTGTCTGTGGTGACTTCCTCGTGCCGATATTCCTTTCCGGGCTCAACACTCAGCAAATAATCAGAACTAGAAATATGACCTTCAAATTCAACAACTTTCCTATGACCAATGTAGTCAACTGTTCTATTCACTGGTTTTATATCACCTTAAGTATTTTCCAGAGTTAAATTAATACCATAACATTGAGACTCAGAATGAAGATAAGTAGGAAAGAAAACAAGGGAAAAGTAACATTGGGCCACATTTAAATTTGATGCCTTATTTCAGGTAACGAATATGTTTATCCAATCATTCACAATATCTCAAATTTAGAGTTTTCAGAGTACATTGACAATGTGTTTTCCTTCCATGGTAATAATAAGCCTATAATACAGGAATCATTAAACAGTGTTTTAAAGAAGAGAAAACAAGTTCCAGGAGAAAGTAAAATCTTTGTGTAAAAAGCCACTTAATTAGAAGCTAAACTTAAACCGAAGCTTTCAAGTTACAAATCCACTGTTCTTACCTAATTACTACAGTTGCATGCTGTGCTTCCGTCTCTATGCTAGATCTTATGGAGATGTGGTGATGAAGAAGTCACAGTCCACGTTCTCAAGGAGCTTACAGCACTATGCAGCGATAAATGACAAATATTTAACCTGGAGTTCTGTGTTTATGTGTGTTTTGGTTACCTAGTGCCACTCTGACAGGAATATGCTGAAAATGCGTTAACCTTAACAAACAGGAGTTTATTCTTACAATTTGGAGGCTTTAAGTCCAAGTTCAAAGTGCCAGGCTCTAAGGGCTGGGTGAAAGGCCCTCAACCTTGGGCTTCAGCTTTGACTCCTGTTCCCGGACCACTGAAGCTAGAGGCTTTTCTTCACTCACCTATCAGCTGCTGAGGCTGACAACCCCAAGGGTGACAAGTAATAAGGCACAGTCTTGATATTACCAAACCACACAGCAGATCATTAATTCAAGTCCATTAAAAGTCCCAAGATTGGCCAAGCATGGCAGGCTGCTGAACAATGACTTGGCTACACACAGGGTTCAAGCGTGCCATAAGCTAGAGACCATTCCCCTAGGGTTCCTCTTATATACAGGAAGCAGACCACATCCCTAAGGTAACTACTCATCTGCTCACAGTAGATTCCACCATGGAGTAGATTACCAGTCTCATCATGGGTTATACGACATCCAGCTGCCCAGCCACTCAACCAGGCCCAGCCAAGCTGACATACAAACTTAACTGCCACAATGTGTGGATGTAGAATGATGCATACATCAAGGAAAAAAGGAAATTCTAACTTATTGAGCATGACTCTGCCAGACATTGTACCATGTACTTTTACAATGTTGCAAGGTAGGTAATCATCTTTTTTTTTTTCTCAAATGCAGAAATTGCAATTCAGAAATTTTGTGTAAGTTGCCTATTATCTCAGATCAACTAAATAGGACAGTGGAATCCAAACACAGATGTCAGCATCCAAAACTAACGTTTCTGACAACAGACTATGCTATTTCACTCAGCCATCTTGGAGTCAGTGGATCTGAATTTGATCTCAATCCCAATAGTGATTTGACAAGGCCAAATATATATATATACACACACATACACTCACACAAAACAAGGAGCCCCTTATGGTACTTACCAAAAGGTTGGCAGTTTGAATCCAAACAGCAGCTCCATAGAAGAAAGATCTGGTCATCTGCTCCCATAAAGATTATATCCTAGAAAAAACACCGAGGGGCAGTTGTATTCTGTCACATAGTGTCGTTATCAGTCAAAAGTGACATGAAGATATGTAACAACAACAAAAACAGTACACACATATTCCACAATAAACACATATTCATGTACATATTCCATATGCTTTTGGAATACATTTATATATTACTATATATGGGAATTTTTTTAAATTTTAAATATTAGAAAAATGGTCTTGAATACAACCTTTAACCTATCTCCCATTAGTTTTCCTCACCTATAAAATAGGGATAATTACACTGATTTTGTAGCATTTTTGGTTCAAAATAAATTAAACGTTTCATGTCTAGCACACATCTGGAATATGGTAAGATTCAAACATTTATTTCCTTCTTTCCTTCTTGAAACCTGCAAAGTGAGGCTATATTTCTCTAAGCAAAGTCACCTTGTACTAAGGTTTTAAAGTTACAGAAAGACAATAGTGTGGCTGCAGAATAGGCTTGAATTAATCACACTGCAAGGTAATTCTGTTCTAGATGTTAAGCAAGTTACAAGTATTATAGTTGCTCAGTTAGTAAGTGCTTGGCTTTTAACTGAAAGGTCAGTAGTTTGAATTCACCAGAAAGATGGGTCAGTCTGCTTCTGTAAAGATAATAGATTTGGAAACTCCATGGGTAGTTCTACTCTGTCCTATTGGATTGCTACAAGTCAGAACTGACTTGAAGGCACACAAAAGTAGCAATGTCTATTAGTCCAATTCTATAATAATGCAGTTACTATTATAGTAATAATAACAGTGAGCACCATTTTGATAGCATTTGATAATTAAGGTAATACTAAGTAAGAGGCAGGACAATTTCTAGTATGAGTCCCACTTTATAGATAGTTAAGGCTCAAATCACGAAGTATCAGATTAAGGTCCTCTTATTCCTAATCCATTTCCCTTGTCAGTATACAACACAGCATAGCATGCACATTGAACCAGAAGAAACATACAGCCAGTAAGAAAAAAGCTAAGTGAGTCGGGTCTTAACCTTTCTGAAAGCTGTAAAGAGTTTTCTCACAGGGCAAATGTTACTACCAAACACTGGAAAATGAAGTTATAACTCAAAAGCCATGGAAGGTGTGGATGTGGTGATTAGAGAGCTGCTGACTCCAGAGAACTGATGTCTCCAGGACCTCTGCGGTCTGCAGGGTGAAGGAGTGTACTGAGCTCAGGGAAATCAGCCATTGTCAGCAGGCCGAACCATCATTATTTCTGTTGAAAAGGAAACAAAAATGACATATGTCAAGGTCATTATTCTTTGAGATGTGGTTGGGATGAACAAGTGATAAGGATGGGTTTGTAACATTTCATTTATAATAAGAAATCCCGAGACCCAGAATTTGGAGATTTACAACTATGGTAGGCCTTCAAAATCATGTTGTACGAGGGGAAAATAAAACATAGGACTTGAAATTAAAAAGAAAAATCCAGCTTTTAAGAACAAGCTCTGCCTCTTAATCTCCAAACCAAGTTTTCTGCAAATGTATGTAGGGTCTATTATAAAGATAGATAAGTCAATACATATAAAAGTACTTTGAAAACTAGAAAGTGCCTTGCAAATACAAACATACTCTTTTAGGGTTTTTTGATAGGGAAAATAAATTTCAGAGTGATTAACAATTTCCTAGATTATAAATGATTTAACATTAGAAAAAAATGGACATGAAGTCAGGATTCTAGACTTCAGTTCAATACTCATTCCAATACACAATATTGCCAGTGTGACCAGTGTTATCCATGGCACTGGTATTCGTACTGTTGTTGTTATGTGCCATCGAGTCAGACCCAACTCAATGCAACCACACCTTGGGTTTCTGAGGCAGTATCACTACTGAAGTAGCTTGCCCAACCTTCCTTCTGAGGAGTGGCTGGTTGGTTTGAACCACCAGGCTTCTGGTTAATAGTCAAGTGCCTTAGGCACTAAGCTACCAGAGAAGGGAGCTAGGCTAGGGTAGCTCTTTTCATTGCTCCCTCAGGTCCCTGTATTTACCTCTATTACATTGCATTGTCTTTTTTTTCTTTTTTGCATTTTGCCCAGAATTTAATAGACTCTGTGTTCCTGGAGGGAAAATACTGTCTTATTTGTATTTGTCTATGTCTTATTAGTGCATACCAGAAGGTCTAGGCCTGAAAAGAAGTTTGGTAGTAGTAGATTGAATGGAGAAGCCTCCAGTGGCTTCCACTCTAAGGGGAGAGGGGAAGACTCTCATCTCAGACCAGAGATGCTGTAATAGAGATTATATATGTATATACACACAAAAAAAAGAGAATCACAGAGGGAAAAATTAATCCCTGCTCCCCAGGGGGGGAAATACAATTGAATTGTTAACAGCATTAGTGAAAACCATAGAGGATCAGTCTTCCCAGATCATAGAAAGGATCCTGTGGAACTGAAAAGAGATTGTCTTCTACTTGTCATTGGAGGAGAAAACAAATATAGAGCAAACTGGGCTGAAAGTTGCATCTACATTCCTCTGGACACCAATGCAGAGGCTAACTCAGACTCGAGCTAAGCAAATCGTATTGCTGGATGGAGAGGCCGCTTTTTCACTCATGCCAAACTCCCAGTCTCATTTTTGTGCCAGTCCCAAATTCTCTGACTCCTGGAATATGCTATAATGTTTTATCGTCCATTCCCGGCCATACATTATATTTCTCAACAGACACCCACCCTTCCTCAACACACACATACACACACACCAACCATTGAAATTCATGTTTAAAACTGTATTTACACATTATCTACTTAGTAATCCCTTGTTTAATTATGTTCCATAGCTAGAAAGCTAGAGACATCAATCATATCTTTGTCCTGTATATATGGGTCACACAGAATCAAAATTATTTCTTTGGATATCTCCTTTACCATGAGGATGCATAGAGTGATTTATCAACCTTCAAACACTGCCACTGAGAGTACTAGCCAAGGGCCTAGCACATAGTCTAGACCAAAAACCTACTGCCACCAAGTTCATTCCAACTCATAGCAACCCTTAAGGACAGATTAGAACTGCTCTATGGGGAGCTCTGGTAGCATAGTGGCTAAGTCACTTGCCTGCTAACCAGACGGCTGGCGGTTCAAACCCACCAGCCACTCCTTGGAAGGAAGGTTGGGCAATCCTACTTCTGTAGTGATACTGCCTTGGAAACCCAAGGAGGGGTCGCTATGAGTCGGGGCCGACTCGACGGCACATAACAACAACAACAACATGGGCTTTCCAAGACTCAGCAGCACCTGACAACAACAACGATACTTACAGAAATGGTCTTTCTTCCATGGAGCAGCTTTAACCACTTTAAACACTGTGCCACCAGGGCTCCTAGCACATTGTCAGTAGATGTTAATTCCAAAAAAAACAAATTCAACTGCCGTCAAGTTGATTCCAAGTCATAGTGATCCTTCCTTGAGTTTCCAAGGCAGTGTCTCTACAGAAGTAGTTTTCCCAATCATCCTTCCAGAGCTCCCAGGTGTTAATTAGCAGAATATGTAATGGAATAAAGGAATAAAAGCATATTCTGATAGCTTGCTGCTTTAAGCTTCGCCTACTTGTGATTGATGTACAGGATGAAGGCGTCTGGAATGGACAAGTTGCATAAGATATGGGCTTAGTAATGGAGCCACAGCACTTACATAAGCCTTTAGATTTTAATTTACTTTTATCTCAAATTAACAGGGTTCCAGCTGTAATTCCCCAGTACAATATAGACTAATATTTTTACAGACAAACTTAGTAGGTGATTTAGTGTTGAGGGCCTTGGTAATTTCCTACCTGCGAGCAGATAAACAACAGTAGTCCTAGCGTATCTAGGCTATGGGCACTGAATGGCAATTTACTGGCTGCAGCTTCTAGAAGTGTATTTACTCAGCTGTTAGTGGACCCAGCAGCTGGGATCGAGCTCCCCAGCTAGCTATAAGAAAACTACTAGGGACTCATTTATTTACTATTAAAATGGAAGCACTTGGCAGGGCATCTGGTCCCACTTTCCTAGGGTACTCATTGAGATATGGTTGTTAGGAGAGCAGATGGAATATTGAAAATGTCAAAGAGGAAATTCAGAAGTTTTAGACTCTCAGCACAGTTTTCTGATGAATTAGAAGGGGATGTTAGCTACAGTTAGAACACATTTGGCATCGCTTACTTTCCCAAATTGAACTCACCTTGAACTTACAATTGACAAAGTTCTGTTTGCTTTCACAGAATAAGATTTTAGGTTGGGGATCATAATAGCATTTCAGAAAGGATTTTGGAGGTGAGCAGTGTTTACTAAAAACAAAATTTTAGTGGGTGGGGAAAGTATCTCGTATATGTGGAAAAGGACAGATCTGAGGTTTGACAGTCCTACATTTTCATATTGGTCTTGTCATATAGTACTATGACCTTGGAAAAATTCCATGAAACTTAATTTTAACATCTGTAAAATGGGATGATGGGACAGAGGGATTTGACAATGGGTCTGAAATGTGGTAGTTGAGAACACTTGAAAACATGCCAGAAATTGACGAAGTCTGCCTAACACCACAACAACTGAATATTTTTCCATTTAATTGCACTCACTTATTTGATAAAGCATATATGTTTTGGGGGCAATTCATCTGAGTATATGGATTATGTTCCAATTTTTCTTGTTTATATCACTGTTGGACAGTCCATGTACAGGAATCCTACAAAACCAACCAGAAGTGTTTGACTGGGAACTTGTTACCATTCAGTAACACATTTCTCTTTGATTTCATCATTTTTTACCTCAAAACTTTTTTTCTTTGTCCTATCATTTCGTGTTTTTGCCTCAGGTTCTGTATCTAACGACCTTGGGCTAAGACACTCTGTGACACCAGGCTTATATGCTAGAGTGAATGATGATGTCTTCACAAGATAAGAAAACAAAAAACCATTTTCCCTTTTGCTCAATGATCAGTTCAGATAATGTCATTAATATTTTTATTTATTTAACATTTGCTTACTCAATTCCTACCCTCTGTCAGACTCAGTGTGGAGCTATAGGAATAAGTTCAAATATCAATCCACAAGGATCTCATAGTCTGAGAGAATGAACAGATACTTAGTGCACTGAGTGAGCACCTTGAAAGAATTCAAATGAGTTTGACAGAAAGGGTGACATGACCTGGGCCATGAAGACATGTGGAAGAACACTGAAAGGATGTTGAGTAAGAGCATTCTAGACAGAAGGGATAACGGGAGGGACTCAATGAAGTGGACAGAGCATGGACAACGTAGTAAGATACATTCTCTGATAGAGAGCATAGCTCGAGGAGACAGGAATGTAAAGCATTGAAAGTCCTAGGTGTAACTGGGGTTTGTCTGAGCTCCACACCTGGTATACATATGGTCACTGACCAAGGCCCATCTGAGCCCAAACACAGGCAATATTAGTTGCCTTTACCCTGACTTCTTTCATGTTGTTGTTGTTGTTATGTGCCGTTGAGTTGGCCCCAATTCATAGCAACCCCTCCTTGGGTTTCTGAGGCAGTATCACTATGGAAGTAGATTGCCCTATCTTCCTTCCAAGGAGTGACTGGTGGGTTTGAACCGCCAGACTTCTACTTAGCAGTCAAGTGCTTTAGGCACTATGCTACCAGAGCTCCTGTATTACATATAGACATATACTTATATGTTCATGGATATATAATTGGAAATAGCAGAAATCATTGTATAAATACAATATTTTGTTTTGTTTACACAATAGAGACCCTTTTATTAAGCTTTAGACAGGACAAAGACAAAACAAAAACAATCATCCAGAATGAGAGAAGCCATCAGCATGTCCAGAGTATAGAAACTAAATAGAGTCATGTAAAATGATTTTAACAGATTGATTTAAGTATAATTGATAGATAATACATTCTTCATATTAAAGTGTATAATTTATAATTTCTGGCATAATATTGTTCTTAATATAACATATTTGTGCACAGACATTCATATGTACATCTTTTGGTACACATGTACTTTTACTTTATTTTTTTTGATATATGATAGAGTAACTAGATCATATAGTAAATATATCATGTTTTAAAATCAGGAAGCTTGTGCATCAAGGTTGTATTTTTTTTACCATACTTATTCAATCTGTATGCTGAGCAAATAATCTAAGAAGCTGGACTATATGAAGAAGACTTGGAGGAAGACTCATTAACAACTGGCAATATGCAGAACACAACTTAGCTTGCTGAAAGTAAGGATGATTTGAAGTACTTAATGATGAAAGATCAAAGACTACAGTCTCAACATAAAAAAAAAAAAAACACATAAAAATCCTCACAACTGGATCAGTAAGCAACATCACAATAAATGGAGAAAAGATTGAAGTTGTCAAGGATTTCATTTTCATTGGATCTACAATCAACACCCATAGAAGCAGCAGTCAAGAAATCAGACATTGTGTTGCACTGGGCAAATCTGCCACAAAAGAACATTTTAAAGTGTTAAGAAGCAAAGATACCACTTTGAAATGAACATGCACCTAACTCAAACCATCGTGTTTTTATTTTATTTTATTTTATTGTGATTTGGGTGAAAGTTTATAGAGGAAGTTCACTTTCCATACAGCAGCTCACATAAACTTTGTCTCATGACATTGACTACAATTTACCACAATGCAACAGTTCTCCTCCCCCTTCCTCCCCATAATTACCTCTTCCCTTTGTCCTTCACACCCCTGCACTCCTGCCCCCCAAGCCATCTGTCTCCTTGTACATACACAGCCTTTCTATTCTCCCATGATTGATCTCTCCAAGGAGTTTATCTGCTTAGTGTAAATGTTCACCTCATATGCCTGTCTTTTGTTTGTCTGGAAGCCATAGGTGTGGGTTCAATTCAGACCTAAAGGGCAGATAGGGGCCATAGTCTCAGTGGTTCCACCAGGCTCTACAGACCAGCAAACCTGGTTCTTTTTTTTTTTTTTAATGATTTGGAATTTTACTCCACATTTTTCTCCCACTCTATCCAGGATCTCATACAGAGATCCCCCTCTGAATGGTTGATAATGGTAGCTGGGAATCATCTGTTTCTTCTGGTCTCATAGTTGTATAGGCTGAGGATTGCATTGTGTTCCAGTTGCTTGGACTAATTGTTTCCATGTATCTTTGGTTTTCTTCATTCTTATTTGCTCTGGAGGAGAAGAGATCCATCGTTGCATGTAGATGACTGCTTGCAAGCTTTCAAGATCTCAGTCACTACATACCAAAGTAGGATATGGAACAATGTTTGGGGTAGTATGTTATGCCAATTGAGTTTGATGTCCCCTGTGATTATGGTCTCAAGCCCACAGGTCCAACTACTTGCTCCCCCTGTGTAGCTGGCTGTGGCCAAGAAGTGATTACAACCTTGTACCTTGTCAGCTCTACCATATACCTGGGAATTCTTACAGAACATACAAATACACTTGTAGAAACATTATCTGCCAACCCTATACATGGTCTTGGGTACACTCCCCCCTGCATAAACATACATAATAGTCCAACCTGTCCACTCATCTCTCCACCTGTAGATCAATGCTTGCCTTCGCTGACAACACATTACTATATGTGCAAAAGGGTTCATCTTTGTTTTCTGTACCTCCCATGTACTTTGTTTGTCTTCCTCTTCCTCAATGCCGCCATGTTCATCAGTCACATTTAGTACATTGATTGACCTTCTCTTCACCCAAATCAATACTTGTCTCTACCTACAAGAAGGTGCTCCTTCCCCTCCCTTCCCAGCCCTGGTAAGCAACAAAGAAAATTTCCTTCCATATATAAGTCTTTCCTTGGTTTTTTACAATAATGGAATAATACAATATTTGTCCTTCTGTGATTGACTTATTTCACTCAGCATAATGTCCTCCAAGTTGATCCACATTATACACTATTTTGCCAATTTTACGTTATTCTTTAGCATTGCATTTTGCATATGTACCATAAATTGGTTATCCATTCTTCTGTTGATGGGCACCTAGGTTGTTTCCATCTTTTTGCTAAGGTAAATAGTGCTACAATGAACATGGGTGTGCATATATCTGTTCTTGTCCTGGCTTTCACTTCTTTAGTATATATACCTAGTAATGGAATGGCTGGGTCAAATAGTATTTCTACTTTCAACTTTTTAAGGAATTGACATACTGCTTTCTGCAGTGGTTGTATCATTTTACAGTCCTACCAGTGGTGTATGAGAGTCCCAAACTCTCCACATCCTCACCAGCATTTCTTATTTTCTGTCTTATCAAATGTTGCTACTAGTGCTGGGGCAAGATGGTTTCTCATAGTTGTTTTGATTTGCATCTCTTTAATGGCTAATGATCATAAGCATTTTTTCATGTTGGTTGGCCACTTGAATATTCCCTTTGGTGAATGTCCATTAATGTCTTCTGCTCA
>NW_006921612.1:1490999-1498947 GCF_000298275.1 Orycteropus afer afer
ATGGCTTGTGTCAGGTGCACCTTAGTCCTCAAGGAGATATCCTTGCTCCTCAGCACTTGAAACATTTCCTTCACAGTTGACTTTCCCAATGCTACACGTCGTCTGATGTCCTGACTGCTGCTTCCATTGGCATCAATTGTAGAACCAAGCAACGTGAATTAGATGCAGTAGTTTGTTTTTTTTTTTTTTAAATCTTGTGAGAATTATTTATATTTATTCTGGGTACAAGTCCTTAATCAGATATATGACTTGTGAATATTTTCTCCCATTTCATGGCTTGTCTTTTTATTCTTCTAACAATCTTTTTCAAAGAGTGGTAATTGGATTACCTAGTGCTGCTCTGAGAGTAATATACCACAAATGGGATAGCTTTAACAAATAGGAGTTTATTCTCTTACAATTTTGGAGGCTAGAAGTCTGAGCTTTAAGTGCCAGGATCCAGGGGCTGGATGAAAGCCCCTCAACTTCAGGCTTCAACTCTGCCTCCTGCTCCTGGCCCACTGAAGATGGAGGCTTTTCTTCACTCAGACAGCTGCTGGCTGCCAAGCTGACAAACCCAACATCAACAGGTGAAAAGGCATAATCTCAATACTACCAAACAACAGAGCAGGCTATTGATTGAAGTCCATTGAAAGTCCCAAGGTCAGGGCAGCATGGTGCATTGCTGAACAATGACACAGCTACATGCAGGGTTCAAGCATGCCATAAGCTAGAGACCTTCATCAAATCTTCTCCTTATATACAGGAAGCAGACCACATCTCTAAAGCAGCTCCTCAGCTATTTGAGTAGATTCTACCATGGAGTTAATTGCCAGTCTCACCATAGGGAATAACTACATCCAACTGCCCAGCCACTCAACCAGGCCCAGCCAAGTTGACATACAACCTTAACTACCACAAGCGGACATTTTTCATTCTGATGAAGCCCAGTTTATCAATTTATTCTTTCACAGATCTTGCTTTGGATGTTTTATCTGAGAAATTTTTGTCTAACTTGACATCTTAAAAATTTATTCTGATGTTTTCTTCTAGAAGTTTTTTTTTTTTTTTTTTCACTTTTAGGTTTTTGGTATTTTGATTTAATTTTTGTAAATGATACAAGTTAGGGATTTAAGTTCATTTATTTATTTATTTATTTATTTGTAAGGCTATCTAATTTTCCCAGCAATATTTGTTGAGAAGACTGTATGTTTTCTACTCAGTTGCCTTTGGATCTTTCTCAAAATTTAGTTGTCCATAAAACTGTGTCTCTATTTCTAGGCTTTTTATTTTGTCCTATTGATCTCTTTGTCTATCTTTATATCACGCTGTTTTGAACACTGTATTGTTTTTGTTAGATGCTGTCAAGTGGTTCCCAACTCATAGTGACCCTATGTACAACAGAACCAGACACTGCTCTGTCCTGTGTTATCTTCATGATGCATGCCATGCTTTAGCCCATTGTTGCAGCCACTGTGTCAGTTCATCTCATTGAGGGTCTTCCCTTTTTTTATGGACCCTCTATTTTACCAAGCATGATATCTTCCTCCAGGGACTAGTCCTTCCTGATAGCATGACCAAAATATGAGAGTGAAGTCTAGCCATTCTGATTCTAAGTAGCATTCTGACTCTACGTCTTCCAATACAGATTTATTTGGTCTTCTGGCAGTCCACAATAATTCAATATTCTACACCAACACCATAACAAATACATGAATTCTTCTGCAGTCTTCTTTATTCATTGTCTAGCTTTCACATGGTTATGAGATTGTTAAAAGACAGTGGCTTTTGTCAGACACATCTTACTCTTCAAAATCCTATCTTTGCTCTTTAACACTAAAAAGATATCTTTGCAACAGATTTGCATAATGCAACTCTTCATCTGATTTCTTGATTGCTCCTTCCATGGACATTGAATATAGATCCATGTAAAATGAAATCCTTAACAACTTCAATCTTTTTCTCCATTTATGATGAAGTTGCTATTGGTCCAGTTGTAAGAATTTTTGCTTTCTTTATGTTGAGATGTAATCCATACGGAAGGCTGTAGTCTTTGACCTTTGTAAGGTTCAAATTTTCTTCATTTTCAGCAAGCAAGAATTGTGTCTTCTGTATGTCACAAGTTGTTAATGAGCCTTCCTCTAATCCTTATGCTATGTTCTTCTTCATATCCTCCAGTTTCTTGGATTATTACGTCAGCATACAGACTGAACAAGTATGGTGAAAGGATACAGCCCTGACACATACCTTTTCCAAATTGAAATATTGCAGTAATCCTTTGTTCTGTTCGAACAACTGCCTCATGGCCTATGTACAGGTTCTTCATGCATACAATTAGGTGTTCTGGAATTCCCATTCTTCTCAATTTATCCATAATTTGTTACAATCCACACAGTTGGATGCCTTTGGATAATCAGTAAAACAAAGGTAAATATCTTTCTGGTATTCTCTACTTTCAGCCAAGATTCATCTGACTTCAGCAATAACATTGCTTGATCCAGGTCCTCTTCTGAATCCAGCTTGAATTTTTGGAAATTCCCTATTGATATATTGCTACAACCAGTTTTGAATTATTTCCATAAAATTTTACTTGTGATATCCATGATGTTGTTCAGTAATTTCCGCCTTTCACTAGATCATCTTTCTTTAGGATGGGCAAAAAAAAAAAATTGATTTCTTCCAGTAAGTTGACCAGGTAGCTATCTTCCAAATTTCTTGCTATAAACAAGTAAGCACTTGCAGAATTACATCCATTTATTGAAATATCTCAATGGGTATTCCATCAATACCTGGAGCCTTGTTTTTCTCCAATTCCTTCAGGGCATGTTGGACTTCTTTCTTCAGTGTGATCAGTTTTTGATCATATCCTACCTCCTGAAATGGCTGAACATTAACCTTTTTTTTTTTTTTTTTTTGATACAGTGACTCTGTGTATTCCTTCCATCTTCTTTTGATGCTTCATGCATCATTCAGTGTCGTGGTGTCCATAGAATACTTCGATATTGCAACCCAAGGCTTGAATTTTTCTTCAGTTCTTTCAGCTTGTGAACTGCCAAGCATGTTCTTTCCTTTTGATTTTCCAATTTCAGATCTTTGCACATTTCACTATAATACTTTGTTTTTCCAAGCCACCTTTCGAAATCTTCTCTTCATTTATTATACTTCATCATTTCTTCCATTTGCTTTACTCTCCATTCAAGATCAAATTTCAGAGTTTCTTCTGAATTCCATTTTGGTCTTTTTTTCTTTCCTGTCTGTTTAATGACATGCTCTCTTCATGTATGATGTTCTTGATATCATCTCACAAATTGTCTGGTCTTCTGTCATTGGTGTTCCATGCATCAAATCTATTCTTGAGATGGTCTCTAAATTCAGGTTGGATATATTCAAAGTCATCTTTTACTTTATTTTCTTATCTTCAACTTAAACTTGCATATGAACAATTGATACTCTGTTCCAGAGTTGACCACTGGCCTTATTCTGTTGGATGATATTAAGCTCCTCCATTGCCTCTTTTTTTTTTTTTTTTTAAATAGGTCTTTCTTATTTATTAAGAAACATAAAAATTCTAAATAATACTTAGCAAATGAAATCTTGCAATATATAACAAGAATAATATACTATGAGAAATCAGAGTTTATCTTTAGAATGCAAAATGATTCCATATCAGGAACTCTATCTATACAATAAAATGCACCTATAAATTTATTTATTTATTTTTGTATTAGTTCATCATTTATTTATTTATTTTTGTTGTGCTTTATGTGCAGATTTATGGTGCAGATTTGCAGTGCAGAATTTGTTTTACATTCAACATTTCATGTACATTTGGTTTCACTCCCCACAGATGCTCCATTTTTGCACTTCTTTTTCAAAATTTTCTTGCCTCATCTGGATCCTTTGCATTTACATATACATTTAGGATTCAGATATTAATTTTTATAAACAAGTTTATTGGGATTATGCATGACACTGCATTTGGAGTAGATATGAATCTTAACAGAGTATATCTCTATTTATTGATTCTTTTATTTCTCTTGGTATTTTATTTTCTCTTTTAGTGTATGTCTTACACATCTTTTGCCAGATGTATCTTTAAGTATGTAATTTTTTATATTATTATAAATAGTATTGCTGCTTTAATTTCAATTTCAGATTGTTTACTGTTATTATGTAAAAATACAATTTTATTTTGTATATTTTACTCTGCAGCTTTGCTAAACTCACTTATTAGTTCCAGTAGCTATTTTGTATTTTCTGATGAATTTTCTGTTCAGATTATCATGTCAACTATTCTATTTCTATTGAGATAATAATATGTTTTCTATTTTTTATTTTCTTAATATGCAAAGTACATTACATTTTTTTGTTTGCATTCCTGGGATAACTTTCACATGGTCAGAATGTATTATTTTCTTTATACCTTGCCTCATGTGAATTGCAAAAAATTCTGTTTAGAAATTGTGCATCTATGACCTTGAAAGATACTGGTCTGTAGTTTTTCTTTCTTGTAATGTCTGCATGTGGCTTTTTATCAGAGTAACTTTATCCTTCTAGAATTAGTTGGGAATTATTGCTTCCTGTAATTTTTTTTTAAGTTTCTATATGGTAAAATTGGTAATATTTCATTCCTAAATGGTTGGTAGAATTCATTAGGGAAGCTAATTGGACACAGAGATTTCTTTGTGGGAGATTTTAAACTATAAATTCAATTCCTTTCAAATTATTGAAGTATTGTTGAGTGAGTTTGGGAGTTTGTATCTTTCAAGGAATTATTCCATTCCAGTTATTTTTTCAGGCTTATTAGTATATAGTTATTCATAACATTTCTTGATATCCATTTAAGATCTAAAGAATCTGCAGTGAATTCACCACTATAATTCTTGATATTAGTAATGTCTATCTTCTGTTTCTCTCTCTCTTTTTTTTAATTCTGAACAATCTGTCTAAAGGTTTATAGATTTTCTTGTTATCATAAAAGAATGAATTTTGGTTTCACTATTGTTTTTCTGCTTTCTATTTTATTAATCTTTATTTCCTTTCTTCTACATTGGGTTTAATTTACTGTCCTTTTTTTTTTTTTTTTTTTTCCAGTTTGTAAGGTGGAAGATCATTGATTTAGGATCTTTATTTCTAATATAGATATTTATTGCTGTAAATTTCTCTCTGAATTTTGCTTTTTGTGTCATCATGAAAATTCTGATATGCTCTGTTTTCATTTTCATCCAGTTCAAAATATATCCTAATTCTTTTTTATTTCTTTTTCCATATATTTACCTATGTATTTACACTTTGCAATGCTCTTTCTTCCTTAGTGCAGATCCATTTATCTATCTGATATCACTTTCCTTATGCCTGAAGGAGGTCCTTTGATAGTCCCAGTAGCTTGTGTCTGCTAGAGAGAAGTTTTTTGAACTTTTATATGTTGAAAAATGTCTTTGCTTTCATTTTTGAAAGATATTCTTACTTAATTCTAGTTTGACAGCATTTTTTTTCTTTTATTAATTTGAAAATGTTGTTCTTCTAACTTCTTGCTTGTGTTGTTACCAACAAGATATTTACTTTCATCACTATCTTTGTTCTTCTGTATGTCATATATTTTTCTCCTGGATCCTTGTATAATTTTTTTTTTTTTTAGCACTGTTTTTGAGAAAGTTGATTATGATTCACCTTTATGTAGCTTTATTTGTGTTTCTGTGTTTGGAATTTGTTTAGCTTGGATTTGTGGCTTTATAATTTTTCAAATTTGGAAAACTATTTTGTCATTATTTCTTCAAAATTTCTTTTGCTATCCCTTTCTTATCACTCTTAGAACTCTGGTTACACATATACACAGTTTTGAGTTTTCTCACACATCATTGATGGTCTGTTCATTTTTCCCCCCTTTCTCTCTTTATGTTTCCCTTTATATCATTTTTATTGCCTTGTCTTCAAGTTCAGAAAATATATTTTTTCTGCAATGTCTAATTTGCCAATATTCCTACCCAGTATGCTTTTCAGCTCAACCATTGCAGTTTTTCTCAGAACTTTGAACTGGATCAGTCTGCTTCAACCACTTGCTGAGAATTTGCAATTCCACCCCAGATATCTTGAATCAGAATCTAATTTTAGCAAGATCTTACAGATCCATAAGAATTACCTAGGGACCTTGTTAAAATGTGGATTCTGATTCAGAATATCAGGGTGGAATCGCAAATTCTTAGCTGGGGTCAAACCATCATGAACTGGTTCAAAACCCTAGTTTTTATATCTAAAAATTCTATGTCTTTCTCTACAACTTCCATATTTATGGTTATCTTTTGAACATACTAATTACAGTTATCATAATAGTTTTTATGCTCTTATCTACTAATTCTAAAATCTATATCAATTCTGAGTAAGTTTGATTAATTCATTTCCTCAGTGTTTACCTGCTTGGGAACACATGGTGATTTGAGTAGTTTATTAGGAGGTAAGATGATAAAAGTAGGCAAAGGGGTATATAGTGAGGCAGCCTGTTCCAAGTTACACTAGGAAATGCCAATTTTTATTTGATGGGTAGGACCAAGATATATGTTATTGATGAGAACACTGACAAGAATAGAACACACTACAAGAAGATAATTTTAGTGGGGGTATGAATGAGATATTGCAGGGACATGAGGAGGAATTAGAAACAGGAGTATCTGTCAGAAGTTTGCTGTAACAGCGCCAATATTTGGTGAGGAGAGCCAGAACTAAGCAAAGGGCAGTAAGAGTGCAATGGAGGGACTGGTGTGAGAAACATTCAGGAGGTGAAATCACAATTCTATTGTTAGATTTCAGGGTGAAGGAGAAAGATTAAAAAAAAAAATGATTTTAAGGTTTGCATCTAGGTAAGAAGACAATATAGTAATAGATGTGTTCACAGGGAAAAAAATGATGAATTCTGTTTAAGATTTGTTGAAATTAGTAAATTATCCAGGTAGAGCCTCAGATGGGAGGAAATTTGGATCTTCAGAAAAAGATGGGAGTGTCAGCTAAATTATAAATTTGGGAATTCTCTTATAAAGGAGGAGAAATTAGTGAAATTGAGAGAACATGTGAGGTCAGTGGAGACTAGGAGTTTGGATGTATTCTGAAGGTTGGAATACCATGAGTTATGGAGTGGAGGAACAGCTAACACCAAAGACTAATAGCAGATAATCTTAGAGAGAAGGAGTCTTTCAGGGCAATCCAGAAAGCAGGGGAGGCAGAAATGAAAGTTGATGAGAATGAAAGCAGTCGTTAGGAGGTTGTTAGAGAGTGGTACAGAGTACGGGCCTGGAAATCTCCTTTCAGTATGCTGAAAAGCAAATGGAAAATTAGTCTGTAAAAGCAGCATATGCAGGTGATTCTTTCAAGATGTTTGTTGGTGAAGAAAAAGGACGGCATATGAAGCTGTCCTCTTGAGAACTCTGAGGGAAGGTTGTTATCTGTTTTTGTTTTGTTGTGTTATGAAACAAGATGAAGAGATATAGGTGCATGCTTGCTAGGTGAAAGTTAGCTCTAATAGGAAGTGAAAGGTAGGAGAGGGAAGAATGATGTGTTTTGGTGGCAATGTGGCAAGAATGGCAGATAGATTGTGAGTTCATGAGGACATTCTTGAATTCATGGTCTATGAGACCTAAGCTAAGTCTCTGCCACATCCTGACCATCATTTTTCTTATTTATAACATGAGAGGTTTGATCTCTAATGTCCCTTCTGCTCTCTGACAGTCTTGATTCTGCAGCATGCAGAATTAACCCTGTCTTATTTTGACTACTGTCACACAAATACTCCCTGGTGATCTCTGATACCAGGCCAGATATGATTCATGCACATTCTCTCCTCAGGTAGTAACCATCTCAAGTCCCTTCTGAGTCATCTGACATGGTGACTTTATGTTGTTGTTGTTGTTGTTAAGTGCTGTCGAGTCATTTCTGACTCATAGCAACCCCATGCACAGCAGAACGAAACACTGCCCGATCC
>NW_006921612.1:1502108-1507099 GCF_000298275.1 Orycteropus afer afer
CCCCAAGTGGGTCCCTGTGGCTGACTGTACCTCTGTCTGGCTTCCTGGCTTTTAATCCTCTTTCTCCTGCTCTTCTGCCCTGCTGCTTTGGGCGTCCCTGAGTTGTCCCTGGGGCTGACTGCTCCTCTGTCTGGTTTCCTGGCTTTTTATCCCTTTTCTCCTGCTCTTCCCACCTGCTACCTTGGGCGTCCCTGATTTGTCTCTCCTCACCTGTAACCCTGGGGCTGCCCCCTGGAGCATCCAAAAAAAACCGAAACTCACTGCCATGGAGTCAGATCCGACTCATAGAGACCTCTCCTTGGCTTTCCTAGGCAGTATGACTATGGAAATAGATTGCCCAACCTTCCTTTAAGGAGTGGGTGGTGGGTTTGAACCACCAGCTTTCTGGTTAGCAGTCAAGTGCCTTAGGCACTATGCCACCAGAGCTCCCTGCCTTGAGTATATACTTCTGTATACTTGTGGGTGGCATGAAAAAGATCCCAGGAAAGAGCACAGTCGAATGTAAGGGGCTTCTGAAACACACTCCATCCATTTCAGTGAAGAATCCTCAACCCTTATTCTGCCCCCTGGCTCTCTCTGAAGGGAAAGTGGGAGGAGACTAGTGTGGTCAGAGTCAGGAAGATGGGAATATATTTCCTGGATGGATCTCTTAACACAGATAAAAGAATGGTGCTTCAGAGAGGCTTCCCAGAGGAAGTCATTCCAACACCTATTCCCAGTGGTGACAGGGGGTGTGGGAAGGCAGGGATTCCAGACCCAATGCAAAAACATCTGCCTCGTTCCAGAGCCCTGGGATGCAGAAGGACTCCAGCAGGTAACTGCCACACAGCAGTAAGATCTGCAGCTGGATGTCCTCGTACCGCATCACTGTGCCCAGGTTGGTGTTCTCATCTAGGAAGGAGAGAGGGAACACAGCAGCATTAGGAACCAGCTTTCTCATCCTAGTACAGTACCCAGTATGTGGTCAGTCTGAGGGCATCCTCTACAGGAGGTGACTTTATAGAAAGCATTAATGATTGGTGTATTTTACTGTGTTGGATATCTCTGAAAATTAGGGACCTCTTCAAAACTTGCCAAAATGTTGCTGAATTATTGAACAGAATAATTGATTCCTCAGCATGCCCTTCTTTTCCAAATTTAGAGAGCAATGTTGCTGAGATGAGGTCAAATATGAGAAAAATGGAAGAATTCATAGTAAACTTTAAATCATCTCAAATATCCTCTTGGAGCAGTGAATGTGGCAGAGGAACGAGCAGGCAAAATGATTTATTATCATTTACTATCTGCCAGTTATTTGTGCTAAAAGCTTTATCCAATTTTCATTTAGTCTTTGGGCAATCCTAGGAAGCAGACATTATATTCATTCTACAGACAAGGAAACTGAGACTTAGAGAAATAAGATCAAGTGTACAAGGTCACCCCAGCTACTGAAGAGTAGTGTGAGTATCAATCTTATTTTTTTCCAACTGCTAAGCCAATACATTTCTTAAAACACTATGCAGCCTTAAAGTCACACCAGATTCTATATTCATATACCTTTTTAAAAATCTTCTTAAGGATTTCTTGGAGTAGGGTTCATGTAAGGCGCTCTCATGGGGTAGAGGTTAAGGAATTTGGCTGCTAACCAGAAATTTGGTGGTTTGAACCCAGTAGCCACTACATGGAAAAAAGATGAGGCAGTCTGTTTCTATAAGATTTACAATTTTGGAAATCCAATGAAGGTTGCCATGAGTCAGATTTGACTGGATGATAGTGAGTTTGGTTTGGTTTTGGAGGAGTCATATATTATAGTTTGTTACTTATTAACTAACAGACTTTATCTTGACTTGTCCTCAGTTTTCTTATATTAAAATAGGGGAAGAAGTCAGGTTTCTACTCTACCTATGTCATAAAAATATTGTAAAGATCAAACTACATAATGCATGTGAAAGACCTTTATAAAATCTAAGGTGCAGTATCTACTGTTATTAAGTGTTATGAAGAGTGTTATCTCTTACCAGAGCACCTCCATAAGGCCTGGTACACAGAAGGCGGCTTAAATACAGTGATCAATTTTTTTTTTTTTTTTAATGAAATAATCTTGCTTTTTTAAGTAAAAACAACATATGCTTTAATGTTTAGAAAAATAAAAATATGGACAAGAAAGAGCTTAGTGGAAAATTTCTGGAGGAAAAATTTATAGTCAACTTCTTCTGACTTAGAGGTTCTAGTTTCAGAATTTTTCAATCTCACAATATTGAAGGGTTTTGTACTCAGTGTCTTAAAATTGTTTTATTTTCAATATTTAATAACAAGCTCTACATCAAACAATATACTAGATACCTGACATATGATATCATATTGTATATTTAGAATGATCCCAATATATGTTTATTTTTAACCTCAATTTACTGAGACAATAAATAATTAAGTGTCAGTAAGCTAAGCAACTTGCCCATATTCTCCTAGTTGCTAGTGGTAAAATTAGAAATGGAAACATTTATGATGACCATGGCCAACTTGTTTCTCCTACGGCATATTTTCTTTGTTTTAGTTGAAGAGGCTCTTCTTGCATCAATTTTAGTACTGGTAGTATGGCTACAGAGAATCTATAATGGTAATAAACCCAAGGAGATGTTTATTTATTCAATCACCTAATCTAATTTTATTTTGTAGTCTATCTTAATAAAAGTTATTTTTCTCCTGGATTGATTTATTGAAAATGTTAGAAACAAAGTTTACAGGACAAAATAGACCAATATAATTCAGAGTCAAGCATTGTTACGTATACATTGTTGTTGTTGTTGTCAGGTGCTGTAGAGTTGGTTCTGACTCATAGAAACTTTATGTACAGCAGAATGAAACACTTCCTGGTCCTGTGCCATCCTCACAATCCTTGCTATGCTTGACTCCATTGTTGTAGCCACTATGCCAATCCATCTCATCAGGGGTTTTCCTCTTCTTTGCTGATGCTCTGTTTTATCAGACATGATATCCTTTTCCAGGGGCTGGTCCCTCCTGACAACATGAGCAAAGTACTAGAGGCAAAGTCTCACCATCCTCACTTCTAAGAAGCATTCTGCCTGTTCCTTATAAAAGACAGATTTGTTTGTCCTCCTGGCAGTTCATGGTCAATATTCTTCACCAATACTGTAAGTCAAATGCATCAATTCTTTCTTGGTCTCACTTATTCTGGTTCAAACCCACCAGCCATTCCATGGAAGTAAGACTGGGTGATCTATTTCCATAAAGATTTACCACCTCAGAAACCCAAAGGAGGTCGCTATGAGTCGGAATCAATCGATGGCAATGAATTTGATTTTTGGTTTTTATTTCTTCTCCAGTTTTTGTGTACATATGGGACACCTGAAAGCACTATAGCTTGGATTAGGTGGACCTTAGTCTTCAAAGGACATTTCTGCTCTTTAACACCTCTTTTAGGTGCTCTTTAAAACCTCTTTTTAGAGGCCTTTTAAGACCTCTTTTAAGAGGTCTTTTGCAGCAGATTTGTCTACTGCTACCAGCCACTCCTCGGAAGGAAGGTTGGGCAATCCTACTTCCGTAGTGATAACTGCCTCGGAAACCCAAGGAGGGGTCACTAGGAGTCGGGGCCGACTCGATGGCAAATAACAACAACAATATTTCATTTGATTTCTTGACTGTTGCTTCCCTGGACGTAGATTATGGATCCAAGTAAAATGAAATCCTTGACAACTTCAATCTTTTCTCCATTTATCATAATATTACTTACTAGTACAGTTGTGAGGATTTTTGTTTTCTTTTCATTGAGGTGTAATTCATACTGAAGACTGTAGTCTTTGATCTTCATCAGTAAGTGTTTCAAGTCCTCTTTGCTTTCAGCAAGAAAAGTTGTGTCATCTGCATATCACAGGTAATTAATGAGTTTTCTTGCAATCCTGGGGCCATGTTCTTCTTTATATAGTACAGCTTCTTAGATTATTTGCTCAACCTACACATTGAATAAGTGTGGAGAAAGGATACAACCCCAACACACACCTTTCCTGATTCTAAAACATTCAGTATTCTCTTGTTCTGTTCAAAAGACTGCCTCTTTATCTATGTACACATTCCTCATGAGCACAATTAAGTGTTATGGAATTCCTTTTCTTCACAATGTTATGCATAATTTTTTCATGATTCACACAGTTGAATGCTTTTGCACAGTCAATAAAACACAAGTAAACATTTTTTCTGGTATTCTTTGCTTTCAGCCAAGATCCACCTGACATCAGCTATGATATCCCGTGTTCCATGTTCTCTTCCGAATCCAGCTTGCATTTCGGGAAGTTTCCAGTCAATACACTGCTGCAAACATTTTTGAATTATGTTCAGCAAATTTTTCTGGCATGTGATATTAATAATATAGTCCAATAATTTCCACGTTCTGTTGGATCACTTTTCTTTGGAATGGGCAAAAATAAGGATCTCTACCAATCAGTTAGGCAGGTAGCTGTCTTCCAAATTTCTTGTTGTTAGGTGCCATCGAGTGGTTCCTGACTCATAGCGACCACATGCACAGCAGAATGAAACACTGCCCGATCCCGTGCCAGCTCCACCATCCCTGCTATACTTGAGCCCATCATCATAGCCACCTTGTCAATCCATCTCATTGAAGGCCTTCCCCTCTTTCGTCGACCCTCCAACTTACCAAGCATGACATCCTTCTCCAAGGAATGTTCCCTTCTGACAACATGACCAAAGTAGGTGAGATGAAGTCTGGTCATTCTCGCTTCCAAGGAGCATTTAGGGTGCACTTCCTCCAGGACAGATCTGTTAGTTCTTTTAGCAATCCATGGTACTTTCAGCATTCTTTGCCAGCACCACAACTCAAAAGTATCAACCCTTCTTCAGTCTTCCTTATTTATTGTCCAGCTCTCACATGCATATGAGGTGATTGGAAATATCCTGGCTTGTGTCTGGTGCACCTTAGTCCTCAAGGAGACATCCTTGCTACTCAGCACTTGAAACAGTTCCTTCGTGGTTGACCTTCC
>NW_006921612.1:1507874-1508486 GCF_000298275.1 Orycteropus afer afer
TGGGACATCCATTTGTTGAAATATTTCAGTGGGTATTCCATCAATTCCCAGAGCCTTGTTCTTTGCCAATTCTTCCATTGCAACTTCTACTCCCTCCTTCAATACCATTGGTTCTAGATCATTTGGCACCTCCTGAAATGGATGAAGATTGACCAGTTCTTTTTGGTACAGTGACTCTGTGTATTCCTGCCATCTTCCTTTGATGTTTCTTGGATCATTCAATAGTTTGCCCATAGAATTTCTCAATATTGCAACTTGAGGATTAAATTATTTCTTCAATTCTTCCAGGTTGAGAAATGCTGAGCCTGTTCTTCCCTTTTGGTTTTCCAATTCCAGGTCTTTGCACATTTCATTATAATTATTGGCTTTGTCTACTCGAGCTGCTCTTTGCAATCTTCTGTTCAGCTCTTTTATCTTGTCATTTCTTCCGTTGGCTTTAGCTATTCTCTGCTCAAGGGCAAGTTTCAGAGTCTCTTCTGTCATCCACTTTGGTCTTCTCTTCTTTTCTCATCCTTTTAATGATCTCTTGCTTTCTTCATGGATAATGTTCTTGATATCCTCCCATAATTCTTCTGGTTTTCAGTCGTTGGTGTTCAATGCATCAAATCTATT
>NW_006921612.1:1508834-1523667 GCF_000298275.1 Orycteropus afer afer
TTTTCTCATCTTTGGCTTTGGTGGTTGGGGCATAAATTTGAATAGTAGTCATATTAACGTCTTTTCCTTGTAAGCGTATGGATATTATCCTATCACTGACAGCATTGTACTTCAGGACAGATCTTGAAACATCCTTTGTGATGATGAATGCTACTCCATTCCTCTTCAAACTGTTATTTCCAGCATAGTAGATCATATGGTTGTCTTATTCAAAATGACCAAAACCAGTCCATTTCAGCTCACTAATGCTGAGGATATCAATCTTTATGCATTCCATTTCCCTTTTGACAACTTCCAATTTTCCTAGATTCATACTGTGTACATTCCATGTTCCAATGATTAATGGATGTTTACAGCTGTTTCTTTTCAATTTGAGTAGTGCCACATCAGCAAGTGGAGATCTTGAAAGCTTTACCTTATCCATATGAGTAAGGATGAGTTTACTGTGATTATGCAGCTCTTTCTTAGTCTTATTTTGAGAGCCTTCTAACCTAACTGGACTATTCATAAAGCAGAATGGTAATGTATCAGACAATGTTTCTTTGCTATTCATAAGGTTTCCCCTGCCCAATTCTTTGAGAAGTGAACAGCCTCTTTCTTCTTCCTAGTCTGTCTTAGTCTGTAAGCTGGGCTGATACCTACCATTTGTATCCCTCTGGGTTTGAAACACCAGGGGCTCAGCCTCAAAACTCACATCAACACGTCACCATGGTAGGAGAAACTGACAGAAAAGTTTGTCTCCCTGTTGGAAACCTCTCCTACCACCCTTACATGGGTCCCTGTGGCCTACTCCTCCTGTCCCAGTTCCTGGGCCTTTTCCTCCCCTTTCTTCTGCTCTCCAGCCCTGCTGCTTTGGGCATGCCTGAGTTCCCTCTCCTCACCTGGATCCCTGTGGCTCACTCCTCTTCTCTCCCAGTCCCAGGGCTTATTCCTCTCCCCTCTCCAGTTTTCCTACCCTGATGCTTTGGGTGTGTCTGGGTTCCCTCTCCCTCTCCTCACCTGGATCCCTGCAGCTGACTCCTCCTCTGTCCCAGTTCCTGGGCCTTTTCCTCCTCTTTCTTCCTCTCTCCCACCCTGCTGCTTTGAGCATGCATGGGTTCCCTCTCCTAGTGGAGAAAGACACTTATAGAAGCTGGCAAGTCTGAAGTTCTTGGATCAAACATCAAGCTGGAGGCTTTTCCCGACTCTTGTAGCTGCAGGGGCTGAGGAGCTCAAGGTTGGCAGGCAGTATACTGGCTGTTGATTCTAACAAATGATGAATCCAAGATCTCCAGGCTGAATGGTGGATTGTTTGCTAATAGACAGTTGTAGGCAGCACAACAGAATCCTGATCCACAAGTTTCTTGGCATGGACAAATAAGTGCCTCCAGTGTTGCATCTATTTGGTGAAACATCTTAATGGTAATTCTGTCAATTCCTGGAGTCTTGTTTTTCTCTAATTCCTTCAGTGCAACTTGGACTTCTTCCTTCAATGCCATTGGTTTTTTATCATATGCTACCTCCTGAAATAGATGAGCATCAACCATTTCTTTTTTGTGCAGTGACTCTGTGTATTCCATCCATCTTCTTTTGATGTTTCCTTCATCATTCGATATTTTGCCCACAGAATCTTTAAATATTACAACTTGAGGCCTGAATTTTTACTTCAGTTCTTTCATCTTGAGAAATGCTAAATGTATTCTTCCCTTTTGTTTTTCTAACTCCAAGTCTTTGCACATTTCATTACAATAATTGACTTTGTCTCCTCAAGCTGCTTTTCGAAATCATTTTAGCTCTTATATCTTGTCATTTCTTTCATTTGTTTTAGCTAGTCTCCATTCAAGAAGAAGTTTCAGAGTCTCTTCCAAATCCATTTTTGTTTTTTCTTCCTTTCCTGTCTTTTTAATGAGTTTTTCTTTTTTTCATGAATGATATTCTTGATGTTAATGCACAATTCATCTGGTTTTCAGTCATTGATGTTGAGTGCATCAAATCTATTCTTCAGAGGGTCTCTAAATTCAGGCAGTATATAATGAAGGTCATATTTTAGATCTCATGGACTAGTTTTAATTTTCAACTTCAACTCGAACTTGCATATGAATTGACGGTCTGTTCCACAGACACCTCCTGGTCTTGTTTTGGCTGCAGATACTGACCTTCTCCATCACCTTTTTCCAAAGATGTGGTCAATCTGATTCCTGTATATTCCATCTGGTGAGATCTACATGTATAGCCAGTATTTACATTATTGAAAATAGGTATTTGCAACAAACAAGTCATTGGTCTTGCAAAATTCTATCATGCGACTGGTGTTATTTCTATCACCAAGGCCATATTTGCTAACTATTGCTGATTCTTCTTTGTTCCCAACTTTTACATTCCAATCAGCAGTAATAATCAATACATCTTGATTTCATGTTTGGTCAATTTCAGACTGCAGAAATTGGTAAAAATCTTCAATTTCTTCATTTTTGGTTTTGGTAGTTGGTGCATAAATTTGAATAATGGTAGTAGTAACTGGTATTTCTTGTAGGTGTATGGATATTATCCTATCATTGATAGCATTGTACTTCAGGATGTTGTTGTAGTTGTTATGTGCTGTCCGGTTGGATCTGACTCATAGCAACCCTTCTTGGGTTTCTGAGGTAGTATAACTATGGAAGTAGATTGCCCAACCTTCCTTCCGAGGAGTGGCTGGTGGGTTTGAACTGTTAACCAGCCTTCTGGTTAGCAGTCAAGTGCCATAAGCACTATGCTACCAGAGCTCCTGTACTTCAGGATAGGTCTTGAAAAATTTTTGTGATGATGAATGCCACGCTATTCCTCCTCAATTTGTCATTCCTGACACAGTAGATCATATGGTTGTCTGATTCAAAATGGCCAAAACCAGTCCATTTCAGCTCACTAATGCCTAGGGTATCATTCTTTATGTGTTCCATTTCATTTTTGATAACTTCAAAATTTCCTAGAGTAATACTTCATACATTTCATGTTCCATTTATTAAATGGATATTTGCAGCTGTTTCTTTCCATTTTGAGTGTTGCCCCATCAGCAAATGAAGGTCTCGAAATATTTGCTCTATCCATGTCATTAATGTCAACTCTACTTTGGGGAGGCAGCTCTTCACCAGTCATATTTTGAGTGTCTTCCGACCTGAGGATCATCTCCTCAGTGTTATTTCAGACAGTGTTTCAGGGCTATTCATAAAGTTTTCTAGTAATATATCAGATAGTGTTTCACTACTATTCATAATCTTTTCACTGACCAATTCTTCAAGAAGTGCATGGCTCCTTCTTTTTTCTGAGTATGTCTTAGTTTGGGTGCACTGCATCAGGTATTTTTAAATAGAATATCTCATTTATTTCAGAGAGAAAAAATAAATCAAGATGTTCCTTCACACTGCAGATGAAGGTTTTTTTTTTTTTTCCTCAAGATGGTTCCTGATGTTTTAGGACTGTGTATACAGTCTCAGAATTAGGATTAGAACTCAGATCTCCAAGCAAAAAAAATCATTATATTTCTTACACAGCATGTGTAACATGTGTTTGAACAAATATTTAACTTAAAGAAAAGATTTTCTTAAGAAAAGCATACAATATATGACTGTAAATCTATGATTTGTTTTGATGTATTGGGAATGTTATTTTATTATTTTTTTTTCCTCATTGTGTTTGTAATTAAGTAATGGCTGACTCCAACAAATGCAATGTATACATTTTCCTTGCTTTTTTTTTTTTTTTTTCAAATGTCCTGTGCCTAATTATGACTAATAAATTTGTTACATACTGTCTTTTTAATTTTAAAACAAATCTCATTCTTCCCTTGGTCTGTTTATATAGCCTGCATAGGTTCAAGAACAATTTGAAATATGCATTTGCTTGAGTCCTTTCTTATGCACATGTTTTTCCTTTTGACCCAGTCCAATGTGTGGAGCACTTGCTTCTCTGTAGTAATTCCATGCTTCAGAACCCAATAGATAAACCTGTTTAAGTATGATCTAAATAAGATCAGGATGGGAATTATGAATCACTTCTTCCACCACTTTTTACAAACAAATTCAAACTGAAAACCAAACCATTTGACATTGATTCAGAGTGGAAATTCCTGAAGCAGTGAAAGAAAAAGGAAAACTATTTGAAGTCATGTCTTCTAAAATAAAGTTTAATCTTAAGATCCTACCTACATGATAAGGAAGAAACTTAGCATGCAGAGCAACAGAATTGTTGGTGCAAAAATAAAAATGTGTGGCCTACCAAAGCTATTACGTACTTTGCTTTCCTTTCACCCACATTCATATTAGAAATCCAAGGAAGACCCACTCACTGAAATGTAATCTTGTGCCTCTTTGTTATATGCCTCACTTTGGAGAAGAATAACCCATTCTTGCATTCATTTATCTACCCATTAATCAAAGAGGAAAGTTGCCTTCATTTGTTTAATATTTAATATTTATTGTGTATTAACTAAATGATTCTATGTATTTAATTTTACCTAACCTTAAAAAGACAATAAAATGAGATAAATGCTGTGATTCTCATTTTACAGATAAGGAAACTAAAAATTAGAGCTGTTAGGTGACTTTGTAGGAAACTCTGCTGGTGCTATGGTTCAGTGTTCACCTGCTAACTGAAAGATCTGTGGCTTGAATCCACCAGTGGATCTGCAGGAGAAAAAACTTGGCAATCTCTTGTAAAGATTACAGCCTAGGAAATCCTCTGCTGCAGTTCTACTATATCTTTGGGGTCTCTATGAGTTAGAATTGACTTAATGGCACAAAACAACAACAGGTGACTTTGTGGTAGTCCCACATCCAGCTAGAGAAAGAACTTGGACCTATCAATGAGACTTTCATAAGCCAAAGCCAAACTTACTGCCATCAAGTAGAATCCAACTCATAGCAACATCTCCTTGGGTTTCCGAGGGTGTATCACTATGGAAGTAGACTGTCCAACCTTCCTTCCCAGGAGTGGCTACTGGGTTTGAACCTCCACCCTTCTGGTTAGCAGTCAAATGCCTTAGGCACTATACCAACAGAGCTCCCCTAAGGCTCTATCCAAATGAATTCAAACATATGCATAGTAAGAACACAGTTCTTTCTCAAGGTGTTTTGTAGGTGAGGATCTTTTCTAGAGAAAAAAGAGTTTTAGATCTCATAAAACATTACTATATCTCACCAAATTCATTTGGGAGAAGAGGGAAAATCTTGAGATCTTTTATGGCCTTATACTAGCTTCCTTCTGAATGATAAATGATGGAGTTAATAAACCCCACACTTTTTATATGTGGTCAGGGATATTCTGTCTTGAAATACTTCCCCAAAAGGGATTGCATTTCAGTTAGTAAATCTGGGGTTTGAAATGGAAGATTTAAGAGTCATAAGTAAAAAAAAAGTAGTATTTTTACTCATAGGTTGTGGATGAAATTATGCACAGGGAAATAATCTTCCTTATAACTTTGAAACTAGAATCATAATTTGACAAAACAGTCAGCACAAAATATAAGACCAGATCACAAACTGATCACATGGTTGCAAAAGGCTGGACTAAGTTGCTTAAGAACAATGATAGGATTAAGGATTGAAAGCAGAGGGATTCACTAGTCTTCAGTTTCTAGGGGTGAGTGTCAGAGAAGACAGGGTGATATAAGAGATATTAAATCTCACCTTGTTTTCAATATACTCTATTTTGACATGAGTGGCGAAAATATGTGAGATCAAACGTATCATTAATTGATTTCATAATCATCAGCTAGGTCCAAGAGATACAGAGGCTAACATAATCTCCTTTTCAGAAAACACCAGTTCTATTATGAATGAGAATGTGACTTTGGGTAGGTAGTCGAGTCCCTCTGAATCAATATCTCTTCTGAAAAACTGCAATAAAATCACATTTACTTTGCCTTTTGTCTAATGTCAGAGTGATGAAATATGAATGACAGTGTTTTATAATTTCTAAAAGCTTAGGTCCACGGGCATTTTTGTGATGTTATTGTTACACACTGGTAGTTTGTGGTCAGATGTATCTCAATATTAAAGAACCTAGTGGACCTTATCTTTATCTGTGGTGTAGCTTTTGAATAATAATACTATGAGGTCCATCATTTTTCAATGCCCAAAGCAGCCATCTGGTGACTGCAGTGACTGTGTACAGAGAATGTCACTTCATCATGAACCATGTGAGAAGTCATTTGAGAAAGATATTCCCCCACCCCAAGCATCCTGTGATGAAGGATAACATTCACTTCAGTATTATTCAGTCATGGAACACAGCAACTGGGCAGGAAGTAGAGCCCAATCTTACAGATTGTTGATTCAGTCTCTAAACCATCTGCCTCATTAGTCAAGCAAAAAGTATCCAAGGCAGTTGGAGTGATGAGAAGGAGCATGGTTTAGTGAAAAGGAGACCTGAGTCCCCATCACAGCTCCATCAAAATTGAATTACCTGGGTAAACATTGTCAAGCCATTTTTCTTTTCTAGGCTTCAGGTTCCTGCTCTGAAAAATGGGAGATTTGAAGTAGATTCTCTCTTATATAAAGAAACTTCCTTTTCATGAATATCCAACACTTCTCAGCCTTCTGTGTACATTAATAGTGTACATTTGACAAGATAGGGGCTATCACCTATTTCATAGCTGGAGATGGTAATGCTCAGCTGACGTGATTTCAGCTCCAACTTCTCCCTCTTCATCTCTACTACATCCCTCCTGCCCTACTCAGTGCTGGCTTCAAGTGTGAGGAATCTTAGATGGGTCTTAGATGAGGTTATGATGTGTTGTCAGTTTCTTCAAATTCTTAGTAATTTTTTAACAGGGCCTCACAATTTTATTTTTCACTGGACTCCACGAATTAAGTAGTTGGTTCTGCATTTTATGATCTCTGGCAAATGAGCCTCTCAGTGGTAGGTGCTCAAAGATACAGTCAGAGGTACCTTCTACAGTGCACAATTCTCATTACATGGAACCATAATGCTGCGAATAAGATGAAAGTGACCGAATATGAGTTAATTAAAGTGAGTTGAGTACTTTTACAGAAGGATACAGGGTCAATAGTTATGGAAAAAGTAAAGAAACTCTCATGATCTAGGTAGAACTAGAAACTGGATCCTTGCTTTCATTTATTCTGACATGCTAGAAAACAATCACTTTATTATAGATTCAAGAGGCTGGAAGCTGTGTAGTTGTTCAGTGTATAGGGACGAGAACTTTCTTCTTTCCTTTTATTTCTGAGAGACCTCTAGCTAGCGATCATCAGAAGATTCAATAGGGGAGGGTAAGGAAGACAAATGAGTGGCTCTACTTATGCAAGTAAACCTCAGGATGCTAAATCCAATCAGAATTCTTCTGGTTGTGATCGTCTGATGTGAAGTCACAGGCTTCCATGCTGTACCCCCGTCTCACACCAGCTCTCTGTTAGAACAACCTACATGCCTGTTGACTATCTGTAGAACTTGATACTGTCAATTCTGAAAGTAGTCAGATCCAGCTGTTTGCAGATGTCTGGAATTTCCAGTAAATGTCATGCTTCCTAGGCCCAATGAAGAAAAACTGGAGCATTGGGTTGGGATTGTACCAAAGAAAACATAAAAGTGCCCTGAAGAAAAAGGAAATGGAGTCTGGAGTCTCAGTTTATATATCTAAGCTTTGCCATATGTCTTAGCAAATCACTTTTTCTTTCATGCTTTTGTCCCCATCTACAAATAAGAAGATTGGACAGCAGAGTGAATATAGTTTGAATGATGGAACGTGAAGTATAGAGTTTTAAATACCCAGGTTTTAACTTTGGCTCTACCACTTCTCTAGCTGTGTGATCCTTGGCAAGTTACTTCACTTCTGAAAGGCATGCTTTTCTAATTAACCCTTTATAGTAGGATTAATAATGCCTCCTTTTTGCAGGCTTCTATGAAGTTATGTGACAAAGGTAGCTCTGGAGGCATAGTGGTGAAAGCATTTAGTTGCTAACCAGAACGTTGGCAGTTCAAATCCACCAGCCACTCCACAGGAGAAAGATGGGGGACTCTGCTTCCATAAAGATTTACAGCCTTGGAAATCCTATGGGAATGTTCTACTTTGTCCTACAGAGTCATTATGTGTTGGAACGGACTCAATGGCAGTGGGTGAGGGGGTGGATGGGTGACTGACACATGTAGACATTTAATCTTTGGAAATGCTTGCTATTCGTAATGGAGGTTCTGAGGATCCCACAGGAATCTATGCCTCTCAAATGGTGTTTGTTCTGGTGCCTGGGGAATATCAGTAGGAGCATAAGAAGGAGGTTCCTCTAAGCATGCCCAGACTCAGTGTAGATTTGGAAATGTGGCAGTACAGTGGGCAGAGACCGTCCATGGTTTGTGGAGAGCACCTGAGTGCAAACAGAAAATGGGGGGACAGCCCAGATTCTGTTCTCTTAAGATGTTTATCTTCCAGTTGGCCAATAGTGAGTGGGCATGGATCACAGTGTTCAGTACCTCACAGGTCCAATCTGTGCTCTGTCTAGATAGACAACTGGAGACTGACAGCACAGTATGCCAAACAGCTCCAGAGAGAAGGGAGTGCTGCAGCAAAAAATGTCCTCTTCTTGCCTCCACTGACAAGTTTCCAGAAGACAGCGGGAGCAGCTAGGCACTGTGACTTCTCTGAGAACCTAGGGTCAAAGTTTGTAAACTAAGTAAGCTTTCTGGCTATTGGTGATTTCTCCTTCCTGTGTCCCATCCTCCTACATAGCAGTTAGCTCTGTCTCTGCTGTGTAAAGCAGATGACCACAGTGACATTGCACTAAGGGCTCCCAGAGCAGGACACTGTCATTCTCAACAGATTATCTTCTCTTCACCAGTCAACCAGTGTCTCAGGCATCAGGGACTTCTTTCACTCAGCTCTTATTGGTTTTTTGCCTGCCTATAGCCTCATTGGATGGCTATGAGTCAGAATTGACTCAAAGGCAATGGATTTATAGCCTCAATATGTACAAAGAAGACTCTCTGTAACCTACCCTCTGCTTACCTTTCTTGCTTCATACTTTACACTTCAAATAAAAAAAAAAATCAAACTCACTGCCATTGAGTCAAACCTGACTTATAATGACCCCCATTGGTTTTACAAAGTTGTAAGTCTTTATGGAAGCAGGCTCTGTTATATACCTCTATTATGGTACTCCTAAAAATACATACTACCATTCTGTCTTCCACCAGACAAGAGGAGAGAATATGAATGTTCCTTGTAATCTCATTGCTTAATGCATAATCATGTCTCAGTGTACATATTTAAACTATAAAAAGTAAACTAAACTTCCAAAACCAAACCAAACTCACTGCCATCTAGTAGATTCCAACTCATAGCTATCCCCAATGGGGTCTCCAAGGTGGTAAATCTTTATGGAAATAGATTGTCCCATCTTCTGGTGGGAAAGTGCCTAAGGTATTTGACCCAGGAGGTTGATGGTTCAACCCTACCAGCCACTCCTTGGAAGGAAGATTGGGTAATCTACTTCTGTAGAGATACTGTCTCGGAAACCAAAGGAAGGATCACTATGAGTCAAATCGATTTGATGGCAGTGAGTTTGTTTTTTTGTTTTGTTTTGTTTTGTTTTTCCTTCCATGGAGCAGTTGGTGCTTTGAACTGCCAACCTTAAGGATAACAGTCAAATTCTTTAGGCACTACACCACCAGAGCTCCTTAAACTAAATTTACACAAGTTGAATTCAGTCTATCTCTATTCATTCTATGTGCCTGCCCCTGTCTTTCATCCTTCATAGAGTAGATAAATTATCTTTATATAACATCAACTTGATGTGTCACTTCCATACTCAAAAATGTTCAATAGTTTCACATAGTCCTTAGCGTAAGGGATCAAATCCTCATCGTACCCTATAAAGTCCTACTGGATCTGACATCTGTTTATCTTGCTCTCAAAATCCTTGTCCAAATTCTTGGCTCATGTATCAGTTTGCTGTTGCTGCAAGCAAACCATCCAAATGTCAGTGGGTTAATACATATCAATTATTATTACTCAAAATGATTATTGTTTTAAGTCACTTGTCTCCTCTAGATTTATTCATGTATCTGTTGTCAGCTATAGTTAAGGTAGGCAGATCTGCTAGACTTGTTTGCATATTTAAGGGCTAGCTTGCTATGGGCTGGTCTAGGATAACCTCAGATGAGACAACTAGGCTCCTCCTTGTGGTCACTTATTCTCTAGCAGGCTAGTCTGCTCTTATTTATGTGGTGACAGTATGGTTTCAAGGGAGAGGGTAAAAGCACTCAATATTTCTTGACTCCTAGCTTCATATCTGGAAGAACACTTCCACCTCATTCTGTCAGCCAAAGTGAGTCACAAGGCCAGCCAAGATTCAAAGAACAGAGAAGGATGCTCTAAATTTTGATAGGAAGAACTGCAGATTTGTGTTGCAAAAAGGCATTTGCTTAGGAAAGAGTGAAAATTCCAGCCTAGTCAGCCTTCCAGAGTTCTAGACTCAAAGACGGTGAGTTACTAGATGATAGTGAGGTTCAGGGATCTATATTTCTAACAAACATTCCAGGTGATCTTGCATAATGATTCAAAGGTCATCCTTTGAGAAGACTGTTCTTCCTCAAACCATCCCACATTCCTTTTGTCGCTTGAATGTGTCCTTCACTTTCCAGTGATGGAGTCTTGATATATGTGGTTCCTACTATCTCACACTGCTGTTCATGTTCTAGGTCTCAGTATTCTGATAAAAACCATGAGGACACCAAATATGACTATTTGCTCATCAGTGCATCCATAGATCATAGGAGGGTCCAAGAAGATTCAAGAAATATGAAGAGGCAAAAAAGAAGGGCAATGTACTAAATGTGCATCATCAACATGGTGGCATTGAGGAAGAGGAAGATGTAGAGAGGAACATGGGAGGTACAGACAACAAAGATGAACCCTTTTGCATATAAAATACTGCGCTGTCAGTGAAGGCAAACATGGGTATATGGGTGGATAGATGGGTAGACAGGCTGAACTATAGGTATGTCTATGAAGCAGGGAATGTACCTAAGACCAGGTATAGGGTTGGCAGACAATGGTCCTATAAATGTTTTTGTATGATCTGTAAGAATTCCCAGGTGTATAGTAGAGCTGTGTCACTTCTTGGGCACAGCCAGCTACCCACCCGGGAGCAAGTGGTTGAACCTGTGGGCTTGGCAACATAGTTACAAGGGACATCAAGCTCAATTGGCATAACATACTACACAAAACATTGTTCCACCTCCTACTTAACTAGAAAGCTACTGGGATCTTAAAAGCTTGCGAACTGCCATCTAGATGCAACGATGGGTCTCTCCTCGTCCAGAGCAAAGAAGAATGAAGAAAACCAAAGATTCATGGAAACAATTAGTCCTAGTGACTGGTACACCATGCGATCCTCAGCCTATATGACTATGAGACAAGAAGAACTAGATGGTGCCTGGCTACCACTGTCAACCACTCAGAGGGAGATCTATGTAGGAGATCCTGAATAGAGAGGGAGAACAATGTGGAACAAAACTCAAAATCATTTGGAAAAGAAAAAAAAAAGGAGGAGTTGAACCAGGTTTGCTGGTCTGATAGATCCTGGTGCAGCCACTGAGACTATGGCCCCTAGCTGCCCTTCAGGTCTGGAATTGAACTCACACTTGTGGCTTCCAGACAAACAAAAAATAGGCATATGAGTTGAACATTTACCTGAGCTAGATACACTCCTTGGAAAGAACAATCATGGGAGAAAGAAGGGCTGTTTATGCATGGATAGACAGCTCAGGGGGCAGGAGAGCATGGAGTGATGGACACAGGGAAAGGTATCTATGGGTAGGAAGTGGGAGGGGAGCTGTTGCATTGGGGTAAATTATAGTCAATATCCTGAGGCAAATTGTATGTGAACTGCTGTATGGAATGAATTGGCTCTATAAAATTTCACCCAAATCACAATTAAAAAAAAAAAAAAAAGATATTCCTTTGAATCTTATGTTAGAATCATGGTCAGCTCACATACTTCAGAAGATATTTCAAGACTTGCTGCTTTGGGCCAGTGGAATCATTGAAGTTTTGAAGACTGAGGGAAGACAAGCTTAGAGCAGCAGTGCCATTTGTAAGGTGGATTGCAGGATGGATGTGTAGTTTCCAATGAAGGAGTGAAAAACCAGGGTATACGTGGGAAGGGGAGTGTTCTACATGAGAGGACAGCCAAATTAAAGAGCCCCAAGACTGGTAAGGCTGGAAAGAGATTCACCCAGGGTAGCTTAACTAGAAAGAAAATCTAAATGATGAATGAAAAATATCTCCATGTTCTAAGCATCAGAAATGGATGGAAGAAGGGGATGGAAGGGGATAATATTGAGGAGAGTAGCATAGATGAGAGAAAAAAACCTAGTAAGTAAGATAGGGAGAGACCTAAGAACAGGTAGCGAGGCGGGAAGCAGGGAGAGGACAGAAAAGGCAAAGGTGACTGGAACAGATCAAGGAGTTAGCCACAGGGATCCAGGTAAGGGAGGTTGGAGGGGTTTCCAACAGCTAAGGGAGACAAACTTGTCTGTCAGTTTCTCCTACTGTGGTAATGTGTTGCTGTGAGTCTTCAGGCTGTACCACTGGTGTTTCAAACCCAGTGGGGTGCACCTGTTGTTGCATATGTATCAGCCCAGCTTGTAGACTGAGACAGACTACAAAAAAGGAAGAGGCCATCCACTTCTCAAATAATTGGCCAGGAAAACCTTATGAATAGCAGAGAAACACTGTCTGATACAATACTGCACATATTTATGAATAGTCCAGAAACATTGCCCAATACAGAGGAGGAAGATGAGTCACTTACCTTAGAAAGATCTCGAAATGGGACTGGGAAAGAGCTGCATTATCAGAGTAAACTCAGCCTTACTATATGGATAAGGTAAAGCTTTCAAGACCTCCATTTGCTGATGTGGCAACAGTCAAATTGAGGAAAACAGTGGCAAACATCCATTAATAACTGGAACATGGAATGTACAAAGTATGAATCTAGGAAAATTGCAAGTTGTCAAAAATGAAATGGAAATCATAAAGATTGATATCCTAGGCATTGTTGTTGTTGTTATGTGCCATCAAGTCGGCCCCGACTCATTAGTGAGCTGAAATGGACTGGTTTTGGCCATTTTGAATCAGACAACCATATGATATACTATGCTGGGAATGACAGTTTAAAGAGGAATGGCATGGCATTCATCATCACAAAGGATGTTTCAAGTCCTGAAGTACAGTGCTATTAGTGATAGGATAACATCCATACGCCTACAAGGAAGACCCGTTAATATGACTATTATTCAAATTTATGCCCCAACCACCAAAGCCAAAGATGAGAAAATTGAAGATTTTTATCAATTTCTGCAGTCTGAAATTGACCCAACTTGCAATCAAGATGTGTTAATTATCACTGGTGACTGGAATGCAAAAGTTGGAAACAAAGAAGAATCACCGGTAGTAGGAAAATTTGGCCTTGGTGACAGAAATAATGCTGGAACTTGCATGGTAGAATTTTGCAAGACCAACGACTTGTTCATTGCAAGCACCTTTTTTCAACAACACAAACGGTGGCTGTACACATGGACTTCACCAGATGGAACACACAGGAATAAGATTGACTACATCTGTGGCAAGAGGCAGTGGAAAAGCTCAATCTCTTCAGCCAAAACCAGGCCAGGAGCTGATTGTGGAACAGACCATCAACTGCTCATATGCAAGTTCAACTTGAAGTTAAAGACAATGAAAACAAGTCCAAGAGAGCCAAAATATGATCTCGAATATATCCCTCCTGAATTTAGAGATCATCTAAAGAATAGATTTGATGCATTGAACACCAACGACTGAAAATCAGAAGAATCGTGGGAGGATATCAAGAACATTATCTATGAAGAAAGCAAGAAATCACTAAAAAGATGAGAAAAGAAGAGAAGACCAAAATGGATGACAGAAGAGACTCTGAAACTTGCCTTTGAGCAGAGAGTAGCTAAAGCCAATGGACGTAATGACAAGATAAAAGAGCTGAACAGAAGATTTCAAAGAGCAAGCAGCTCAAGCAGACAAAGCCAAGTATTATAATGAAATGTGCAAAGACCTGGAATTGGAAAACCAAAAGGGAAGAACAGGCTCAGCATTTCTCAACCTGAAAGAATAGAAGAAATAATTTAAGCCTCAAGTTGCAATATTGAGAAATTTTATGGGTAAAGTATTGAATGATTCAGGAAACATCAAAGGAAGATAGCAGGAATACACAGAGTCACTGTACCAAAAAGAACTGGTTGATCCTCATTCATTTCAGGAGGTGGCATATGATCTAGAACCAATGGTACTGAAGGAAGAAGTCGAAGCTGTAATGAAGGAATTGGCAAAAAACAAGGCTCCAGGAATTGATGGAATACCCATTGAGATATTTTAACAAACAGATGCCACACTGGAGACACTCACTTGATTATGCCAAGAGATTTGGAAGACAGCTACCTGGCCAACTGACTGGAAGAGATCCATATTTGTACTCATTACAAAGAAAGATGATCCCACAGAATGTGGAAATTATAGAACAATATAATTAATATTGCATGCAAGTAAGATCTTACTGAAAATAATTCAAAAACGGTTGCAACAGTATATTGCCAGAGAACTTCCAGAGATGCAGGCTGGATTCAGAAGAGGACATGGACAAGGGATATCATAGCTGCTGTCAGATGGATCTTGGCTCAAGGAAAATAATACCAGAAATATGTTTACTTGTGCTTTATTGATTATGCAAAGGCGTTTGATTGTGTGGATCATGACAAATTATGGATAACATTGAGAAGAATGGGAATTCCCGAACACTTGATTGTACTCATGAGGAACCTGTACCTTGAC
>NW_006921612.1:1523935-1533682 GCF_000298275.1 Orycteropus afer afer
ACAGTCTGCAGTATGGATTACATCTCAATATAAATAATACAAAAATCCTCACAACTGGACCAATGAGCAGCATCATTATAAATGGAGGAAAGTTTGAGGTTGTCAAAGAATTCACGTTCTACAATTGAGGCCAATGGAAGCAGCATTCAGGACATTAGACAACATGTAACACTGGGAAGTTCGGCTGTGAAGGGACTGTTTCAAGTGCTGAGGAGCAAGGATGTCTCCTTGAGGACAAAGGTGTGCCTGACACAAGCCATGATATTTCAATCACCTCATATGCATGTGAGAGCTGGACAATGAATAAGGAAGACTGAAGAAGAGTTGATGCTTTTGAGTTGTGGTGCTGGCGAAGAGTGCTGAAGGTACGATGGACTGCCAAAAGAATTAACAGATCTGTCCTGGAGGAAGTGCAGCTGAGATGCTCCTTGGAAGCAAGGATGGCCAGACTTCATCTCCCCTACTTTGGTCATGTTGTCATGTCCATTTCCTGGAGAAGGATGTCATGCTTGGTAAGGTGGGGGGTCGACGAAGGAGGGATGGCCTTCGACAAGATGGATTGACACGGTGGCTACAACAATGGGCTCAAGTATAGCAAGGATCATGGAGCTGGTGGGGGATCAGGCGGTGTTTCATTCTGCTGTGCATGGGGTTGCTATGAGTCAGAAATGACTCGACAGCACCTAACAACAACAACAACAACAAGTAAGATAGGAGTCTCTTGGTGGTGCAAGCTATTAATATGCTTTACTGATAATCAAAATGTTGGAGGTTTGGTCCACTCAGAAGTGCCTTGGAAGAAAGGCATGGCTGTCTACTTCTGAAAAATCAGCCACTGAAAACCCTGTGGAGCATAGTTTTACTCTGACACACTGGCATCCCTGTGTGTCTATTGATTTAGCAGTAACTGGTAAGGCATTCATAATTATGTGCTTGCTGACTGAATGAACAATTGGTTATATCAGAGGTCAAGAGGATTGGAAGCAGATTGGGATAGTGGGGGAAAAAAAGAAAAAAGCAAGAGTATTGGAGACCCTCTTTTCTACTTGGAGAATAATGGTGTACATCAATATCTGGAAGAGAGGCCAATCAGGAGGCTACTGTGATAACCCAGTAGAGAACAGAGAAGCCAGGATTCCAGTTTTCACAGACCTAAATCTCCTTTTTCTCTTCCCAAACTTACCTCATCTTCCTGTCCCGTGAGACATCACTGAAGCTGAAAGAACATATGTCAGCCTTACATCTGACACATCTGCATCAAAAGCAGTGAAGCCATATGTGCCTTGTTTACTTCTGTGCCCCTTGCCAATCACCATTAAACACAGAGTCTTCTGCAACTGATTAGAAAGTGGATTTCTGCTCTCACCGCACTATGAGGTAATGGCAGAGATCTAAGAGGAATGCCTTTTTGCACAACAGAAGCATTGGCACAGTCAGGGGCTCGTGTGGGGAATCTCCATTTCTAATCCCAGAAGACTGCATTTGAGACCTGATTTCTCTTAGCAACAATAAATAGATAAAGGAGCAAATCCCTTCCAAAATCTCTCAATCCTGAAACCACAATCTGTATATGCAAAGAGAAGAGAACTGCCAACATCTGCACCCAACACCTCTCTCTTCAAATCCTAAGACTTGATAGATCAGGACATATTTGATTTTAACTGCTCAGTTGTGAAGGGAAATCTTAGTTTGTGCTCGCACTCAGCTCAAATACTTTTTTCATGTTTTTCCTTTTCAAATGGCTCTTTCATCTCCCAAAATAACCACATCAATGATTAATTCTTTCCGCATGTTATCTTAAATAAACTCATGTTATTGTTAGTTTTCATTACCTGCACAGAGATCTAAGTCACGTGGAATTTGCTTATCATTATTGTAGGCCATATAGCCAAGCTGGTAGCTCCCACCTCCTCAGAGTGCCATGGACCCCACAGACCTTCTCATCCTGCCTTAATAAGTTGAGTCATCAGAGAAACTGCAGAATCACAGTTAGAGACAGTGTTAAGTTGTTGTTAGTCCTCTTTGAGCAAATAAATTGCACAGATGAAGACCATTTTCTCTAAGCTAGGAACAATCTCATTTCATTCCCTAAATTTGAGAGCAGGAAGAATCTACTAGCCATATCCTACCATCCTCATTTGAAGGGAATTATTTCAAGCAACATCACAATAAATGCTGAAAATATTGAAGTGGTCAGGGATTTCATTTTACTTGGATCCACAATCAATGCCCATGGCAGCAGCAGTAAAAAAAAAAAAAAAATTAGACAACTTACTGAACTGGTCAAATCTGTTATAAAAGACCTCTTTAAAATGTTAAAGAGCAATGATGTTGCATTGAAAACTAAGGTGCCTGTGGTGGTTAAGTTAGTATGTCAACTTGGGGCCTGGGCCTGGTTTTGAGTTGCTAGGCAGCTGGATATAGTTAGTTTTCCACGATGAGACTGATAATCAATTCCATGGTGGAATCTACAGGAGCAGCTGAGTAGCTGCCTTAGGGATGTGGTCTGCTTCCAGTATATAAGAAGTCACTTTGAGAAATGTTTCTGAGCTTCATGGAATGTTAGGATCCTGCCTGTAGCCAAGTCTTCATTCAGCAGTCTGCCAAGTCACCTGCCTATCCTGGGATTGTTTCTGCACTTGAACCAATGGTCTGCTATATTGCTTAATAATATTGGGACTGTGCTGTTTTCCTTGTCACCATTTGGTTTGTGAGCCTTAGCACCCAGCAGCTGCCTAAGTTAAGAGAAGCCTTCAGCTTTCATTGGCCAGAAGCAAGAGGCAGAACTGAACCCCAAGGTCAAGGAGCCTTCATCCAGCCCCTAGAGCTGGCACTTTGAACTTGGACTTCTAGCTTCCTAAACTGTAAGAGAATAAATCCCTGTTTGTTTAAATTACCCATTTGTGTATTTTCTGTTAGAGTAGCCCTAGAGAACTAAAATAGTGCCCCTGACCTAACCCATGGTATTTTCAACAGCCTCATCATATGCTTATGAAAGCTAGCAATGAATAAGGAAAACTGAGGGGAACATAATGCATTCAAATTGTGGTATTGGTGAAGAATATTGAAATTACCATGGACTGCCAGAAGAATAAACAAATCTGTCTTGGAAGAAGTATATCCAAATGTTCCTTAGAACCAAGAGTAGACAGACTTCATCTCATGTACTTCGGTCACCTTGCCAAAAGGGACCAGTCCCTGGAGAAGGATATCATGTTTGGTAAAGCAGAGTCAGTGAAAATGGGGAAGACCCTCAACAAGAGGAATTGGCACAGTGGCTGCAATGATGGGTTCAATCATAGCAAAAATTGTGAGGATGGTACAGGACCTGGCAATATTACACACAGGGTTGTTATGAGCCAGAACCAGCTTGAAATCACCTAACAGCATCAACAACAATATTTCAGTGGCTTGAGTTTGAATTATCCATATGATGTGTCAAATTAGAATGAGACGTCATAAGTAGATGCATAATGCTAGAAGATAATGTGTCATCACAAAATACATTGGCCAGAAAGATGCAAAAAAAATGATCATGTCATCCAAGTTTGACCCTCAACTAGAATTTTTCCCATCAAATCTAAGTGACAAAGTAGCCTGATGTGCTGGAAAACACAGAGGCAGAAGATCTTGCTCACTCACATTTGGCTTATCTAGTTATTGACTGCATAATCAGACAAGTGACTTTTCCTTCCAGAGCCTCAGTTTCCTCACTTGGAAAATAGGGATAATAATATTTACCACAGTGAATTATTGTCAGAGTAAAAGTCATTAAAGCATCTAGCATGGAGTCTGTGCAATAAACATCAGTTGAATGTGACTGTAAGTTGAGACGGGAAATGGTTGAAGAGGGGATGGGTGATAATGTCATGTATGTGCACTGAAGCATGCCTGCAGCAGACGATGCCCTGATAACTTCACTTGCCCTGAAAACTTCTGAAATTATTCTTTGGTACCTGGATGGCATAGTACCTAAGGCATTTGACTGCTAACCAGAAGGCTGGTGGTTCAAATCCACAAGCTCTTCCTCAGAAGGAAGATTGGGCAATCTACTTCCAGAGTGATACAACCTCAGAAACCCAAGGAGGGTCTCTATGAGTCAGATCTGACTCAACAACAGTGAGTTTGGTTTTTCATTTTTATTTATTTATTTATGTATTTATGTATTTATTTATTTATTTTGGCTTTTTGGAATGATGAAGCCATTCAATGCTTGAATTCATTTGTACACCTTGGAAGAGGAGGAAAATAAAACTTCAGATGAGGAAATTCATGATAAGCCCTAAAAGAATAATATGAATGGGTTTACTTGCAAACTTTGCAGTGAAATTTGGGAATTTGGCTTGCTACACCTGCAAGAACTTAATCATTACAAATGTGCATTAAAAATAGCACATAATCTAAGTAAAACACTTGGCAAAATGTTTAAACCCATAGTGTCCTTGATATACAATTCAGATTTAAGACACACACATGGCATGTTTTGAGGACATTAGATGGAAAACAGGAGACTTGGGTTGCAGTACTAACTTACTTGTTGTTAGGTGCCGAGTCAGTTTTGATGCACTGTAACACTATATACTACAGAATGAAACACTGCCTTGTCCTCGCCATCTTCACAGTCATTGCTAAGCTTGAACCCACTGTTGCAGCCACTATGCCAATTCATCTTGTTGAAGGCCTCCCCCTTTGTCACTGACCCTCTATTTTACTTATCTTAATGTCCTTCTCCAGGGACTGGTCCCTCCTGATAAGATGAGCAAACTACATGAGATGAAGTCTGCCCATTCTTGCTTTTAAGGACCCTTCTCGCTGTACTTCTCCAAGACAGATTTATTTGTTCTTCTGGAAGTCCATAGTTCTTTCATTTTTTTTTTCCAACACCACAATTCAAATGCATCAAGTCTTCTGCCAGTCTTTCTTATTAATTGTCCAGCTTTCACAAGCATATGAGGCTATTGAAAAGACAATAGCTTGGGCCGTGTGCCCTTTAATCTTCAAAGTGAAATCCTTGCTCTTTAACATTTGAAAGATGTCTTTTTGCAGCATATTTGTCTAATGCAACACATCCTTTGATTTACTGACAGCTGCTTCCATGGATGTTGATTGTGGATACAAGTAAAATGAAATCCTGGATAACTTCAATCTTTCGTCCATTTATCATAATGTTTCTTATTAGGCCAATTGTGAACATTTTTGTTTTCTTTATGTTCAGATGTAATCCATACTGAAGGTGGTAGTCTTTGATCTTTATCAGTAAGTGCTTTGAGTCCTCTTCATTTTCTGTAAATGCGGTTGTGTCATCTGCATACCATAGGTATTAATGAGTCTTTCTCCTATCTTGATGTTTCATTCTCCTTCATATACTCCAGTTTCTCAGACTATTTGCTCAGCATACAGATTGAATAAGTATGGTGAAACATTACAGCGCTGATACACACCATTCCTTATTTTAAATCAGTCAGTATCCCCTTGCTCAGCTCAAATAACTACCTCTGAGTCTATGACAGGTTCTTCATAAGTACAATTAAATATTCTGGGAATTCCCATTCTTCACAATGATATTCATAATTTGTTATGATCCACAAAGTCAAATGTCTTTGCATAGTCAATAAAACACAAGTAAACATCTTTCTAGTGTTCTTTGCTTTCAGCCAAGATTCATTTGACATCAGCAGTGATATTCCTTATTCCACACCCTCTTCTAAATCTAGTTTGAATTTCTGGCAGTCGTCTGTCTATGTATTGCTGCAACCATTTTTCAATTATTACTTGTGTGATAGTAATGATGTTGTTTGATAATTCCCATGTTCTGTTGAATCACTTTCTTTGATGGGCACAAATAGGAATCTATTTCATTCAGTTGGTAAAGTAGCTATCTTCCAAATTTCCTGGAATAAATGAGCACTTCCAGTGTGGCATCCCTTTGTTGAAATATCTCTATGGGTATTCTATCAATTCCTAGATGCTTGTTGTTTTGCCAAATCCTTCAGTGCAGCTTGGACTTCTTCCTTCAATATCATCGGTTCTTGATCACATGCTACCTCCTGAAGTGTTTGAACATCAACCAATTTTTTTTGGTACAATGACTGTGTATTCTTTTCATCTTCTTTCAATGCTTCCTACATAATTCACTATTTTGCCCATGTCGTTGTTGTTAGGTGTCATCAAGTTGGCTTTGACTCATATCAACCTCATGTAAAACAGAATGAAACACTGCAAGGTCCTATGACAGTCTCACTATATTTTGCTGTATTTGAGCCCATCGTCACAGCCATTGTGTCAATCTGTCTCGCTGAGCATCTCCCCCTTTTAGCTGACCATCTACTCTGCCAGGTATGATATACTTCCCCAGGGCTGGTCCCTTCTGACAGCATGGACAAAGTACCTAAGGCAAGTCTGGCCATTCTTGCTTACAAGGAACATCTGGCTGTACCTCTTTCAAGACAAATTTGTTTTTTCTTCTGGCATTTTCAGTACTCTGCTAACACCAATAATGAATTGATACATTTTGCCCATAGAATCCTTCAGTATTCCAACTCGAGGCTTGAATATTTTTCTTCAGTTTTTTTTTTTTTTCCCTTAAGAAATGCCAAGCATGTTCTTCCCTTTTGATTTTCTAACTCCAGGTCTTTCCATATTCCGTTGCATTTCCTTTGTCTTCTCAAGCAGCCCTTTGAAATCTTCTGTTCAGCTCTTTGATTTCATTTTTCCATTCACGTTAGCTACTCTCCATTCAAGACCAAGTTTCAGAGTCTCTTCTGACATCCATTTTGGTCTTTTCTTCCTTTCTTGTCTTTTTAATGAGCTTTTGCTTTCTTCATGCATGATGTTCTTGATGTCATCCCACAAGTGATCTGGTCTTCAGTCATTGACATTCAATGTGTCAAATCTATTTTTCAGGTGGTCTCTACATTCAGGTGGGATATGTTGGCTCTTGGAGACTAGTTTTAATTTTCTTCAGTTCCAACTAAACTGGCATATGAATTATTGATGATCTGTTCTACAGACAGCTCCTGGCCTTGTTCTAACTGATGATAATGAGCTTCTCCATCACCTTTTTCTATAGATGTCAATTTGATTTCTGTATATTTCATCTGGTGAGGCCCACATGTATTGTCACAATTTATGTTGTTTAAAAAGAGGTATTTTACAGCACTGGTTTTGCAACTTTCTATCACATGATGCCCATCATTGTTTTTATCACCAAGACCATATTTTCCAACTACTGATACTTTTTTGTTTCCAACCCTCACATCCCAATATGCATGTGTTTTTTTTATCTTAACACTGACAGCATTGTACTTGAAGATAGATCTTGAAATGTTCTTTCTGACGGCGATGCCATTCCTCTTCAATTTGTCATTCCCAGCACAGTAGTCCACGTAATTATCTGATTCAAAATGGGAATATCAGTCCATTTCAGCTCACTGATGCCTAGAATATTGATCCTTATGAGTTCCATTTCATTTTTGACAACTTCCAATTTTCCTAGATTCATGCTTCATACATTCCAGGTTCTTATTATTAATAGATGTTTGCAGCTGTTTCATCTCATTTTAAGTTGCACCACTTCAGCAAATGAAAGCCTCCATCCATATCATTAAGGTCAGCTCTACTTTGAGGAGATACCAAACCAAACTCACTGCCATCAAGTCGGATCCGACTCATAGAGACCCCTCCTTGGGTTTCTGAGGCAATATCACTACAGAAGTAGATTGCCCAACCTTCCTTCTGAGGACTGCCTTGTAGGTTTGAACCTCCAGCCTTCTGGTTAGCAGTCAAATGCCTTAGGCACTATGCCACCAGAGCTTGCTCTTCCCTAATCATATTCTAAGTGCCTGCAAAACCTAAGGAGCTCATCTTCTGGCACTATTTCAAACAATGTCTCATCGTTATCCATGAGGTTTCCAGTGGCCATTTGTTTTTTTTTCAAAAGTAGACCACAGTGTCCTTCTTCCTACTCTGGAAGTTCCACTGAAACCTACCCACCATAGGTGACCCTGCTGGTATTTGAAATACCAGTGACAAAGCTTCCAGCCTCACAGCAACACATATGCCATGACAGACTGACAGACAAGTGGTTGGACTTTTAGGTAAGCAAACAAAAACATATCATGCAACAAGTATGGAGTTTCACAAACAAGAAACTCAGTCTTTACACATAAATAGAGGTTGAAATAAATGTTATTGTCATGATAAAATCCATGTGCCACTCAGAAAAAATAACCCAATCCATTGCTGTTGGATCAATCCTTACTCATGGGGACTACACTCCATCAGGTTTTCTATGGCTGTAGTCTTACAGAAGTAGATTACCAGGTCATTCTACAGTGTTACTGCCGAGTAGATATGAACCTCCAGCTTTTTGGTTACTAGCTGAGTGTAACCCATTTGTACCATCCATGTACTCCTCAGTGGGTGATTAATTCAGACCAGAAGTCTATTAAAAGTGGTATTTCATATACCTTAATTTGAATGAATAGGGTTTTGATTGCTGGATAAAGGATAAAAGAATAGGATAGGCAAATTGATAATGAGATCATGCATGGGTAAAATGGTGAGTTCAAGTGATTCATTCAACAAGGCTGCTACATGGGCATGTTGAAGAATGCTGTGAGAGATGAGATTCAAGAAGTTACATCTTCACTGATAAGAGTTCTTGGGACCCACCCAATCAGGACCACAGTTTTTGATGGTGGCTTTGTTCTCTTCATCTCTGGATATTTGGCCCTAGTAGGTAAATACTAGATGATTATTGATTAAACAAGTATTTTCTGGAAAATTCTTGCTTTTTAAATTGCTTATTCCTGAGCTTTTCAACAGGCTCTTAATCAATTAATTTGACAATTAAATGATCTTTATTTGTTGTTGTTGTTGTTGTTAGGGGCTGTCGAGTCTCTTCAGACTCATAGCGACCCCATGCACAGCAGAATGAAACACAGCCCGATCTGGCACCAGCTCCGTGATCCTTGCTATTCTTGAGCCCATTGTCGCAGCCATGGTGCCAATTCATCTTGTCAAAGGCCTTCCCCACTTTTGTCGACCCTCCACCTTACCAAGTATGACATTCTTCTCCAGGAAATGGACATGACAACATGACCAAAGTAGGTGAGATGAAGCCTGGCCATCCTCGCTTCCAAGGAGTATCTCAACTGCACTTCTTTCAGGACAGATCTGTTAGTTCTTTTGGCAGTCCATCGTACCTTCGGCATTCTTCACCAGCACCACAACTCAAAAGCATCAACTCTTCTTTGTTCTTCCTTATTCATTGTCCAGCTCTCACATGCATATGAGGTGATTGAAAATATCATGGCTTGTGTCAGGTGCACCTTAGTCTTCAAGGAGACATCCTTGCTCCTCAACACTTGAAAGAGTTCCTTTGCAGCTGACCTGCCCAGTGCTACACATCCTGTAATGTCCTGACAGCTCCTGCCATTGGCCTCAATTGTAGAACCAAGCAACATGAATTCTTTGACAACCTCAATCTCTTCTCCATTTATCATGATACTGCTTATTGGTCCAGTTGTGAGGATTTTTGTATTATTTATATTGAGAGGTAATCCATACTGAAGACTGTGTTCCTCAATCTTCATCAGTAAGTGCCTCAAGTCATCCTCACTTTCAGCAAGCAAAGTTGTATCATCAATGTATCTCAGGTTGTTAATGATTCTTCCTCCAATCCTGATGCCATGTTTTTCCTCGTATAGTCTGGCTTCTCAGATTATTTGCTCAGCATATAGATTG
>NW_006921612.1:1535000-1537512 GCF_000298275.1 Orycteropus afer afer
GGTGAAGTGCACGTGTAGAGCCACTGTTTGTATTGTTGAAAAAAGGTATTTGCAATGAACAAGTCGTTAGTCTTGCAAAATTCTACTATGCGAGTTCCAACATTATTTTTGTCACCAAGGCCAAATTTTCCAACTACTGGTGATACTTCTTTGTTTCCAACTTTTGCATTCCAATCACCAGTGATAATTAACACATCCTGATTGCAAGTTCAATCCATTTCAGACTGCAGAAGTTGATAAAAATCTTCAATTTCCTCATCCTTGGCATTGGTAGTTGGTGCATAAATTTGAATAATAGTCATATTAATGGGTCTTCCTTGTAGGTGTATGGATATTATCCTATCACTGACAGCACTGTACTTCAGGACAGATCTTGAAACATCCTTTGTGATGATGAATGCCATGCCATTCCTCTTCAAACTGTCCTTCCCGACATAGATCTTTAGGTTGTCTGATTCAAAATGGCCAAAACCAGTCCATTTAAGCTCACTAATGCCTAGGATGTCAATCTTTATGAGTTCCATTTCCTTTTTGACAACTTCTAATTTTCCTAGATTGATACTTCATACATTCCGTGTTCTGATTATTAATGGATGTTTGCTGCTGTCTCCTCAATTTGAGTGGTGCTATATCAGCAAATGGATGTCTCAAAAGCTTTACCTTATCCATATAACTAAGTCTGGTTTTACTCTGATAATGCAGCTCCTGCCCAGTCCTACTTTGAGAGCATTCTAAGCTAATTGACTCATCTTCCTCCTTTTCTATGTTTCTGGACTATTCATAAAGTTGTGCAGTAATGCATCAAACAGTGTTTCTCTGCTATTTATAAGGTTTTCCATGGCCAATTCTTTGAGCAGTGGATGGCCTCCTCCTTCTTCCTAGTCTGTCTCAGTCTGCAAGCCAAGCTGATACCTATGCATCATGTGTACCCCACTGGGTTTGAAACACCAGTGACACAGCCTCAAGACTCACAGCAACACCTCAGCATGGTAGGACAAACTTATATATGGGAATGGAATGTGCACTAGAGCAAGCAAATGCCAAAGAAGCTAACAAAGCCTTTGCCAAGTTTTACCCCTTTTCATCAGTGACCTCAGGACATCTCTTTTGTCTACTGAGCAGAGAGACCATCTTACCTTTCTTGCTGAGGTGGTCAGGTTCAAACCATTCTTGCCTGATCAGCCTAATATCACTACTGAATGGGTCTTTAGCTGCATTCTCAATGTGCTTCCCTACACAGGCTCAGACATTTCTTATCCTGTGTTCATTTTAGCTCAAACTACCTCAGTTTTCTTCTTGCTGAAATGATCCACAAAAGTCCATAGAATGTCAGACTGTAAAAGGTCTCTAGGATCACCCATTTCAGCTTCTCAATTTACAGAAGAGACAACTCAGACTGTGGAGGAAGGGACTATTTTAAGGTTATGTAGTAACTTAGTCCACCCCTTAGTCCATTTGCCAGTTTGTCATAGTGTGGTGGTTTGCATGTTGTTGTGATGCTAGGAGTTACGCCACCAGTATTTCAAATACCAGCAGGGTAACCCAGGGAGGACAGGTTCAGTGGATCTTCCAGAAAAAGACAGACTAAGAATAGGTGATCTATTCTGAAAATTCATCCACTGAAAACTTTATGAATATCAGTGCAACATTGCCAAATGCAGTGCCAGAAGATGAGCTCCTTAGGTTGGAAGGAACTCAAAACATGACTGGGGAAGAGCTGTCTCCTTAAAGTAGAACAGACTTTAATGACGTGGATGTAGTAAAGCTTCTGGGACCTTCATCTGCTAATGTGGCACAACTGGAAATGAGAAGAAACAGCTACAAACATCTATTAATAATTGGAACATAGAATGTGCAAAGCATAAATCTAGCAAAATTGGAAGTTGTCAACAATTAAATGGAATGCATAAAGAATAATATCTTAAGCATTACTTAGCTGAAATGAATTGATATTATACATTTTGAATTGGATAATCATATAGGCTACTCTGTAGGAAATGACAAAATTAAAGAGGAATGGTGTCTCATTCCTTGTCAAAAAAAAATCTCAATATATTTCTTGAAGTACAATGCTGTCAATCATAGGATAATAATTATATACATACAAGAAAGACCAGCTAATATGAGTATTATTCAAACTTACACTCCAACCACTAAAGTGAAAGGGGAATAAATTAAAGATTATAGCAAGGATTGTGAGGATGACGCAGGATTAGGCAGTGCCAAGTTCTCATAGAGTCGCAATGAATTAGAATTGGCTTGACATCACCTAACAATAAATATATATATATTATGTTTGTTGTTGTTATTATTGTTGTCAAGTTGGACCTGACTCATAGAGAGCCCTTCTTGGGTTTCTGAGGTGGTATCACTACAGAAGTAGATTGTCCAACCTTCCTTCTGAGAAGTGGCTGATGGGTTTGAACCACCAGCCTTCTAGTTAGCAGTCAAGTGCCTTAGACCCTATGCTGCCAGAGCTTTTATATATATTATACATACATATATAATACAA
>NW_006921612.1:1539156-1563556 GCF_000298275.1 Orycteropus afer afer
AAAAAAAAAAAAAAGATACTGCTTGGTTTAAAGTCAGAAAGTTGTGCATCAGGGTTATATTCTTTCAACATACTCATCCATTCTGTATGCTGAGCAAATAATCTGAGAAGCTGGTCTATAGGAATAATAACATGGCATCAGGATTGGAGGAAAACTCATTAACAAACTGTGTTATGCAGATATCACAACCTTGTTTGCTGAAAGTAAAGAGAGCTTGAAAGACATACTGATGAAGATCAAAGACTACAGTCTTCAGTATTTATTACATCTCAACATAAAGAAAACAAAATTTCTTACAACTGGACCAATGGACAACATCATGATAAATGGAGAATACATTGATATTGTTAAGGATATCATTTTACTTGCATCCACAATCAACGCATATGGAAGCAGCAGTCAAAATATAGGAGGAGGAGTTGCACTGGGCAAATCTGCTACAAAAGATTTCTTTAAAATGTTAAAAAGTAAAGATGTCACTTTGAAGACTAATGTGCACCTGACTCAAACCATGTTATTTTCAATAATCTCATATGCATGTGAAAACTTGACAATGAATAAGAAAAAATGAAGAAGAATTGTTGCATTAGAATTATGGTGTTGGTGAAGAATATTAAATACACTGTGGACTACCAAAGAAAGAAACCTGTCTTGGAGGAGGTACAGCCAAAATACTCATTGGAGGCAAAGATGCTGCGAGTTCATCTGCTGTGCTTTGGTCATGTTATCAGGAGAGACCAGTCCCTGGAGAAAGACATCATGTTTAATAAGTTAGAGGGTAAGCAAAAAAGATGACCCTCAAAGAGATGGATTGCCATGGTCGCTGCAACAATGATCTCAAACATAGCAAAGATTGTGAGCATGGTGAAGGACTGGGCAGTGATTCATTCTTCTTTACGTATGGTTGCTATGAGTTGAATGTGATTGGAGGACGCTTAACAACAACACCTAAAAGTCACTCTCCCATCATTTCCATGCAGCTATGCACTTCTAGGGGGAGCACTTGTCACCCCTTCTCTGTTGTTGTTTGTGTTGTTATGTGCTGACGAGTCGGACCCAACTCATAGCGACCCCTCCTTGGGTTTCCCAGGCAGTGTTACTACGGAAGTAGATTGCCCAACCTTCCTTCCGAGGAGTGGCTGGTGGGTTTGAACTGCCAGCCTTCTGGTTAGCAGTCAAGTGCCTTAGGCATAACAAATATCTGCATGTCAATCTTTGTATGTCTCTCCATGGTGTTGGTTAAATATGGTCAGGTCATCCCAGCTGAAAACATCTGGAAAAGGTTTGCTTTACTGATTAAAGATAGTTAACTTCCTGGGTATTATTGTGTATGAATGTGATTCTTTGAACTGTTGTAGCCACTCAAATCACCTACCTGCTAGAGCTGACGGGGCAGAAATATGGAAGGAACCTGGTTCTCTGATGATGCCGTTGAGTCATTGTATTAATTAATTATAGCAGATAGAACATTGTTTTTCAATTTTCCTTATCATTTAATCCAGTTGGCTCAGGGGTTCTTGCTACTTGAAGTTGAAAACAACTTAACTGATCCTCTCCTGAAGGGCAATGGATATGTCATGGCCCTTCTCTATCTCTATAGCAGTGATTGTCATGACTTAAACATGATAGAAAATAAACTCATTGAATTAATAGATAAAGGAAGAATTTCCACATAAGGCCACAATCTCTTACATGTGAACATATTAGTTTGAACATATTTATACTGTCCAGCTATATTTTTGAATGGAATTTACTACATGCCAGGCCCTGTCTGAGGATTTGAGGAGAGAGAATGCATTAAAACAAAGTGTCTTCCTATAAGTTATCACAGTGAGGGAAGAGATAAAAGTAAATTTGAATTTGTGTGATGTGTTCCATGACTTGTCTGTTAGTTTTCCATACTGTGATGGCTTCCATGTTGCTGTGAGGTGAGAGGCTATGTCACTGGTGTTTCAAATACCAGAAGGGTCACCGATGGTGGACAGTTTCAGTGGAGTTTCCAGACTAAGACAGACTTGGAAGAAGGAAGGGATCATCAACTTCTCAAAGAACTAGACAGTGAAAACTTTATGAATAGCAGTGAAACACTGTCTGATATATTACTGGGAAACTTTATGAATAACACTGAAACACTCTCTGATATAGTGCTGGAAGATGAGCCCCTCAGGTAGGAAGGCACTCAAATTACTACTGGAGAAGAGCTACCTCCTCAAAATAGTGTAGATCACTATTTAGGAAGAGTAAAGCTTTTGGAACCTTCATTTTCTGACTGGGCACAACTCAAAATAGGAAGAAACAGCTGCAAACATCCATTAATAATTGGAACACGGAACATACAAAGTATGAATCTACAAAAATTGGAAGCTGTCAAAAATGAAATGGAATTTCATTTGTGAGATGAAATCAACTGGTTTTGGCCATTTTGAATCAGACAAAAATGTGATCTACTATTCTAAGAATGACAAAGAGAATGACATAGTATTCATCATCACAAAGAATGTTTCAAGATCTATCCTGAAATGCAATGCTGTCAGTGATAGGATAATATCCATATACCTACAAGGAAGACCAGTTAATATTACTATTATCCAAATTTATGCACAAACCACCAAAGCCAAAGATGAGGAATTGGAAGATTTTTACCAAATTCTGAAATCTGAAATTGACCAAACATGCAATCAAGATGTGTTGATTATCACAGGTGATTGGAATGCAAAAGTTGGAATCAAAGAATTGTCAGTAGTTGGAAAATATGACCTTGGTGATAGAAATGATGCTGAAGATTGCATGATGGAATTTTGCAAGACTAGTGATTTCTTCATTGCAAATACCTTTATTCAACAACATATATGGTGGCTATACACGTGGACCTTGCCAGATGGAAAACACAGGTATCAGATCAACTACATTTGTGGAAAGAGGAGATAGAGAAGCTCATTATCTTTAGCCAAAACAAGGCCAAGAGCTGACTATGGAACAGACCAAAAATGCTCATGTGCAAGTTCAAGGTGAAGTTGAAGACAATTAAAACAAGTCCACAAGAATCAAAATATGACTTTGATTATATTCCATCTGAATTTGGATACCATCTAAGGAATAGGTTTGACACATTGAACACCAATGACTGAAAACCAGATGAACTGTGGAATGACATCAAGAATATCATACATGAAGAAAACAAAAGGTCATTAAAAAGACAGGAAAGGAAGAAAAGACTAAAATGCATATCAGAAGAGACTCTGAAATTTGCTCTTTAACAGAGAGTAGCTAAAGCATATGGAAGAAATGACAAGATAAAGAGCTGAACAGATTTCAAAGAGCAGCTCGAGAAGACAAAATCAATTATAATGAAATGTGCAAAGACCTGAAGTTAGAAAAATAAAAGGGAAAAAAATAGTCAGCATTTCTCAAGCTGAAAGAACTGAAGGAAAAACTCAAGTCTTGAGTTGCAATAATGAAAGATTCCATGGGCAAAATACTGAATGATTCAGGAAACATCAAAAGAAGATGGAAGAAATACACAGAGTCACTATACCAAAAAGAATTGGTCAATGTTCAGCTATTTCAGAAAGTAGCATATGATCAAGAATGAATGGTATTGAAGGAAGAAGTCAAAGCTTCACTGAAGAAATTGGCCAGAAAAAGGCTCCAGGAATTGATAAAAATACCCACTGTGATGTTTCAACAAATGGATGCTGTGGTGGAGGCAATTAGTCAACTGTGCCAAGAAATTTGGAAGATAGCTACCTGGCCAAATGACTGGAAGAGATCCATATTTGTACCCATTCCAAAGAAAGGTGATCCCACAGAATGTGGAAATTATCAAACAATATCATTAATATCACATACAAGTAAAACCTTTCTGAAGATAATTCAAAAACAGTTGCAACAGCATATTGAGAGAGAACTTCCAGAAATGCGAGGTGGATTCAGAAGAAGATGTGGAATGAGGGACATCATTGTTGATGTCAGATGGATCTTAGCTGAATGGAAAGAATATCAGAAAGATGTTTACTTGTGTTTTACTGACTATGCAAAAGCATTCAACTGTCTGGATCATAACAAATTATGCATAACATTATGAAGAATGGGAATTCCTGAACACTTAATTGTGCTCATGAAGAACGTGTACATAGACCAGGAGGATGTCATTCAAACAAAACTAGGGGATACTGCATGGTTTATAATTAGGGAAGGAATGTGACAGGGTTGTATGCTTTCACCATAGTTATTCAATCTGCATGCTGAGCAAAGAATGTGGCATCAGGATTGAAGGAAGACTCGTTAACAACCTGCAATATGCAGACAACACAACCTTGCTTGCTGAAAGTAAAGATGACTTGAAGCACTTACTGATGAAGATTAAAGACTACAGTCTGCAGTATGAATTACACCCCAACATAAAGAAAATGAAAATCCTCACAACTGGACCAATAAGTAGCATCACAATAAATGTAGAAAAGATTGAAGTTGTCAAAGATTTCATATTAGTTGGTTCCACAATCACTTGACTGCTGGAAGCAGCAGTCAAGAAATCAGATGAAATATTTCACTGGGCAAATCTACTGCAAAAGACCTTTTTAAAGTGCTGGAAAGCAAACATGTATTTTTGAAGACTAAGGTGCACCTATTCCAAGCCATGATATTTTCAATCACCTCATATGCATGTGAAAGTTGGACAATGAATAAGGAAGACCAAAGCAGAGTTGATGCTTTAGAGTTGTGGTGTTGGCAAAGACTAATGAAAGTACCATGGACTGCCAGAAGAACTAATAATTTTGTCCTGGAGGAAGTGCAGCTGAAATGCTCCTTGGAAGTGAGAATGTCCAGACTTCATCTTCCTACTTTGGTCATGATGTCAGAAGGGACCATTTCCTAGAGATGGAAATCATACTTCGTAAAGTGAAGGGTCAAGGAAAGCCCTCAAAGAGAAGTATTGGAATAGTGGCTGCTAGGATGGGCTCAGGTATACCAAGAATTGTGAGGCTGGCACAAGACCAGGCAATGTTTTGTTCTGTTGAACATAGTGTCACTATGAGTCAGAGCCAACTGGATGGCACCTAGCAATAAGAACAAAAGGTTATATGTTGTGTGTGTCAGAGGATACTCTTGGATTATAGCTCATTTTTATAAATGGTGAGTAAAATTTTCATAAAAATCTGGATCTGGAAAAATGAGCAGGTGTTTTCCAAGCAGAAAAGGAAAAGGATAGTGAGGAGAAAGGGCCAGTGTGGATGAGGAATCGGGGTCATAAGAGTGGAATATCCGGCCTAAGATGAGGGGCTCATCATACAGGAGAAAGAAGGCAGGGCAGAATCTGTGGCTGGAAGGATGGGCTAGGTTAACATAATGAGCAGTTTATGGTTTATTCTGTGCATAACAGGAGCCATGATTTTTTTTTTTTTTAATGCCTCTCTAAAGACTTGACAGAAATAAAGGACATGTAAAGGACATTTGGAAAAAATAGCTTATGTACCATTTGGAAGCTCTTATGGACAATTCATGTCATAGAGTAATCCCTGGGTTTGGATATTGCCTCTGTCATTTAGTAGTTGCATGAATTGGGATGCATTACTTCTTTATGATACATTTTTCTTACCTGTGAAATGGGATGATATTATCAGAACTTATGTGACAGCATTGCTGTGAGGATTGAATGAGGTGTTAGGTATTTACAACACCATCATATTTTGTAAGTGACTAATGAGTAGTTGTTGTTTTAGGTGTCATCAAGTTGGTTTCAACTCATAGAGACCCCCTGTACAACAGAATGAATCAATACCTAGTCCTGCATCATCTTCGTAATTGTCACTATGTTTGAGCCCTTTGTTGTAGCCACTGTGTCAATCTATGTCATTGGGGGTTTTCCTCTTCTTTGTTGACACTCTACTTTATCCAGCATGATGTCCTTCCCCAGGTACTGATCCCTCCTGATAACCTGTCCAAGGTACAGCAGATGAAGTCTCACCATTCTTGTTTCTAAGGAACATTCAGGTTGTACTTCTTCCAAGAAAGATTTTTTTCATTTTTCTGATAGTCACCAACACCATAATTCAAAGGCATAAATTCTTCTGTGGTATTTTTTACCATTGTCCACTTTCACACACATATGAAGTAATTGAAAGACTATGACTTCGATCAGGCACACCTTAGTCCTCAAAGTGATATGTTTGCTTTTCATCACTTTGAAGAGGTCTTTTGAAGCACATTTGTCCAAGGCAATGTTTCATTTGATTTCTTGACAGCTGCTTCCATGGACATTGATTATGCATCCATAAAAAATGAAGCCCTTGACAACTTCAATTGTTTCTTTCTTTCTCATGATATTGCTTATTAGTCCAGTTGTGAAGATTTTTGTTTTCTTGAGATTGAAGTGAATCCATAGTGAAAGCTGTAGTCTTGGATTTTCATCAGTAAATGGTTCAAGTCTTTTTCACTTTCAACAAGCAAACTTCAACAAGCATTTGGCAAGATTTTACTGAGTCTTCCTCCACTCCTGATGCTGTGTTCTTCTCCACATAGTCCAGCTTCTCGGATTACTTGCTCAACATACAGGTTGAGTAAGTATTGTGAAAGGATACATTCCCGAAGCACAACTTTCCTGATTTTAAATCACTCAGTATCCCTTTTTTCTGTGGAAGGATGTCTCTTGGTATGAATACAGTTTCCTCATGAGTGTAATTAAGTGTTCTGGAATTCCCAGTCTTTCACAATGTTATCCATAATTTGTTATGATCCACACAGTTGAATTCCTTTACATAGTCAAATAAACAAAGGTAATACATAAAAATACAATATATAATAATGAGTAGTAATTGCTAAAATTATTATTTTGGAAATAAGGCAGGCATTCTAGACACCAGTTTAATTTGAATGTGGAAGTAGTAAGTGGATATCAGAACTCCATCTTAAAAAGTTGTGACCCAGCTATAGTTTCTAACATTTTGAAACAGCACAGAAACTGTTATTACACAGAGAATATTCAATAGTATTAATTGCAAACAATGTCTGATGTGTTTTCTAGATCCTCTACAAAAGCCCACCAACTCTGGCAGAGCAGTGTCCTTCTGCCTAGAAAATGCATCTGGAGCCCCAGTGATAGAAGCTTAAAGAGTAAAATTATACCCACTCCACCCCTCTGGTAGAAAACCTCAAGTTTCCTGTATTCATTAAACAGACACTCAGTGTAATGTGCCATAAAGTATATTCTAAAACAATTATGGTTGTATTTCATAAGGTAGCTACTGTTGCTGTGATTTGTTTGAAAAATCCAAATGCACTTTCCATTTAAATTGTTCTAGAGCTGGAAACTGGTATAGGCAAAGAGCTTGGACTTTGGTTTTAAGGCCCAGCTGTGCCACCCATTTATTTACACTTACTTTTATGGCAAAACAGGTATAACAAGACTATCTCTTTGTTTATTTTATGAGTTAAAGAAAATACTTCAAATAGGATTAATAGCAGACCTTGGACTCAATATTTAGTTATAATAACTTCCAGTTATTAGGCATCAGGCACTGGGAATTCAGGAATGAATACGGCATGAGGTTCTGAATAATGAGGACAGACAGATATGTAAGGCAGGTGCCCTAAATGCAACTTGAGGCATTACAAAATACCAAAAAACAAACCAAACTCACTGCCATCGTGTGGATTCCAACTCATAGCAACACCCATCTGTGTTTTTGAGGCAGTAGATCTTTACGGAAGTAGATTGCCCAGTCTTCCCTCCTCAGAGTGGCGGGTGGGTTTAAACCACTAACCTTCTGGTTAGAAGTCAAATGCCTTAGCCACTACGCCAGATATGCTATTTTATCTTGTTGTTATGTTGTTGTTGTTATGTGCCGTCAAGTCAGCCCTGACTCATAGCGACCCCTCCTTGGGTTTCCGAGGCAGTATCACTACGGAAGTAGGATTGCCCAACCTTCCTTCCGAGGAGTGGCTGGTGGGTTTGAACCGCCAGCCGTCTGGTTAGCAGGCAAGTGTCTTAGCCACTATGCTATTAGATTCCTAAAAACAAAGAACTGAAAACAAAACAAAAAACATGGCTATTAAGTCAGTTCAGACTCATAGCAACCTCCATTGTGTTTCCAAGCCTGTAAATCTTTAACAAGGTATATTGCCTCATCTTCCTCTCATGGAGACCTGCCTACGCCACCAAACCAAAACCAAACTCACTGCCATGTAGTTGATTCTGACCCATAGTGACCCCCATTGGGTTTCAGAGGCTGTAAATCTTTACCAGAGTAGATTGCTCCATCTTCCTTCCATGGAGCGGCTGGTGGGTTTCAGCTGCTGACTTTCTGGTTAACAGCCAAATCCTTATTCATTATGCCACCGGAACTCCTTACTATGCCACCACAGCACTGCCACCAGAGAGCCTAAAACAAAGGAAGGATTACCTAAAACAGTTTCTCAGAGAAGGGATCCCTTAAGTTCATACAATAAGAGCAATTACGAGTTTTCAAAGTAGGCAAGTGGGGATGCAAATATGAGAAGAGGAGAGAACTCTGGCACCATCAGGGCAAACACAAGTGGCTCAGTCTGACTGTAGTGTGAGAGAAAGATGACCAAGGAGGCCAGACACTGAGGTGAGGCTATCATTATGATTACTTTGCCCAGCATTTTAAGAAGCTTGTCTTTCAATAGTTAAGATTCTATTTGTTGTGAATTTGGGCCCTCACTTCAAATCTCCCATAGATTTACATATTTGATCCCATGTTCACGTTTTTGCCAGACCGAAGTGAACCATTTGTTTCATGATTACTTTCATATGGCAGAACATTCCCTCCTTCACTATTAAAACATCCCTTTTAAAAGTCCATCACCCTTTCCTTTGTTGACAAAGTGCATGCTCTATTCTAGTTTTGTTATACACAGCTTGCTTGGGAGCGTAGTGCTATAGTGCATTTTGTGTTTCTCAGATTCCCCTGAGACAGCTCCAGGGTGGGATGGTACTGATTAACTCCTCCAGACTCATTTCTTACCACAGCTCTCTCTGTCTTTCAGTCTTAACCACACCTAGATCACTCCATGGAGCTAGGTATGTTCACTTTCTCTCTTACTTTAGAATTTAGTAACTGCCATTCCCTCTTCTTGGAACCTAACTTCTTTCTCCCTCTTTGCCCTGTTATTCCAACTCATTTTCTGCCCTCCATATAGAATTCCTTTTCTCTGGAAGCTATTCTTGTCCCTCTAAGTTTCGATCAGCTGCCTTTCTCCCCTACAAACTCCCCTATTGGCCTCTACTGCCTTTGCCATGATATGTATCATGCTGGATAACCAGTTTTTACTTATCTGTATCCCTCTCCCAATTGTAAGCACAATGAGGCCAGAGCCAATGTTCATCTTTGTTTCCCCAGCATAGGTGTGGTGTCTGACACACATTCTGTTCTCAGTGTGTGTATGTGTGAGTGTGTGTGCACATCAACACACATACATGTATGCATGCATATGTGATTAAATGAGTGTCAAGACTCTTGTTCTCATCCTGACTCAGCACTTTCTTGGGCTTGCTAATTGTCTGTTCCCTCTCCTTTTCTGTCTTCTGCATTCACATTGTCAATTATTAGTTCAGGTCCCCATAATCATTCACCTAGATTGTTTCAAGAACCTTCCTTTGAGTCTGCCATCCCTCCTCCCAATAGTGCTCTTTTTTTGCCTACCTGTCATTTTTGTTAAAACATTAGTAAATGTTACCCTTCATGGAAACCTCATAGTTTATAGAAAATTTTCCAAATGCTTAGCCTTTCTTTCAAGGCTTTTTACCATTTAATCTCAGACTACCTTTCCAGCCACTCCTCCTATGAACTCAGTGACTCACCAGCACCAGACTATTTGCCGTTTCCTGCATGTCTCATCAACTGTCACATCTCTGGGCCTTTAATGCATCTATTATTTCCACATAGAATGCCTTTCCTCACTCCCTTCTCCACCTAAAGAAATTCTCTGAGGTCACATAGATCTTGTTCCTACTCCTACTCCAGCAATTATCACATTTTTATAATGGTGACATTAATGTCTGCTTTCTCCATTCAACTGTGACTTTCTTAAGCAGAGACAGAATGTCTTTTCACCTTTGTCTTCCCTGAGAGACCAAATGTAATGCCTCTATGGCACCATATGGGAGCTGGTCAATAAAAGTTTGTAGGAGGAATAAATAAGTATAAGAGTTTATGTGATTAACTTCAGTAAGAAATACTTTGTAACATATCTTTTTTTTTTTTTTTTTTCCTCCAATCAACGATCTCTGAGCACATTTATTTATGACCTGAAATTCCCATATCAGGTAAGATTTACAAACTATAGGTTAGCAAGTACATTTCTAATGAACATAACCTAAGTTGAAGGTTTGACTAAATAAACAAAATAACTATGATGGTTCTCAAACTGGACTGCCCATTAGTGTCTCCTAGAGATTTTTGGGAAATATGGTGGTGTAGTGCCTAAGGTGGGAGCTCTGGTGGCATAGTGCCTAAGCCATTTGACTGCTAACCAGACAGCTGGCAGTTCAAACCCACTAGCCATTCCTCAGAAGGAAGGTTGGGCAATCTACTTCCGCAGAGATACCACCTCAGAAACCCAAGGAGGGGTCACTATGAGTCAGATCTGACTCAATGGCAGACACAACAACAAGAACAGAGTCTAAGGCATTTGACTGCTAACCAGAAGGCTAGTGGTCCAAACCCACCAGCTACCCCTCAGAAGGATGATGCCTAGCCTGCATTTTGCACTTTCCATTTTGATTATTCTATACTAATTAAATCCAAATCTCTACATGTAGAACCTAGCCTTCAGTATTTTAAAGTTTGCCAGGAAATTAGAGTGTGCAGCCAAAATTGAGAACCACTACCCTAGCAGAAGAGAAGAAATTGAGGAACTAATGGATTAACCGACATCTCTGACTAAGGCAGAATGGAAAGACCTAGCATGTCAGATTGTTTCATATTGAGTTCCCAAGTCCTTGTTCTAGATCAGTGGTTCTAAACTCTGGCTACATATTGGAATCACCATAAGAGCTATTAAAAAATCCAATGCCTGAGCTTCTGGTTGGTCTGGAGTGGGGTCCAGGCATTGGTACTTTTAGAAATTTCTCCAAGTGAATCCACGTGCATCCAGAGTTGAGAGCTATAATTCTCAGAGTTTCTAAATAGCATCCCATTGCTAAGTGGCCTCATGGTTTTCCACCTAGATACATCTACAGTAAAAGTTCTACTATAACACTTTCCTTCCTGTGTAGGTGGTTTCTGTTGGCTAACTCAGATAAACTTCATTCTCCAGTGACTTCATGAACTACTTCAGACTGAACTTGAAATGAGCCACTTGACTCCCCTTTAATGACTCTTCCCTCATATGGAGTTAAATTGGGTGAGGTTTCTGGGGTAGAAGGTTTTATTGAGCACATTGAAGTAAAACTACCTCTATCTGACATTGATGGAAGAGGCGTGAAAATGATGAGAGGCAGCTACTTCATTCAAGTGGACTCCAGCTTATCTGATGCACACAATTCTCTACTAATTGTATCCACTGTCTGCTCCTCCTGAAGAGCTGGACTCAATGAGCCATTCCACACAGAACAGACACTGTAGGAGGTCACATTCCGTACTGAGAAACTCAATTAGGAAATACTTCATTTCTGCATTTTCCATCATGTCCTCTGTTCATTCACAGCATCCTCTTGACTGTAGAGGAACAGATCACTCTGTTACTCAATGTACTCCAGAACACTTAATAAACTTTATTTCAAGATGATGGACAGTATGGTGCAATAACAAGAACATGGGCTTGCAATAACGCTTACCTGCCACCAAATCTTGACTCTCTCAATTTGGAATTGTGTGAACTTGTTGTAACTTTGAAGACTTAGCTTATTCATCAAAATGGGAATGAAAGTAACTTTTACACAGCTGATGTGAGGATTAGTTGAGAATTTATTTAAAAAGTTAGTAGAATGTGTAGCAAATCGTAGCCATCATTCTCCTTTTTCTCCATGATTTCTGAATCTATACATTTCAATATGATTTCATATATTTTTTAGCTTAAAGTTTAGCTTAATGTCAGCACTAGCTAACACTGGAAGATCACTAGTATGTTGAAACTGAAATGGTTGTTTGGAACTCATAACACAACCCTTGTACTTGTCTAAGATTGCATATCAAATTGTGTTAAAGTTGAGACAAAACCCAGCCTTTCTGACTGCAGACTTTCATTCTTTCAAAACCAAACCAAAAACCAAACTCACTGCCATTGAGTTGATTCTGACTCATAGTGACTCCTCCTTCGGTTTCCAAGGCATAGTGTCTAAGGCATTTGACTGCTAATTAGAAGGCTGGCAGTTCAAACCCACCAGCCACTCCTCGGAAGGAAGGTTGGGCAATCTACTTTGTGGTGATACTGCCTCAGAAACCCAAGGAGAGGTCACTATGAGTCGGATCTGACTCTATGGCAGTGGGTTTGGTTTTGGTTTTGGTCTCACTACGGAAGTAGATTGCCCAATTTTCCTTCTGAGAAGTGGCTAGAAGACGTTATATCTGATAGACTGCACAGCCACTGAATTTTCTTTAAGTTGGGATCATCACATCAGCTTCATTCCTACTTGGATTCTCAGGTTCATCCATTAGATTGTCAATTCTGCTCTGTCTCAGTTCTCCACATTCTTAATATAGGCTTTTGAGTTACTTTCAGTTTCTTCTACTTAGAGATGTTGGTTTCCCTACTCCCAGGCACCACCCAGGAAATCACGTCCCTTTTACTTTGCAGGGAAAAGTGAGGTGAGTGCTTCTTAACACCAGGAACTGTGTGTGCTTCACTCTCTTCAGAAGGCTTCCTGATACCAAAAAAAAAAAAAAAAAAAAAGGATTTTGTACCTTAGAATGAATGCAGTTGAAAGGAGTTCACCATACAAGGGAGGATATTTTGTTAAATACCAGAAACTTCATCTTGTAGATAACTGTCTTCCCATATTTTAATATCTACCTACAGCTCAAAACATTGCTGTGATTATAATAACCTCAAAATACGGTACTTTTAATTTTCAGCCTCATTCTGTTGTCCTCACACTCTCTGAAACTACCAACATGCATACATATATATGTACCCTTTGGGAGATTTCTTTTTCCCCCAAGCACTTCATTTCCTGATGCTGAGTCTTTGCACATGCTTTTCTTTTTTTTTTCTTCTCACTTTCTTTTCTATCTGGAAAGCTCTCATTCATTCTTCAAAAACCAGTATCATTGCTGCAATACAATCCTTCTGATTTCCCACCTCCCTCTTTTGTGCTACCTCCTTATTTTGTACTTATCTTTAGACAGTACACTTAACCCATAAAATTATAATTTTGGTTCTTTGTGCTAGGCTAGGTGTTTCCTAAAGATGCTGTGGAAGATAGTAGTGCCATATATTATTACACATTCTCAGGGGAAAATGTAGAGGGGAAGGTTATTGGTCTGTAAAAATGGGAGAAATTTATGTTAAAGTTAAATTACTTACTTCACTTTGGGATTTCCCAGAATCTTTAATATGTTGATGACATATTGTGATCTCCATGAAGACTGAAAGGGAATTCAATATATCCTAAAATCTTTAGATATGGGGGCATGTTTTAATGTTTCATCTCCACGGACTAATATTCTGTGAACACTAAGGGTAATTTTGCACTAAGTAGTAAGTTCTCTGAGGGAAGATGCTAAGTCTAATATATTTATCTGTTTCCAGTGCCTAACATTGGGTCTGCCTAGTAGAAATTCAATACATATATGTATTGAGTTGAACAAACTGAATTGCATTCCATTACCAATTCTCTAAACCAATGCTATGAGAAGAATCTGGAAATAAGAGTCAGAGACAAGAGCTCTACCCTCTTTCCAAGAATTGACTAATTCTCATCAGTAACAGGCAAGATGCTCAAGCAGCAGTTCCTCTCTACTGCCACCCCCTCACTTCTGAATCACAACAGGTTCCTACTGCCTTCCCCAGGAGAAAAATGTGAAATGTTTTGGCTGGAACTCAATGACCAAGAATCTTGCCACCTGCCATACATTTTTAGGGAGAGCTAATCATTTGACAATAATCCTTGTTTTTTGTCCTTGCACAGACTGGCTGGGGTGGGAAGACCTGGCCCCAGCAGAAGGAAATGGGGCTTTTCCAAATAGTTTACAGCATGGATCCTGTTCTCAGCTTGGCAACTCCCACATTACTGTCTCTCAAAGTAACCCAAAGCAGATATGCTAAGAGACTCCAGCAATTTCAAATTGTACTTTTGGCCCAAAGGACCAGCTGGAAGCCCTTGAACATATCTGCAGGGTTGATATTGGCAAACATCCCCCTCAGAAGATGCTGAGTTCTTTGTTTCATTTGGCCAGGCCACCAGGGATACTGGCTAAAATGGAAGCTACTAGGAATAGAAGAGTCTAGTGGCTCTGGGTTTTGGCAAATTCTCTGGAAGCTTTCTTAAATATTCTGGGTTTGGAAGATGCCAAATTAGCTTTTTGAAGTTTGTAACCACTTAACTTTGAAACTCATATACATTTTATGGGAAATTTGATCCATATGTTTTCAAGCCATTTATTCTTAATGTACAAAAATGTTATTTTGAAGAGAAATTTTATTTCCAGAATTTTTTTAAGTCTTTTATTAGCCCCTTTTTCTTGAGTTAGGAGCCCTAATGGTGTAATGGTTAAAGCACTCAGAAGCTAACTGGAAGATCCATAGTTCAAACTCACCAGCCACTCCATGGGAGAAAGATGTGCCAATCTGCTTCCATAAAGATTTCATCCCTGGAAATCCTATGGGACACTTCTACTCTGTCCTGTAGGGTCACTATGAGTCAGAATCACTCAATGGCAGTGAGTTTGGCTTCCTTGAGTTAAGAAACAGTAATTTTTTTTTGTTGTTGTTGTTAATTTCCCCAAGATTACAAATACTTGATTCTAAACGTTTGACTCAAGCATTTCCAGAAAAAATGTTCTAAACCCAGCTGTGTTCTAAACTCCTCATCCTCTCTGCTCTAACCACATAGTCATCAGAAGCCAAACAAATCAAGTGGGTGTTGAATTGATAAGGCTAGCACTGGGTGATATGATGTTTGTTGATGTTTTGTATATTCTTGATGCATATAAATATCATTTCACTGTTACTTTTAAATTTCTTCATAAAAGTGACATTGTTCTTGAGTGTAAGCTAATTGATTTTTATATTTAGAATTATTGTTTTGTCTCAGTTTGGGAGAGATTTATAATGTTATGCATTCCAATAATAAGCATTTGCTGTGGACCTACCATGTGTCAGTCATAGAAAAGCCATGCACACAACATGTAGCCACTGGTATAAAAATGGACAATCAAGTAGTGAACTGACTTTCTAATAAGAAGTCAGAAATGTATGACTAGTGATGGAGGAAAGATCAAATCCAGATTGATTTACAGAGAGCATAAATGTTTACCAATTGCATAAGGGTTGAATGGCTTCTTAAAAGTAAAACCTAGCAGAGATAAGCAGACCTATCATGGCTTAGAAAGGATGTGTGCAGTACAGTCATACTCTTTTTAATCAGATTTATAAAGAATTAGTCATGAGCATGGGTTCTAGAATCAAATGAAGCTGAGTATCGGTCATGGATTCACCACTTACTGACTGTGTGAGTTTAGACACGTTATAAAACTCCTGTAAGCTTTGGTTTATTATCTGTAAATAAAAGTTTATACAATTTTAGTGAGATTTAAACAAAATGGTATATAGCGTGGTAGTAAAAAAGAAAAAAAAAGATAATAGAGTAATTCTTGGCCAAAAAGTAGGTGCTTAAAGTACATACTTAAGAGAAAAATAGAACATCTAATTTTGGAAGCAAACAACTATCACACACACACACACACACACACAAATGATTTCCTATTTACGTTTTCAATAAGAAAAGGAATTGACTTTCTTTATTCGTCAAAAGCCTAGGTCAGAATTTTGGAGCTTGAAGAGAAGGTAGAGGTCATTCAGTTTGATCCTCATCCCTTTGTTGTGCATGTGAAAGAATAAGCCAAAGAACACATGGGCCTTGCACAAAACTACAGAGCAAGTCAGAGAGAGCCAGGCCTAGAGTGCAGATTTCCATGACTCTGAGGTCTGAGTCTCTTCAATAACAAGCTAAGTTCACCACAACTCTCTGTACTTTCTTCATCCCCAGATCTGAGTAATAGCCATTGTTCTATCTATGCTGAACAGGAATCCTCCAGGAACCTTAGTTAGTGAAATGAGATCTACTAGTAAAGTGCCTTAAAATCAGCAAAGTGTGGATATAAATGTTTCCCTAGACTTCAGTCATTAAGGTAAGACAATTGAGTAATTCATTCCATGGTAACTTCATCTACAAGAACTGGATTCTATTCAGTTATGCAGAAAAAGAATAACAATAATTCCCCCAAGGAAGCTTGTTAATAAAATGTTACTGCCTTCTCTTCAGAGTGATTGTGTTTCTCAACTCAGGGCGGTGTCTCTCTTGGGGTTTTGGCCATGCACCAGGATATATGCATAGTTAAATACAAACATGATACATCAGTCTGGAGGGTCAATTTTTCTGGAAATTTTTAAGAAAGCATTATTTCATCTTGGAATATAGAAATATAGAGTAAAACACAAACCTGTCTGAATTAATATAAAACATGAAACTTGTAATTTTGGTTTTAGACAATAGCTTATATTTCATGAGCCCTTCTATACATGAATTGTGCTAAATGCTTCATATATAAACTCACTGAGAACAATTCTATGAGGAAGATTTAAAAATAATTGACACTGACAAGAATTGAATCTGACAGAAATGACAAAAACTGCTTAAGCCACACAACTCTTATATGTACCAGGATTCAAATTCAAGACTAGCTACCTCCAGAGGCTATAAATTTAACCACAGTGTTATATCACCTCTCTCATTCTGGTATTTACTGAGACAGGCAGTTTTAATTATGTCACATAAAGCAGGGAGTATTCATTCACTCTCTCCTGTTGGCTTTCAGTACTTGGTGGAAATTTTTGAGAAGTCTTAGATTCTAGCTTCCCCCGTGGCTGGTGATGGTTATATAACTTGCACATCAGTAAAAGAGCTGAATTGCAAATAGTCTACTAACCTGGAAGGAATGTCTGAATGACTCCCACACCACACTGGTGCTAATTCAGTTGGGAGAGTCTTGTGGATTTGCTGTTATTTTATTGGAATAAAGAGTTTGGCTATCACAGTCAGTAACTTGAGTGTGTCTTTTGATCCATGTAGAAATCACTCAGCTAAATGACATTTACATGTTATTCTTAACTGCCTGTGGAATCAGATAATCATTTCCCCATAAGGATGTCTGTAGCCTCTGTAATTTGTGAAGGAAGAGCATCCAGGAAGGACCACAGTGTCATGTGTGCCTGGAGGGAATATTTCTGGGTTGATGATTCACATACTTTTATAGCTTTAGCTTTCATGGTCTTTGTTTGTAAAAAGCAATTTGAATCTACAGGAGCTTTATGACTATGTGTATTCTTAGGGATGCCTTTGAGAGCATATTTCCCACATAAGTGAGATCTCAGAACATAATCTCATAAATGGGTGATCTGATTTACTTTGGTGTGAGAGAGGGCCCATGTGACTGAGTAGGGTGGAACCTCCTGTTCCAATATGCTAATCCCAAACTGTGCCAAGGATGAACAGATCATGAAAAATATTGTGTCATAAGCCCAGACCTTGGTTTTTCACCAAAGGTCTCACCAAATGGTGTAGGGCTGCATCTCCAGGGCCACAGTGTTCTGTGCAGGATGTGAAAGTTCATTGTGGAAGAAGTCCAAAATTTATGACTAGTCTGAAGTCAGAGGAAAAGTACTGTGCAGGCTCTGATTCACTTAGTACCCAGAGATCTGTTTGCAAAGTCAGGGGAAGAGATTTTGATGTTAAGATCAGCGACTTTAACTCAGGTGTCCAAGCGTAGCAATAATATCGCCACAAAGAGGAAATCAAACTGGCCAGAGGCCCTGTTAGTTCTCAGACGCTTCAATTTTGTAACTATTCTGGCTTGAGCTCCACTTGCTATCTGTTGTTGTTGTTGTTGTTGTTATGTGCCATTGAGTCGGCCCCAACTCATAGTGACCCCTACTTGGGTTTCTGAGGCAGTATCACTACGGAAGTAGGATTGCCCAACCTTCCTTCCGAGGAGTGGCTGGTGGGTTTGAACCGCCAGCCATCTGGTTAGCAGGCAAGTGCTTTAGCTACTATGCTACCAGAGCTCCTACTTGCTATCTAGTACCCTTTAATAGGTCCCTATATCTGATATGTAACCCCTTTCACATTCTTCAGAACCAGCCTCTCCCAGACATCTCCCTGCTCATTTATATCAGAATTCAACCTCTCCTGGATAACTGAAGGGATTCTTAACTACGACCCTGGCCACCCTGTAAGTCTCATCCTTCAGACCATCTTATACCCAGCTCCTGTGGTCATCTTCCTCACACAAAATTTTTAGTGTGCTATGCCCAGTAGCGTAGTGCCTAAAACATTTGACTGCTAACCAGAATGCTGGTGGTTCAAAGCCACTAGCCACTCCTCAGAAGGAAGGTTGGGCAATCTGCCTTCTGTAGTGATAACTGCCTGGGAAACCCAAGGAAGGGTCGCTTTGAATAAGATCTGACTCAATCACAGTGTGTTTTTTGTTATGCCCAGTTAATAAAACACTCTGTCGCTTTGCATTAAAATAAGATATTGTCCAAATTTCCGAGCATGGCATGCACAGTTGATGAGTAACCAGTCACCATCTAGTCAACTCCGACTCATGATGACCCCATGTATGTCAGAGTAGAACTGTGCTCCATAGGGTTTTTTAATGGCTGTTTTTTCTGAAGTAGGTCACCAAGCTTTTTTTCCAAGGTGACTCTGGGTAGAACAAAACTTCAACATTTGTGACAGCAGCCAAGTGTGATAATAATTTGCACCACCCACCCAGAGACAGCTAATCAACAATCCTGGCTTTTGATTTTCTTCCCACCACTCTCTCACTTACCCATATTCTACTCCATCCACCTGCAATGCTCTCTCAAACTCTGGAACTGTGCTAAAGTATTCATTCACCTGCAACATCCTGTGACACCTTAGCAGGTTAATGCATTTGGAACCGCCAAGTATCAGTTTTTATCACTGACCCTAAACAGCTTCCCCCTGATTTCCCCACCCAATATTGACATACTCTCCTTCTGAACCCATGCTATCCTGTCCCAACCTTGGAGGTATGTCTTGTCTCTGTGTATTATAATTTTGACCTGACAATCTTTCCCTCTAGACTATGAGCTCCTAAAGGGCTAAGATCTTATCTTACTTGTCACTCTGTCCATAGCACTTAAATAAGGTCCAGTCCCTCGTTTGTATGTGTGTGTGTGTGTGTGTGTGTGTGTGTGTGACTACCCTTCCTTGGGTTTCTGAGGCAGTGTCTGTATGGAAGTAGGTTGCCCGATCTTCCTTCCAAGGAATGGTTTGTGGGTTTGAACTGCCAGCCTTCTGGTTAGCAGTCAAAAGCCTTAGGCACTACACCACCAGAGCTCCCAGCCCCTCATAAGTTCTCAGTAAATCTTTGCTAAATTGTATGGAATTGAATTTGCTTTTTGCAAAATTCAGGAGCAGAAGAGATTTAAACTAATTATTTCTCTTCCAAACAACATGCCCGGATTAAGCAAAAGGTAAAGGGATCTATTTTTGTGGCCGGTGACATTTCAGCTTCCAAAGAGCAATGATGGGGCATTACTGCTCAATCTTTCCATGCCTGTCCCTTCCAGATGAAAGCTCTGCAAGCAGGCATTTGGCACAGCCCACTGCAAACTCAATTTGTATCTTAAAAAGAATCTGGACTGCTTTGGAGCAGTATCCCATTTGGGACAGTATGTATGATCTCACAAACCCAGTACTGCTGCATTTTTAAAAGCCAGACTTGCCCTCCTACTAGCCAAAATTACTTCACTTGTATCAATGAATGTCTAAGATTGGAGGACTTACAAGAGGAAGAAGCAGACTTTCTAATCAGTGCTGTGTTAATAAACAGTTACTTGGAGTAGAAGCTTCCTCATGCAAATTGTCTGAGTGGCAGACTTCAACCTCAGGATATTGGAGTTGAGTAATGGGAAAATCATATGTACAAATTTATCTCTTTACACATGGCTTATCCAAGACACATTAGGACTCCTGTGCGTATGAGGACTTGTTCAGCCTTCTGGAAGAAAATTGAGACTTATGGTGAGGAGCAAAGGAGCTAGGTACTCCTAGAGACAGTACCCTGAGCAGCTTTGGGGTCCAACTTTCAGTATAAAGTAATTCATAGGTAGCCTATTACTGGTACCTCACAAACATCCTCCATTGCAGTCATAGAAGAATATGTCCCAAGTTTTTTATTTTATTTTATTTATTTATTTATTTTATTTTATTTCTCAGAGATGGTAAGAAAATGGAAATGGTTGGGCTAACCTTTGGGTATAGAATATTTTTTGCCATAGTGTTGATCAACACTCTCCATAGAACTCCTCCATAGGGTTTTTTTGGCTGTATTTTAATGGAAATAGGTCACCAGGCCTTTTCTTCCATGACAACTTTTCTTCTAATGTACATACTAACATTTAGGTAAGTGGTCAAACACAAACCATTGGGTAGAGTAGAGACCTTTAAACTCAAGGGTAGCAAGATTTGGTGGAAAGAGCATAGACAGTATTTGTAGGCTGACAGAGATGGCTTATGGTTTAACCAGCTGTGCAACCCTGAGCAACTCACTTGTTTTCTCTGCAATTCAGATTTCTCTCTGAAAGTGGGAGTAATTTCCACCCCACTGGGATATTGTGCATAAAGTAGAATATAATGATGCAAGGAATGAACATCTAGTGCAGGTGGGAACAGGGACACAGCAGCAAGAAAAGAGAAGGAAAAGCAGAGTCAGCTGAGGCTGAACAAGGCTGCAAGGCATGGAGAGAAAGCCCAGGGAAGCGGCAACCAAAGCAGGGAAACTTTAAAAAGCTACTGAGGTGAGAAATAAACCACCTGGGAACAAGCACCAAAAAGAGGGGACTTGGAGAGATTAGAATCCCCATTACTGCCTTCTCTGGGGTTTGAGTCAAAAATCCAAGGACAATTTCATAAGTTCTTATTCTAACCAACCCCCTGGTGCACCCCAGGCAGGATGAAGTAAGAGTTGTGTGGGTTTCCTTGCGGGAAGGAATTTCAGCCTTCTCCCTACTGACACCAGGGCAGATGGAGAGGCCAGTCCCACTGTAAGGACTCAATGGCCCCTTGTTTTTGCCTTGTGCAGAGCTGAATGTAAGATTTAGGCTGGATGTTTTATGTAAGGGAAAAGAACCTTGAGGACTATATAATGCAAATGGGTATTCCATACATATCCACTTCCTCTCTCCAGGAAGCTGAAGAAAACTGGGCTTCTGGAGCACAGAAGAGCTAAACAAAGAACTTCAGCATCCTGTCATTCTGACTTGTGCGATTCCAATTTGAATCATGCCGCAAATGTAATGACTTCATTTTCCTGTGCCAGATCCCCTGAGGATTTCAGACTTGTTTATGCCTTTCTGAAATGAAGCTTAGCCTAGCCTAAGTGAAGGAAAACACTTCTATAGGCTGCTGGAGCCAAAACAAGAGCAGAGTCTATTCATGCTCCCTTGACAAACCTCATCCCCCCAGAACAAGGGAACTTTAGTCTCTAATGTCCCAGGCTTGGCAGCAAATGGAAAGCTGACTTCATGTCAGGATTTAGAAACCAATGCTCAACTATAAACCTGAATAATGAAACCCTGAATGCTCATCTTCCTCTTACCTTGGGAAACCTCTTACCACAAACTTTGTTCCTATTGTTACCCTAAGTCAAGGCCCAGTCTTGACAGCATTTATAAACAATGAAATCAGATCTGAGATCCATGCACACAGGTCTGTTAAATCTCATAAACAGTAAGTAGTCTCTTTTGCTTGGTATGCTGGATATATATTCCACTCTTAGCTAATAGTAACCCATGTTCCTTTACCAATATGGATATTTGTTGGTTTGATATTTGTTGCCCAAAACCAAAACCAAACTCACCACCATGGAGTTGGATCTGACTCAGAGACTCCTCCTTGGGTTTCTGAGGCAATATCACTATGGAAGTAGATTACCCAACCTTCCTTCTGAGGAGTGGCTGGTGGGTTTGAACTGCCAGCCTTCTGGTTAGCAGTCAAATGCCTTAGGCACTATGCCCCAGAGTTCCTATTTATTGACCAGCTACCATATGAGAGTCCCTGAGTGGTGCACATGGTTAAGTGCTCTGCTAAGGACTGAAAGTTGGGCAGTTTGAATCCATTTGCAGGTCCTCAGAAGAAAAGCATGGCAATCAACATCTGCAAGATCACAGCCACTGAAAACCATGCAGAGGACAATTCTACTCTGACACACATGGGATTGCTTAGAGTTCCAATTAACTTAACAGCAATTGGTTTGGTTTGTTGTTGTTGTGGGTTTGGTTTGATTTACCATAATATAACAGACAATGAGCATACAGACAAAGGAAAAAAAAATTCTGCCCTCCCTGTTTCAACTTTGAGAAATTCCATGGTGAAAGTTTGGAGTCAAGTCATGCTTTTCCCCCCATGCGGTGCTCGCAGTTTATACCTTACAGCATTGTTGGAAAGAATACATAAGAAAATGATTGCCAAGACCCTGCACAAATCTACCTATTCATTCTGTTCCCATCCTCATTTGGTTAAGTTTATGAAGTTAAACTCTATACCCCTTGCCTTCCACTTCAGTTTTCTCAATGAATTAAACGAAGGCAATGAATATGAAATCACACTGTAAACTGCAAAGGTCTGAACCATGTGAGAGAATTGAGTGGTTTGCACCCCTCAATGCTAACTAAGAGAAGTTGGCAAGTTCCCAAGGTGATTGAAACGGCTAAGTGCTCAACTACTAACTAAGAGATTAATAGAATTCCAATTGACTTAACAGCAAATGGTTTGAAACCACTCAGAAGTACCTTGGAAGAAAGGATGACAACGTACTTGAAAAAGATCACAGCCTTTGAAACCCTGTGCAGTTAGTTCAATTCTGACACATGTGAGGTCACCATGAGTCAGATTTAATGGGACAAAAACTGGTGTGACAGATTTTGTTGTGTTTTTATTTTTTTATTTTTTGGCATGTGAGGTGGATTGATACAGTGAGTATTCCAAGCTGGAAATCAAGACCTGTGCATGTGGATGCTATCTTCTAAAAGAAAAAAATTGTTTTCATTCACTTAACTAAGCAATTGAAATGCCCCACCCCTAAGTCTTGTGACTATAAATAGACCTATGTTAATTTTCTACCCAAAAGACTTCATGTAAAGACGTGGAAATGACAATACATGTATTTGGAGAAAATTTAAGGAAAGAAATTGCCATATGTTCCCAGTCAGAGATGGAATTAGAGAAGATTTAGAAGTAGCTAAGAGGATTTATTTAATCAGATTCATAATACAAAGTCAAAGCCCTTCCATCGTTAAATTCTTGCACATCAACTTGTTCCCACATAATGAGATTTTCATGTTGGTGAACTCATTTATCTCTTATTATGCAGTTAGTTGAGAACATTTCTTTCAATAATATACAATAAATTAAAATGATAAAGAAATGTGTTTGTAAATAATAGCATCTCCTAGTCTGGATGTTCCTCGGCCCCAAAACCTCTAAGATCAAACCCACTGCCATTGAATCAATTCTGACTCATAGCAACCCCCATTGGGTTTCCAAAGCTATAAATATTTATGGAAATAGATTGCATCATCTTCCTCCCATGGAGCAGCTGGTGGGTTTGAACTGCCGACCTTCTGGTTAATAGCCAATTGTTTTACCCATTATGCCACCGGAACTTGGCTAAATGTCTCTCTAAGGGAGAAAAACCAAGGAAGATTGTTCTGTGGATGTTATTGCAGACCAGTACTGAGAATTCCTAGGCTTGTGTACAAAGCAGAGTATAGAAGAACAGCAGCAGGCCTGGGACTCAAGAATCCTGACTTCTAACCCCAACTATACCAAGTACTCATTGGAAGACTTGACCCCAGGTCACAGAGATGTACTGAGTCCACTGGATACCAGTTTTACAGTAGGTATGTGATTAGAGATTAATAACTTCATTTTGTTGATAAAGAAACACAGGATCAGAGAGGTTCAGTAATTTTTCCAAGGTCATACTGACTGTCTGACCCCAGATTCCAAGTTCTTCCTCTCAAGTCCTTGGTTTTCTCAACTGCACAACAAGAAGGGAGGACTAAGTAGTCTCTACTGCCTGTTCCAGGTTTATAAAAAGCTACAAAACTATAGGCGGGGCAAGATGGCGGACTAGGCGAAGGATTGCACAGACCCTCTTCAACAAAGAAAAGGGAAACCAATTAA
>NW_006921612.1:1571396-1576690 GCF_000298275.1 Orycteropus afer afer
AAAAAAAAAAAAAAAAAGCTACAAAACTGAGGATTTTCAATTAACACTAATACATCTCTAGAAAGATGCAGAAGAGACATAAAATACTGAACAAGCATTATTCAGATATAAAGGATTTGAGTGCCAAACATTATATGCAAAAGAAAAAACTCTGACTAATTGAGAATTTTCATTTAATATATTACAAATGTGATAAATACATAAGAGTAGACTAAGCTCCATGGGAGAGGGGAAGCAGAAAATAATTAAATTGAAGTGAAGTCATAGCACCTTGCTGTCAGGTCTACCTTCTACAAGTATGTTATTGCTCTGAAATACAGAAAAAAATTCCGCACATTTTATATATTAAAGGAATTATTGAAATAAACAATGTTACTTGAGGAAAGGAAAGCATCTCAAAGGACTATTATTGCATTTAGTTAATATGGCATTTTACAGTTTATCCATAAAATTTGCATAAAAAAACCTCACAGGTTACCCATGTATCCTGGAGATATGTAAGACAATTGTTATTATCATAATTCAACAGACAGGAAAGAAGAGGTCACTAAATTTAATTGACTTTTCCAAATTCAAGTGCCTATTAAATCTCAAATTGGGGCACATTTTTAATTCTACTTTATCTTACTCCCTTGGTCTAATATGTGACAAACAGCTGCACTAAACAAATGTTATAATGGAAGAGAAAAAAAAAACAAAACAACTTCAAATTAGAAACTCTCATACAGATGTTTAAATCATTGTTATCTTTTTACAATAGGTGAAATATGCACCTTACTGCTTGGTTCACTGAAATTGAAGGTGGAAGTTTCCTAGGAAGGCTGCCTTTGAATGAAATTATACCATATATATATACTTAAAAGATAATCTCTTTTCAATGACTGATAAAAGAGAATAGAGTTGTCAATGGATTTTTCAATAACATTGAAGTAAAAGAATTGATCAAACCATTATAATTCAAAATATAATTAATGAGCAACTATATATCAAGCCCTTGACAAACCACTAAGAATATCATCAAATAAATAAAGCACAGGGACTGCCCTCAGGGAGTTCATAGTCTAAGGGTTGGAAGCAGATCAGTGAACAAGTAATTATAAAATGCCATGAAGTATGATACTGTTAGAATATGACCTTACACAGTTAAATAAAAAAAAACAGAGATGATCATACTACCTGAGGTAGATTGGTCAGTGTCAAAAGTAGTCATAAACCTGATATTAAAATGGTTGATAGGACTTTACCATTTTTAAAGTTGGAAGTGATTCTGAAATAATTTTTCATTCAATCTCATTTAAATAAAAGATCATACCATATGATATGCAGATCATACAACCTTGATTGCTGAAAGTGAAGAGGACTTGAAGCACTTATTGACAAAGATCAAAGACTACAGCATTCAGTATGGATAATAACTCAATGTAAAGAACATAAAAATCCTAACAAACGAACCAGTAATCAACATCATGATAAACAGAGAAAAAATTGAAGATCCATAATTAATGCCCATGGAAGCCGTAGTCAAAAAAGCAAACAAGATACTGCCTTGGGCAAATCTGATAGAAAAGACCTCTTTAAAGTGTTAATAAGCAAAGATGTCACTTTGAGGACTAAGGTAGATCTGCATCAAACCATGGTGTTTTCAATCACATCATCTCACATCATATGCATGCAAAAATTGGACAAAGAATAAGGAAAACCAAAGAAGGATTGCTGCCTTTGAATTATGATATTGACAAAGAATATTGAATATGCCATGGACTGCCAAAAGAACAAATAATTCTGGTTGGACATGCCAAACCAAAACTAAACTCACTGTCATCAAGTCAAATCTGACTCATAGTGACCCCTCCTTGGGTTTCCCAGGCAGTATCACTACAAAAGTAGATTGCCCAACCTTCCTTCCAAGGAGTGGCTGGTGGGTTTGAACTGCCAGCTTTCTGGTTAGCAGTCAAATGCCTTTGGCACTATGCTATCAGAGCTAATGCTTGGTAAAATAGAGGATAAGTGAATAAGAGGAAGCCCTCAATGAGATCAATTGACATCATATCTCAAACAACATGCTCAAACATGTGAGGATGGTGCAGGACTGGGCAGCATTTTGTTCTGTTCTATTTGTTCAGCTCTATGTGGATTCACAATGAGTCAGAACCAACTAAATGGCACCTAACAAGTGAAACCCAGAGAAGGCAACTGACATTCACATGACCATAAACTCAAAAATCAAACTCACCATAGTCAAGTTGGTTATGACTCATAGTGGCTACTCCTTGGGTTTCCAAGGTGGTATCTCTATGGAAGTAGATTTCTCAGTCTTCCTTCTGAGGAGTTTGAATAACTAGCCTTCTGGTTTGAATCAATTGCCTTAGGCACTACACCACCAGAGCTCCTCACATGACCATGCAGGGAACCAATGTCTGTGGTAGAACACAGGGCTATGGGTGCTGATAGCAATCAGCCACATGGTAGAACACGGAGGACAGCTGTGAACAAACTGTGTCCACATTTTGCCTTGGGTGGAGAGTCCTTCATTCCTCACAAAAGCTAGGTGAGGTACACATTACCAGTCCTAGCTGCAGCTGCTGTTGAGTTGAATGACTCATGGCAACCCCATGTTTGTCAGAGTAGAACTGTGTTTCATAGAGTTTTCAGCACAATGGCTGATTTTTCAGAAGTAGATCTCCTGGCCTATCTTACAAGGCACTGCTAAGTGCCTACCAAAAACCAAAAAACAAATGCACTGCCGTGGTGTTGGATCAAAGTCATAACAACCCTCCTTGGGTTTCCAAGGTGGTATCACTATGGAAGGAGATTTCCCAACCTTCCTTCTGAGGAGTGGCTGGTGGGTTTGAACCGCTAGCCTTCAAGTTAGCAATAAAATGCCTTAGGAACTATGCCACCAGTAGACTAAAACCATTAACCTTTCTTTTCTTTTCTTTCTTTCTTTCTTTCTAATCTCTAACACAAAACAACAACAACAACCTCTGGTAGCATAATGCCTAAGGCACCAGAATGCAGGCAGTTCAAACCCACAAGCCACTCCATGAAAGGAAGTTTGGACAATCTATTTCCTTCATGATACAGCCTTAGAAACCCAAGGAGGGGTCGCTGTGAGTCAGGTCCAACTTGATGGCACATAACAACAACAAAAAACAACCTTTCAGTTAGTAGCAAAGTCCATTAGTCATTTGTATTATCCAGGACTCCAAGGTACATACTCAAAACAAAGCAAAACAAAAACAATTGACATTGAGTCGATCCAGACTCATGGTAACCCCAATAGGGTTTCCAAGGCTGTACATTTTTATGAAAGTAGATTGCCTCATCTTTCTCCTGTGGAACACCTGGTGGATTTGAACCATTGACCTTCTGGTTAGCAGCCAAATGCCTTACGCACTGCACCACCAGAGCTCCTTAAGGTATATATTACTCCTAATACACAGGCTAGAGAAAACAATCAACTATGTATTGATGGACACAGAATTTGATACCAGACCTGTCTTCCTGTGTGTTTCCAAGCTTGCTACCTCAGTGGTAGGTTTACAAGTCCTTAAGTATACATGATAGATGCTGGATGTCATTGAAGGATCCCAGCTCCACACTACCATTTACGAATCGACATCCATTGTGCACATGATACAGTGAGCTTAGAGCTATAGTCTTCTAGGAGTTGTGAACTCATTCTCCATCACACTCAGAACTGACCAGACATTTGGATGTGATTTGGCCCAGTTTAGAGGCCACACAAATTGAAGGAGGTGACAATTCACAAGTCATTTTGGGGAGAATAATGGAAATGATTGTTGTACTCTGGTCACCCAGAGCCATTAGCAGCCTTGGTCAACGATGATTTCATTACAGAACTGTCTAAAGCAAGGGGATGTATGAGTTGGCCTTTCAAGGCTTCTCCATTCATGTGCCCTTGGGACTGTCTTTATTGGGTAGAGGTGGTGGGAACTAAGACATACATCTCATCTGGGGTGATTTATTTTGTGTATCTTTCAAGATTCATGAAACAGATTGTTAGAACAGATTTTTTTATTTTCCTTTTTGTTATGTTTTAATACTATAGTGTATGTAATGGCATAGAAAGAACTGTTTGAAATCTGCTTTACTCTCCCTTATTTTAAACTACCTCTCATCTACACAGATCTACATATGGTGCTTGAAACACTTAAATAAGTAGGCAGTGTTAAACCTTAAGAAGTGGGCAGATTTCCCTTTCTGATGCATCCAAATAACATCACCAGGGCTCTCCTATGGCAAAAAGATTTGATAAATGTGTTCTAATTTTTATGCTTATAATTTACAGTGAAAATTAAAGTTCCCTAGTGCCTAAGGCATGTGACTGCTAACCAGAAGGCTGGTGGTTCAAACCCACCAGCCACTTCTCAGAAGGAAGACTGGGCAATCTACTTCCATAGTGATACTACCTCAGAAACCCAAGGAGGGGCTGCTATGAGTTCAATTTGATTCAATAGCAGTGAGTTTGTTTTTGTTTGTTTGTTTGTTTGTTTCACAACAGATTTGGATTATCAGTAAATCATGCTCTCCTATTGTAGTTAGTGTCTATACATTGTTATTTTATGTCATGGAAGTTAGTAGGGATGTTTTATGTGGTTATTGACTTATGTTTGGGATATTGACTTTGTGTCTCTTAGTCAATTTAACTGGAATACTACTACTAATAGTAATATGAAAAACTTTCTCTGAATACCCAGTAGGTGAAAAAGTGCTATACAAGAAATATGGATAAACATTTTGTCCTGCAGAAGCTCCCAAGCTAGTGGGAACCAATACTTAAAAAATCAAATTTCCATCCAGCAGTCAGGCATGCAATATAATATGGATCACATTCCAGAGATGATAGTGAAATCTGGATGGAAATAAATAGGTAAAAAATGTGGAAAACTTTACTGACATACTCATTTGGAGAGATAAGGACTAGGTTGTAGACATTTTCTATCAATGAGATTTGTTATCTTCTACCCCTTACACATACATCATACATGAAGAAAGCAAAAAGTCATTAAAAAGACAAAAAAGGAAGAAAAGACTAAAATGGATGTCAGAAAAGACTTTGAAACTTGCCTTTGATCAGAGAGTAGTTAAAGCAAATGGAAAAAAAATGACAAGATAAAAGAACTGAATTGATTTCAGAGAGCATCTCAAGAAGACAAAGTCAGTTATTATAATGAAATGTGCAAAGACATGGAGTTAGAAAACCAAAAGGGAAAAACATGCTTACCATCTCTTAAGCTTAAAGGACTGAAGGAAAAAAAAAAAAAAAAAAA
>NW_006921612.1:1583435-1584574 GCF_000298275.1 Orycteropus afer afer
GGGGTCGCTATGAGTCGGGGCCCACTCGACAGCACATAACAACAACAACAACAACACAATCTTGCAACAGCAGTAAAAACAAAGAATACTTTATAAGTGTATACATATGTAGACACGTAAGCTGAACAGATGTGGGATGATGTATGGGAGTACACCTGCCAGCATATACAGATTTGGTAGAAAATATTTCTATATACATATTTATATATGCTGCAAATACAGTTATACAGTAGAGCATACAGAGACAAAGTTATAGAAATTTCTTAGCTGCAGTCAAACACCTTGAGGGACTGAGTCACTGGGCTTGAGGGCTTAAGACCATAGCCTCAGGGGCACCTAGGTCAATTGGCATAACATAGTCCATGAAGACAATGTCCTTGTGAGTGAGGTTTTTAAAGCTTTCAAGTGGCCAGTTAAGATACAATTATTGGTCTCTTCCTGCCAGAGAAAAGAAAAGTGAAGAAAATCAAAGAATGAAAAAAACAAATAGGCCAAAAGACTAATTGCACCACAAGACCCACAGCCTCCGTTAGTTTGAGACCAGAAGAAGTAGAAGATGTCTGGCTGCCACTACCAAGTGCTCTGATTGGGATCACATTAGAAGGTCCTGGACAGAATGGGAGAAAAATGTAGATCAAAATTCAAAATAATGAAAAAGACCAGATTTACTGGTCTAATAGAGCCTAAAGGAACTCCCAAGACTAGGGCCATTAGACACCCTTCAAACCTGGAATTAAACTCACTCCTGGAGACCACCTTTCAGTCACAAAATTGAGAGGCTTATAAAGATATCTAGGAGCTCTAGCATAATGCCTAAGGCAGCTGACTGCTAACCAGAAGGGTGATGGTTGAAACCCACCAGCCACTCCTTGGAAGGAAGATTGGGCAATCTACTTCCATAGTGATACCACCTGGGAAACCCAAGGAGGAGTCGCTATGAGTTGGATCTCACTCAACAGCACATAACAACAACAACATAAAGATATCTAGGCACTCTGGTGGCATAATGCCTAAGGCATTTCACTGCTATCCAGAAGGCTGGTGGTTCAAACCCACCAGCCACACTCCTCAGAAGGAAGACTGGACAATCTACTTACGTAGAGATTCCACCTAGGAAACCCAAGGAGGGGTCGCTATGA
>NW_006921612.1:1584674-1588233 GCF_000298275.1 Orycteropus afer afer
ATCTAGCAAAACATCTTGCATTCAGTGAAAATTACTGTTTGTTCCGAACAGTTGCCTTGATTTCGTGACACATCTGTGAAGGAAGTGTTGTATCTGGGAGTGACAAAAAAAAAAAAAAAAAACTCGTTACCATTGAGTCATTTTTGACTCAGAGTGACACCCATTGTGTTTCTGAGGCTGTGAATCTTTACGAAAATAGGTCACCCAGTCTTCCTTCCACAGAGCAGCTGGCAGCTTTAAACCACTGACCTTCTGGTTAGTAGTCAAGTGCCTTATCCACACCACCAGAACCTGACCACAAATTACTAACTCTCATTGTCATAGTCAAGGCCATCCTACTGCTGAAAATATGAACAGCATCCTTAAATCACTTTTTATTTTCTTGTGTAATGACATAATTACATGAAGACAAAACAGACTTCTAGCACTCTTATGTCATGTAGGTGAATTCTTTCCATTCAACCATTTCCAGCTTCTTTTAAAGTCTCATTAGCTAAGCTAGAAGGAAACAGAGAATCTAGCTGGAATAAAAACCAATTCCTTTAAAGTGGACTGTAATTCATAGCAACCTGTCATGTGTCAGTGTAAAATGGAGTTCCATAACTTTTTCAGTGGCTGATAATTCAGAAATAGATCACCAGATTTTTCTTCTAAGGTGACTCGTGGTAGTCTAGAACCTCCCACCTTTCAATTAACAGCCAAGCACATTAATCATTTATACCACCCAAGAATTCCCCAAATGGAATAAGAGGTCGTCTGGTAATACAGTGGTTAAGGCATTTGGCTGCTAACAGGCCAGTGGTTTAAATCCACCAGCCCCTCCAAAGAAGAAAGATGAGGCAGTCTGCGTCCATAAAGATTCATAGCCTTGGAAACCCAGTGGGAATCACTACAAGTTGAAATTGACATGATGGCAGTGAGTTTGTTGTTTGGTTTATTAACAGGTGAGGAGAACAAGAGACATGTTCACATGAACAGTTAGTGACAATGTTGTGATGAGAAACATTACTTTTGATTTCCAGTTGACTGGACTTTCCGTAAAAAAAAAAAAAAAAACATTCTCACAGAGTCGATTCTGACTCATAGCGACCCCCGTTGGGTTTGCAAGGCGGTAAATCATTACAGAAGTAGATTGCCTCATCTTCCTTCCTTGGAGTGGCTGGGGGGTTTGAGCTGCCAATTTTCTGGCCAGCAGTCAAATGCCTTAGGCACTGTATCACCAGAACTCCTTCCATTCCATTCCTTCCATTAGCAAGTAATTTTATTGATGTGCCAGCAGTGTAATAAATAAACTTATTTTACTTTTTTTTTTCTTTTTAATGTCAGTAGCTTCACAAGGGCAAGGACGGTGTCTATGGGCAGTTGTGTCCTCAGTATCTGCCACAGGACTGGGCACAGAGGGGGTGCTCAGTGTTTGCTGCACTGAGTTGACCTGCACAGTTAATGCTGGATTCCATGCACAGCAGCCCTATGTTTGGCTGTGCTCTTCTCTGCATACATGTCCCTTCTCTGCACACTTGCCTTGCCTCCCTACCTCCCTGCAGCACCACAAAACCACAAGACAACAATGCAGCAGGGGGGTGGGGACAACGCTGTGTAAGTGCATACACATTAAAAGACCCCGGGTTTGTTTGCTTTTGTCTGTTGAAACCTGACAACAGCTTAAATCTATTTATCTTGAAAACCCTCAAAGATAATACCAACAGTTAGCAGGAGGGAGATTAGTCATAGGCAAACATGTTTTTCTGATATTGCCCCAAGAAAAATATCCCCCCCCCTTCAAAGTTCTCTGGTTTCAGCATCAACCATTTTATGGAACATTAGGTCAGGACCCCAAGGTTCTGATTTCATCAGACATTCTGCCATGAGAAATTGTTGGTCGGGCCTCACCAGACCTTGGAGGATGCTTGAAATTTGCCAGCATTTCCACCTTATACATACGAAATTTTCAAATATGCCTGGTAAACCTCAGGATTCTATCTACTATTATAAGGGGGAAAATATTTGAATGACTAAATTTGCATCTCTGTTTTTTAACAACTTTGTTCAGTAGGCAGTATGAATGGACATCTTGACTGCATATATCTTAAAATAGTAATTATAATGTAAGTGGTAACGCTTTCCTCACATTTAATAAATGTTTACTGAACACCTTTTCATGCAGGCACGAAAGGGGAGACAGATGGGGAGACTATGGGGAGGCATAGTCTCTGCCATTATGGAAATGTAAATGGGGGAGACAAACATAAATATGGCAATATGAGCTATGACTGAAGTAACCCAGCAATTCACTGATGATTTGAGAAGGGACAGATTAACTCTGACTAGATGCCAAAGATTTCTTAGAAGATACAGCTCAAAAGAGTTAAACAGTTAGCTAAGAGAACACAGAATGAAGGTGTACTTCAGTCTCAGTATTCCAATAGGAAAAATTTCAAACTTTATAGTCAGAACATTTTAGATCAGGAAGCCCAGCATTTTATGTATTGAGTTGCCAAGGCCTAGAGAAGATAAGCAACCTGCTCTGTATAGGTTGGCCGGTCTGTGGCAAGACATGAATAGAACTCTAGCATCCTCTCCTGAAGCTCACGTAAATGGCAAAGGGCTTCCTAGCCATTTCACCCCTTACTCTAGCAGTTTCTCATGAAAATCCCATGATAGCCTCATGCTGGAAATGAGGATAGGAAACCCAGTAAGTGTAGACACAGCAAACACTCACCCCAACCAGTGCCTTCTTTGTCAATTCAGGTTTCAGTAATGGTTTATATGCACAGTTTCCCCTGGAGCTATACAAAGAACATCCTACCAAACTGTACATGACAATCTTGTTGTCAGTAGTTAATTTAGCCAACTTGTTAAATGGATTCATACCTTTTGTCTTAGCTGTCTGAATTTGCATCCTGTTGTCACCGTTCATTTTGCCAATTTTTAAGTATCACTGCCAAGATGACTGTGACTATACTTGTATGGCCTAGTGCTTGGCTACTCTGGACCTGAGCATCTCAATACAAGAGGAAGTCTAGGAAACTTGTTACATATTAATGCACACTTTGCTTGAGTCTCAGTTCATATGTTACCTTCCCTGAGTCACCTTCCCCAGAGCCTCAGGTAGAAAAGTCTTCCTTTCTCTATGGATGCTAACCCCTAGAAGTGTGGAGGGACATAGACATGGCAGCCTTGCTACCACTTCTTATTTATTTGAATATCCAAGTCATAGTGTTTTTCAATTATCTGAATATTCACACTGTCATTCATTTCACAACCTGTTACGAGGCTCTCCATCTCATTTAGAGTAAAAGCCAAACCCATTTCTAAGGTCTTTGGGGATCTTCCTGATCTGGTTCCCTTCTGACTTCTCATCTCTCACCTTTCTCTTGTGTACCTTGCTGCAGCCATTTTGGTCTCTTTACTGTTTTTCTCACTAATGAGGTCATGCATCCCCAGCCTAGCACTTAGAACATTGCTGTTGTTGTTGTTGTGTGCCATCGAGTCGGCCCCGACTCATAGCGACCCCTCCTTGGGTTTCCAAGGCAGTATCACTATGGAAGTAGATTGCCCC
>NW_006921612.1:1588333-1592750 GCF_000298275.1 Orycteropus afer afer
AAAGAAACCCTCAAGCCCCAAGTTGCAGCATTTAAAGATTCTATGGACAAAATATTGACTGATGCAGGAAACATCAAAATAAGATGGAAGGGATACACAGTCACTGTACCAAAAAGAAATGGTCGATGTTCATCTATTTTAGGAGGTAGCATATGATCAAGAAGTAATGGTGTTGAGGGAAGAAGTAAAAGCTGCACTGAAGGAATTAGTGAAAAACAAGGCTCCAGAAATTAATGGAATACCCATCGAGATGTTTCCACAAACAGTTGCCACACTGGAGGCACTCTACTTGGTTACACCAAGAGATTTGGAAGACAACCATCTAGCCAACTAACTGGAAGAGGTCCATAACTCACTGTCATCAAGTTGGATCCAACTCACAGCAACCCCTCCTTGGGTTTCAGAGGTGGTATCACTACAGAAATAGATTGCCCAATCTTCCTGCTGAGGAGTAGCTAGTGGGTTTGAAGTACCAGCCTTCCAGTAAGCAGTCACAGGCCTTCGGTACAATGCCACCAGAGCTTCCAGAAGAGATCCATATTTGTACCCATTTCAAAGAAAAAATGGTGATACCACAGAATGTGGAAATTATCAAACAGTATCACTAATATCACATGCAAATAAAATCTTGCTGAAGATAATTCAAAAATAGTTGCAGCAGCATATTGACCAGGAACATCCAGAAGGCAGGCTGGATTCAGAAGTGAACACAGAATGAGGGATATCATTGCTGATGTCAGATGGATCTTGGCTGAAAGCAAAGAATACTGGAAAAATGTTTACTTGTGTTTCATTGACTATGCAAAAGCATTTTACTGCGTGGGTCATAAAAAATTATGGATAACATTGCAAAGAGTGGGAATTCCAGAACACTTAATTATGTTCACGAGGAACCTGTACATAGACCAGGAGGCTGTTGTTTGTACAGAATAAGGAGATACTGCATGATTTAAAATCAGGAAGGGAGTATGTCAAGGTTGTATCCTTTCACCATACTTATATATCTGTATGCCAAGCAAATAATCCAAGAACCTGGACTATATGAAGAAGAATATGGCATCAGGATTGGAGGAAGACTCATTAACAGCCTGCGATCTGCAGATGACACAACCTTACTTGCTGAAAGTGAAGATGACTTGAAGCACTTACTGATGAAGATCAAAGACTACAGTCTGCAGTATGGTTTACACCTGAACATAAAGAAAATGAAAATCCTCATAACTGGACCAATAAGCAGCATCATGATAAATGGAGAAAAGATTAAAGTTATCAAAGATTTTATATTACTTGGATCTACCATTAACACCAATGGAATCAGCAGTCAAGAAATCAGACAATGTATTGCACTGGGAAAATCTACTGTAAATATTAAATCTCTAAAATGCTGAAGAGCAAAGATGTCTCTTTGGAAGCTAGGGTAAAGTGCACCTAACCCAAGCCATGGTATTTTCAAAAGCCTCATATGCACGTGAAAGCTGGACAATGAATAAGGAATACTGAAGAAAAGTTGATGTTTTTGAGTTATGGTGTTGGTGAAGAATTGTGAAAATACCATGGACTTCCAGTAGAACAAATAAAACTGTCCTGGAAGAACCACAGACAGAATGCTCCTTGGAAGTGAGAATGGCCAGACTTTGTCTCACCTATTTTGGTTATGGTGTCAGAAGAGATCATTGCCTGGAGAGGGATATCATGTTTGGTAAAGTGGAGGGTCAAGGGAAAAAGGAGAAGGTACTCAACAAGATGGATTGACACAGTAGCTAGAAGGATAGGCTCAAATATAAGAAAGATTTTGAGGCTGGTGTAGGACTGGGCAGTGTTTCATTCTGTTGTACATAGGGTCACTATGAGTCAGAGCTGACTCGATGGCACCTAACAATGACAACAACCCCTCACACATTGCCACAAAGTTGATTCCAGCTCATAGCAACTTTATAGAATAGAGTGGAACTGCCCCCCCTAGGGTTTTCAAGGCTGAAAATCTTTACAGAAGTAGATTGCCTCATCTTTTTCCTGCTGAGTGTCTGGTAAGCTGGTGAGGTGGAATGGCTGGCCTTTTGGCTAGCAGCCGAGTTCTTAAGCATTGTCTACCAGGATTCCAAAAGTCACCAGGAATACAAAAGTAAGTATCCAGAAGTAATTGTGTTAGCCAGATGAGAACCAACGAAAATATGTGAGAAAGAGAAAAGAGGTAAGAAGAGGATGGGACAGGAGAAGGGAATAGAGGGGAGGAGGGGAGGGAAAGAGAGAGATAAGAGATTGAGTCAAAAGTTCAGAAGGGTGAAAATTAAACATATATAGAAAAAAGCCCATGAACCACATTCTCTTTATATTAAAATATCGGGATTAGTCACCTAAAACAGCAGGACAGAGTAAAGTAAGAATATGTGCAAAACTTCACGATGATCATCCCCCATCTGAAGGAATTTCAGTAAAATCAGAGATTAAGAAAATGGAGTCAGTGCTCATCTGAGTGTCCTAGCTCTCTTCCCACCTTATAAGGCTGCTGAAGGACTGAACAAAAACATCCATCATCCAACACTCCAGCCCACACTTGATTTAACCACACCACTTCTAGCTGCTGTTGTTAGCTGCTATCAAGTTGGCCCTGATTCATAGTGACCTTTGACTCATGGAGAACCAATGCACAATGGGATCAGATCTTTGTGATCCATATGGTTTTCATTGGCCTATTTTTAGAAGTGGATCACCAGGTCTTACTTCCTACTCTGTCATAATGTGATGCTCCACTGAAAACTGTTTGCATAATAGCAACACACAAGCTCCATGACAAATGGGTAGTGGATCTTCATGAGGTGCATTGGCTGGGAATCAAACACAGGTCTTCCTAATGGAAGATGAGGATTCTACCACTGAAATACAATAACTTCTTTTTTGCTATTAATCATTTTGATTGCAATGGCATATGGAAAAAATTATTGACACATTAAATTAAATCAAAAGAGGGACACAATTATGAATAATCTGGAAAAAAATAGTTTTTCCAGGAAACAGGTGCAAATTTTAGATATCATCACTTTTTGTTTTCAACACAATTAAAGAGAATGTCATCTTTTGGTGAAATTACTACGCCTAGGAGCTCTGGTAGCATAGTGCCTAAGGCACTTGACTGCTAACCAAAAGGCTGGCAGTTCAAACCCACCAGCTACTCCTTGGAAGGAAGGTTGGGCAATCTACTTCTGTAGTGATACCGCCTCAGAAATCCAAGGAGGGGTCGCTATAAGTCGGGTCCGACTCGATGGCACATAACAACAACAGGAATAAAGTATAAGTATCAACAAGCGTCTAGGCAAAAATGGGTCACCTAGAAAACTGAAAAAAGTAGATTGACACAGAACTTAGCATAGCAATATTAAATGATAGAAAATAATCAAACAATTGTCCATGGACTTTTGAGAAAAATAATTTCTGATCCTAGAGTTCTGCATACAGCCATATTCACAGAAATATAAAAACCAAAAAAAAAAACTTCAAACTGACTGCTCTCAAGTCAAATCCAACTCATAGCCACCCCTCCTTGGGTTTCCGAGGCAATATCTCTATGGAAGTAGATTACCCAATCTTCCTTCTGAGGAGTGGTTAGTGGGTTTGAACCTCCAGCCTCTTGGTTATCAGTCAAATGCCTTAGGCACTATGCCACCAGAACTCCCAGATATATAAGGAGAAAGAAAAAATACCATCCACATACTGTTTTTTTAAAAATCTATTTTAAGATGTATCTCACCCAATGGAGAAATTTCATTTTTCAAGATAATGGATAAGGCAATTCACGTGTAGATAATGTGTTCAGCAAAATAATTGAACTGATACTTTTAATCTATTAAAAAGGAAGTATGTCTAAAATTTCTAAACCTCTTGATACATATTGCTAAATTACTTTTATTTAGGTCCTAGCACCTTATACTCCCTCCACCTGTGTATGAATCCTGCTCAGTCTTAAGGATTATACATATACATACATATATATATATATATATATATATATACCATGATAAAGAGCTTTGTTTATTTTTTGTATTTTTATTCACTAATTTTGGAAAAAGACTACTTTATGCATTTGCTAGACACCCTTGTGGCACAGTGGTTAAGTGCTTGACTAATAACCAAAAGTTTGGCAGTTTGAATTTACTCAGTGGCTCCATGAGAGAAAGACCTGGCAATACGTTCCCACAAATATTGTTGTTGTGTGCCAATGAGTTGATTCTGACTCATATGGACACTTAGGACAGACCAGAACTGCTCCATTGGGTTCCTGTATAATCTTTAAAGGAATACCACCAACTTTTGGGTTATGCTGTCAGTGATAGGATAATATCCATACACCTAAAAGGAAGACCCGTTAATATGACAGTCATTCAAATTTATGCCCCAACCACCAAAGCCAAAGATGAGGAAA
>NW_006921612.1:1600061-1622958 GCF_000298275.1 Orycteropus afer afer
ATATATTTGTTTAAGGAGAAAGGGAACAGATTGCAGTTATACTGTGAAGCTAGGCATTACTCAACCCCTCATAGTGTGAGTTTGTTCCAACTTCCATTCTGTTGTCCAATGTCTCATCCAATCACAGCCATGCCCAAGTCTATTCCTTTTAACCACTGAATGTTCACTGTCTTGCACAGCTAGCCAACTAACCCTAAAGCTCACCCCTTTGGAAAGAATATACAATTTCCCAGTCCAGATGTGGGCAATGTTTCTGAAATTTCAGTAGTATGACCTATTCTCCTCTGACCTCAGCAAAGTCAGCATCTTACCTGTTCTCTTCTTAGTGCTGTAAAGTAGATGTGTGTGTCTCCATATTATAGATGAAGAATTAATGTTCATAGAACTTCCAGAAATTACACGGGTGGATTGAAACCCACACCAGTATGACTCCAAAGCCAGTTCTTCTCCCACTAAATAATATTCCTCCATAAATAGCTAAAGTCAAAAAGTTTCATTAGTCCTGAACCAGAGAGAATTTTAAAACTCTCTTCCTCTTTCCCTCAGTTTTACAACCCAACTAGTACCTGAACTTGTGTGTGTGTAAATGTAACAAGGTATTGCCTAGAGGTACTGAACTTCTAAACTTTCAAAGATCAGGAGTTTTGTGAATGAATTCTTCCTTGTTTAAATTTTGAAGCATTTTTTTTTTTCCTTCTGATCATTTCTCTAGATGTAAGACCAGGTGGTTTGATTATAGTGAATATTAGAATGTCTGTTCTGAGGTATGATTTTATTCAATAGTAAATAGGGAGCCATTGAAGATTGTTGAGGAGGATAGTCAGTCACATTGTCAGATCTGCTCTTAATAAATCACAGCAACATGAATGACTGATTTGCAGATTGATACTGGCGCCAAGGAGACTACTAGGGGAGAAGGATTGTAGCAGACAAGAAACTAAGAAGAATTAAACAAGGGCAAAAAAAGTGAGGATGCAGAGGAAGGAACATTGAGCTGAAATATTCTTCCTCACTAGAGTGTAAGCTCTATGAGGGCAGAACCATATTGCTTTTACATATCACTTTATTTTTAGCACTCAGAACAAAATTTGAGTCAATGATCAATAAATAGTATCAAATTTTGTAGATTGTTTTTTGTGGAAAACTTGAAAGAGCTTTGAGTGTCTTAATATGTGGGAAGCAACAGTAAATAAATTTAATACTCAATTTGAAAGAACTATCTACATTTGTTGTATGGGTATAGAAGACAAAGAAGACTATTTCATAATATTAATAGAACCCCATGGCCAGCAAGACTAGCCAGAGGACATGCTTGTGAAGTGATGGAGAAATTGGAAAGGAAAATAAATATATGCCACACACATTGCACAGTAATAGATAGTCTCTGCAACTGCTTGAAAAACTTACTGTGACAACTTGGCAGTCAGAGCTCCAGGATGAGGCAGGTGTGGGCCATGACTTTTATAATAATCCTCCAACCATTCAATAGCCTCTGAATCCTCCTTTTTCCTGATGGTCCATACCCAACCAGTTTCCAATATCTACTGACTAAACTTGTTGCCGAGTGGTACAAAAGGAGCTCTGGTAGTGCAATAGTTAAGACATTTGGCTGCTAAAAAGAAGGTCAGTGGTTTGAATCCACCAGCCACTGCATGGAAGAAAGATGAGACAATTTGCTTCTGTAAAGATTTATAGCCTTGGAAACCCAAGGAGGGTTGCTATGAGTTGGAATCAACTCAGTGGCAGTGAGAATTTTTTGGGGGGGAGGTGGTACAAACTCTTTGTACTACTGACTACTAATTGAAAGATTGGTGGTTCAAATCCACCCAGCAATGCCATGGAAAAAAAGTTTGGCAATCTCCTTCAGTAAGACTATAGTAACTGAAAACCATATGGAGCAGTTCTACTCTGAAACGTATGGGGTCACTCTGAGTTGGAATTGACTACATGGCAATTGGTTTGCTTTTTGGTTTTGTTGATTAAACATCTGCAGTATCTCTTGTACCTATTCCCTACTCCTATTTCCACCATCACTAACCTATTTCTGGTCTCTGTTTCCTGTCCTGGACAATTGATACAACCTTTTTGACCCCATGTACCTCAGACATCCAAACCAAAACAAAATCCATTGTCATTGAGTTAGTTCTGACTCAGCAACCCTATAGGACAGAGTAGAACTCCCCCATAGGGTTTCCAAGGTTTTAAATCTTTACAGAAGTAGACTGTCATACCTTTCTCCCATGGAGCAGCTGGTGGATTCAAACAATTAACTTTTCAGCAAGCAGCTTAGCCCTCAATCACTGCGCACCAGGGCTCCTACCTCAGACATAACCTATCCTAAAAATCATTAATGTGTTACTCATAATACGTTCTAATTATGGTGATCTTACACTCACTCCAGACTTCCCTTTGCCTACCAAACGTAACAGTTTTTGGAACCACCAACCAAGGCCTTCCACAGCCTCATTTCTCATTGTCAGCCTTACCTAGCCTGCTTCCATTAAATTGGTTTATCCCATCTCAGTGTACTCTCTGTTTTCTTAACCACAAACCCTATTCACTATTTACCTCAATCACCACTTCAGTCCCTCCTCTGAATACTCAAGGGGATTTAATTTGGAACCCTTTTAGGATAATGGTAATTTTTTGTCTTGCTTATAGTCATCTATGCACATATCTTATTTTTTTCTATTATACCAAGAGTTCTCTAAGAGTAGGATTTGTATTATTTTTGACCCTCCAGAGACCTAGTCCTTTATTTGACCTAATTTGTAATTCAGTAAAAGAAAATGAATAAATGAATGAGTATGTGGTTTTAATTATTATATAAAAATAAGTCCAAGACAAACATTGCCCTAAAGACATTGGAAGTAGATGGTCAGGACTTGGGAGGTTGTTATATATACTCTGTTTTAGCTGGGAAAAATTCTGGAATAGTTAATGGCTATTTAAATACAAAGTGTTTGATTGTTTCTGCCATGGAAGACTTCAAATTAATGCTAATTGCACAAGACAAAAAGAATATGGCACACATAAAACAATGGATGACTGGAATAAGAAATGTAGTGGCCATCCTCTGAAAAAAGCATGGGGCTATAAACTCACTATATGCACGTGGGATTCCTGAGAGACTTCGATGCTTTGTGAAGAACTTTCAAATTACATATGTGGACTATAAATATCTTCATACTTCTGATTGTAATATTAAGAAACAATAACAAATAATATGAGCTAATATTTATCAGCCATTCTCTATGTGTTCAACATCTTCCATGATTTACATGGGTAGCACAAATGATTAAGTGCTCAACTACTAGCTGAAAGGTTGGCCATTCAAGCCTACCTAGAGCCACCTTGGAATCAACTTGACAGCAACTAAAAACAATGAATAGTATCTAATTTTAGCCTCAAAACAAGCCTATAAGGTATACACTTATAGTATCTACCTTACATGGGAAAAACAAACCTGAATACAGAAAAACTAACTTTCCTAAGATTGATGATTTTTCCACTGAATTCAACACTGAAATTGAACCCCTTCTCACATTAGATTGATAGAAATTGCCTTTGAAACTTAAGAACAGTAGAATCACCACTACCTAGTCTTTGTTTCTCCCCCCCCCTTTTATTTAATTTATTTTTTATTGTGATCTGGGTGAAAGTTTACAGAGCAAGTTGATTTTCCATTCAACAATCCAATACATCATTAACAACATTCTTCCCATTTCCTTTCTGTGCCTACCCCTTCCCTTCATCCTTCTTTCTCATCCTCTCCTGCTTTCCTAGTGCTACCCCTGGGTAAATGCTGTCCTCTTGATCTCATATGCTTGATTATTCTAATGAGTGCATATCCTCCTGGTATTACCATTCACTTTATAGGCCTGTCTATCATTTGGCTGAAAGTTCAGTCACAAGAGTTAAGTTTAGTTCCTAGTTTGAAGGCTGTCTAAGGGGGCTACCTAGTCTTATGGTTATCAAGCCATTCTTAATAGCCCTACAGAGAGGAGAAGGGATTACTGGAGCCTTATCTCATCTTGAGCTTCTCTGAGCAAGAAATTCAACTCAGGACTAAGTGTCCACTATGCTATAATGGTGTTCAGACCCCTATTTTAAATTAATTGATCCTCTTAGTGGTATCCAGGAGTAGTAAAGTTTTAAATGAAGGTTAAATTTCATATTAATGATTAAATTTTAGAAAAGATAAAGGAAGAGAGTGCCATGGATGCTTACTTTGTTTTCCATTTATAGGATACGCAGGTCTGGCTGTGAAGTCTGGTCATACTTCTTGGCAGACATGTTGACCCTTACCATTTCCCCATCTTCACCTCCCAGTCACTGATATCAAGTGCAACCAGGTTTCATCTTTACTATTCCACTGGCATGACTTTCACGAAAGTCACTATGGCTATTTTTATTACAAAATCCACTGGACATTCTCTAAATCTTTGTCTATCATACCCATCTAGCCCTATTCACTTCTTTCTTGAACACTTTCTTCCTTCACTTTCAAAGCCTGTCTCCCCTAGTTTTTCTCCTACTCCTCTAAGTGCTTCTTCAGTATCTCCACTTTACTATGCCAACCTTTAAATGTCAGTTTTCTTCATGGTTCCTTCCATATCTGTCTTTTTTCCTCACTCTGTTGAATTTCACTTTAAAATTTCTTTCGTTCCCAGAGCTATAATTAATTTTATAGTGTAATGACCTTCAAATCTATCATTCTACCTCAGAACTCTTTCCTGGATGCCAATTACCTAGAAAACACCGCCACTTGCATGTCCCAGAGTTACGTTAAAGTGAACACAGTTAACCCCCTCTTACTCCCTGGACCTCTTCTTTCTTCATTTCATCTTGGTGGAAGATTCACATAAATCAAGAACTCTATCTAGAAATCTAGGTACCATCTTAGACCCCTCCCCCTCCTGTGGACAAGTTTTCCAATCACACAGGAAGTCCTAAAACTTCTAGTTTAAGTTCTTCTGACTCTTTCAACTCATCTCCATGCTCTCTGCTTCCAAATTAGTTCACACCACCTTTTTCTCTCTCCAACTTTACAAACAGCCTCTAATTCTTCCATTGTATTTTTCCACCTTCACACTGCTTCACTTCAATCCAGTCTCTACACTGAAATTGGTGACCTCTGATCATGTCACTTCCTTGTTCTAACTATTCATAACTCATCAGTATCTCACAATTGCATGATGAGAGACTCTAGATTTCATCACAATATATTGTGACCCTTCATAATCTGACCCCTTCCTTTCTATCTTTATCTTTTTTAACACTTCACTTGCAATTTAGTTTTTAGACATTATGAACTATTAGAAGTTTATGAATCTGTCAGGCTCCCACATTTCTAGGTTTTATCACATGTCATTTCTTTGAACTATATCCCCCCCCCCATGCCTTTCATTGGCTGATTCCCATATATCCATGTAATATCACTTCCTCTGAGAGGGCTCACTAGGCCTCACCATCACCTTCCAAGAGTTAGTGAAATACGGTTGTTATGCGTTCTTAAAGCACTTTGAGCTTATTCCAGTTGTAGTATTTAACACACACTTGTAATGGTCCGTTTATTCCTCTTGTCTCTCCCCCAAGCTCTTTATGCAGAGTTTGGATTTTATTCATAGTTACAAGTCTTGTGCATAAAACATCAGCTAAAACAATTATTTGTTTGGAATCAATGAACAAATAAATGAATTCAGCATAGATTTTCTGCATATGCTTAATGACCTAACAGCTCACTCTGTGCCTAGATGATCCATTAAATCAAGGTTCACATGATCAATATACCTTGTAATTTCAGGATTTTGAAGGCTGTGGGAACCACATGAGTTCTTATCACTCAATGACTCATGTCTACCCCAAGTTTCACTTTGAATTTTAAGATTCAAATCAGAAAACCTGTTTCTTGGGTAACTCAAATCTCAACTTAGCCTAAGCAAACTGTGTTTGCATGATTTCCTCTCACTATTAGCCCTTTCCTTGATTAAAGACCCTAGTTCTCACCCTGCTAGTTGCAGTGGCATTTCATTAAAGTATGGAAGATGTATAAATAATAAATAAATCCCCTTCACTTCCCAAAAATATGTGATATGATTAAATGTTTGAGTTACCACCTCCCTTATTCTCTATGAAAGATTCTTTTGACTCTATAAATATTATTGGGCTCTGATCCCTGAGGACCCATTCTGTACTATAATAAATTTTAAGAGATCCACTCTGGAAAGAAGCCCATGTAAATAAATGAAAATTGACTTTTAATTGTGTGCATGTGAAGTCCTTCACAGTTATGGATTTTCTGCTACTCAATTCCAGTTTAATAATGACTTTCTTTCATTAAGTCAATAAACATCTACTGAATGTCAAATGAGCACCAAGTATTGTTATAAGAATGAATATCCAGAGATGAATGACATCCTGGTTTTGCCCCTAGAGTGTCTACTAGAGTCACAAAACTTGAACAAACAAACAAAAAAGAGTATTATCTAAATATGGGATGAGCACAGTTTTCCAAAACGTCAAATACATACCTCTATTATTATAGTTAATGAACTGTTTATTTGTGTATACTTGTACTAAACTTCTATGCCTGAAGCTCTCTGAATTGCTTATGAAGACTGGAATGAAATTCTTTAATTATTATGTTTTAACTTTAGGGCTTTGTTGCCATTTATTACAGAAAAGGACAAAAAAAAAAAAAAAAAAAAAAAAAACAAGAAAACAAAAATTAGCCTATGATCCCACACCTATATTTCATCCTTGTGTGTGTTAGTTCTCTTCCTTCATCCTGTGGTATAGGCCAGAAAAAGAGTTGCTTTGGGACTGGAATGCACAGATAGGTCAGCTAATTCTTCTAGTTTTATTGATATGAGAAGAATTAAAGAAAGACTGAGCAATTCAATATAAAGTGCTATTTCTACTATTAATACTAATTTCCACCCCAAGCCAAATGGAGAATTAAAAGAATTTACATGAAAATGGTGCCTGAGAAATAATTTCATCCAACCTCTCCTTTTACAGATAATGTTGACTGAGAGGAGCAATGCTGTTTTAGATAATATAGTGATGCTTCTGAGGTAGAATGGAAAAGAAAACTCATGTCTTCTTTTCTCATGTACTCCATTCAAAATACAGTAAGAATGATAGGGAGAAATTAGGAGTGGTAGATGGATACTCATGGGTCATAGTTTGGGTACTTCACTTGAAAGCTAAAAATTGATGGAAGAAGGCTCTTTAATCATGAGGAAATGGATGAGGTAAATTTGAATTTACTTTCTTCTGTTTTCACATGTATGATTACAACATACTTCAGAGTACCAAAAATATGTTTATATGCCAACCAGTCATCTCCACCTATAGGTGTCACAGACAAGTCCTAATCTTAATCATTATCCACCACATCATATCCACCACCAGGTTAGATCCACATACCTCCTCTCTCAGGAATTGGAACCACCACTTGGCCACTGGCCAAGCCAGAAATCCATACATTGTCCTAGCCTACTTCTGCATCATCTCTCAAATCAAAGTAGTCCCTACACATCGGCCAGCCTACCTTTGAAGTAGAAATGGAATCAAAGAAAGAACTCACAACTCTATCACTTGTATCTCAAGACAGAATGCCTTCTAGTATGTTATACTCCTTCTACTCAAAGTCATTTAATCATTTTATTTCCTAATTTAATGAGGCAGACTTATGAGAGAATAAAAGTAAAACTTGAAGGTAACAAAGTCACAGAGGGAAATAATGTGAGTACTCTATTATTATAAAGCTCACAAATCTTGAGAATCCATTCATAATTACATGCATTTTGAAGAAAGGTTGATATGAGTGAGCTATGAGCAAAATGAAAGGGAAACATTGACACAAAGTGAGGAATGATTAATTTTGATGAAGAGCTCCAGGGTGGGCTTCAGAGAGGAGGTAATGTTAAGCTTTTAGCTGAAAGTAACACAAAACCAAAAAAAAAAAAAAAAGGATTCAAAAATTTGAATGGAACATAAAAATCATGCTAGGAAAATATAATGGACAAAAGATAAACGCTAGAAATATATATGATAGGTTCAGACAACGACTAATTTTACCTAATCATGTGCTACTTCTGGAAACATCTTTTTTTTTTTTTCTACTTAAACTTTTTCTTGCTTTGTAAGATATATCTCAGGTGTCATGTATTCTAGGAGGTTTTAAAAGTTCATCTAGTCCAGTATGGGTCAAGTTCCCTTCCTCTGTATTCTGCATCAGCCAGTATTTACCTCACTTATCCCACTGTAAGTTCTCTGCTGACAAAATTAAATGCCAAGCACAGGACTTTATTCATAATAGGAATGGGTCCTCCCTCCTAGGGCAGGGAGGAAGAGTGGAGTTGTGCAAAAGTAATAAGAATGCCAGGATAGAAAGTTAGATGGACAAGGACAAAATATTAGATTAGCTATCATGAAAAACCTTTCACAACACCAGATCTCTCTTTTACAACACACACACACACACACACACACTATATATATATATATATATATATATATATACACACACACACATATACAGATTAATGAGTGGTTAAACTGTAAAGGTACTCAGTTTAGGAAAATATTCAGAAGAAAGAGCAAAACTGAAAGAAGAATGCAGACAAGTTAAATAAATAAATAAATAAGAAGAACTAACAGAAACTTCCTGTAGACATCTGTACTTCTCTATGAAATAATACTTCCATCTTAACAGGCTGAAGGAGGCAAGAGGAAATGCCTACGCTCTTCTGAAGAAAAGTAATTCAATAGGAAACTATTACATAAAGTAAGAACAACCAATAATTAATTTTATCCTTAATCAAAGAAATGTTAGTGTAGAAAAGTTACCATCCGACTCTAGAAAGAGCTTGAAAGTTGAAGATAGGACACAGAGAAAATATTTCTAGGGAATTACTAACCATCAGTTAGATCTCAGCTAGTTTTGTATTCTAAAGTACATATTTATTCCAAAAAGACCTCAGGCCAAGAATTATATGTAGTCTATGTTTGTAGTCTTTTTTAAACAGAAACAAAAGCAAATATTCTTTGGAGCAATTTGAGCACTCAAACCAGGCCTCAAATACTTTCTCCAGAAAATGTTTCAAAAAACATTAAAAAAAAATAAATAAAAATCATGCAATAGAAGGAAAGCTGGGACCATGGTGAGAGTCAGCTAAAGCAGAAAACAATATTAAATTCTGCAGAGAATTCAGATACTTAAATTTGTATGAGTATAAATGCTTATGTATATATACTTAAATAAAACAGAGAACCAAAGGCAAGATTTAATATCAAAGAGTTGATTTTAAAAATGGCCATACTGAATTAAAAAAAAATTATAGGAATTAAATCTATAATAATTAAAATTTTTAAATCAACTGATGAGTTGGCCAATAGATTAGACAAGTTGAAGACTGATCTGACATAATTACTCATGATGTAGAACAACAAGACAAACAAGATAAATCATGAAAGAAATGTTGAGAAATATTCAATGAAGAGGTCTGACATAGATAATCAGAGTTCCATCAGGATTTTATTTTCAGTACAGTAAAGAGTCTTCCAAGGTGATACTGCATGGTTTAAAATCAGTAAGGGTGTGCATCAGGATTGCATCCTTTCAACCACACTTATATAATCTGTATCCTCAGCAAATAATCCAAGAGCTGGACTAAACGAAGAATATAGCATCAGGCTTAGAGGAAGACTCATTAACAACCTGAAATATGTAGATGACATGACCTTGATTGCTGAAAGTGAGGAAGTTGTGTAGCAATTACTGATGAAGATGAAATATTATAACTTTCAGTATAGATTACACCTCAACATAAATAAAACAAAAATCTTCACAACTGGACCAATAAGCAAAATCATGATAAATAGAGAAAACATTGATATTGTCAAGGACTTCATTTTACTTAGATACACATTCAATACTCATGGAAGCATCATCAAGAAATCAAATGATGTATTGTATTGGATAAACCCTATGCAAAAGACCTATTTTGTAGTGTTAAAAAGCAAAGAGCTCACTTTAAAAACATAGCTTCATATGGGTATGAGAGCTGGGAAATAAATAAGGAAGACTACAGAAGAATTGATGCATTCAAATTGTGGTATTGGTGATGGATATTAAATGTACCATGGACTGCTAGAAGAATGAACAAGGAATGCTCCTTACAAGCAAAAATGGCCAGATTTCTTCTCTTATACTTTGGCCAAGTTGTCAGAAGGGACTAGACCCTGGAGAAGGATATCATGGATGGTAAAGTAGAGGGTCAGCAGAGAAGACCCTCAATGACATGAATTGATACAGTGGCTGCCACAGTGGTCTCAAACATAATAACAATTAAAAGGATGGTGCAGGACCAGGCAGCTTTTCATCCTGTTATACACAGATAGGGTCACTATGAGTCAGAACCAACTCAACCACACCTAACAGCAATAAAGTAATGGGTCAGCAAAAACATGGAAAACTCTCAATAAGCTGAATTGACCCAATAGACTCAAACATACAGATGATCATGAAATGGCAAGTTGTTGTTGTTGTTGTTATGTGCCGTCGAGTCGGACCCGACTCATAGCGACCCCTCCTTCGGTTTCCGAGGCAGTATCACTACGTTAGTAGATTGCCTCATCTTCCTTCCGAGGAGTGGCTGGTGGGTTTGAACCGCCAGCCTTCTGGTTAGCAGTCAAGCGCCTTAGGCACTATGCTACCAGAGCTCCCATGAAATGGCATAGGACTGGTAAATATTTTGTTCTGTTATACATGAAGTCATGATTTGGAGCCAAGTCAACAGCAACTAACAACAAGAGAAGAATTTTATTGATAAAAGGGGGGAAGCAAAATTTAAAGTCAGAGTAACAGAAAATTTTCCAGGACTGATAAAAACATGAGTCTTCAAATGTGGGTAGCCCACCATGCTCCAAACAGGATACATTAAAAGAACCAGTATTATCATGTACAAACATTTTAGTGAAACTGAAAATCATTGAAGACAAAAATATCTTAAAAGTCTCAGAAAAAAAAAAGACACATTTCCTACAAAGGAAAGATATTGTCACTGACAGAAGTTAGGGAAACAATCTCTTCAAACCTTTAAGATAAATACTTGCCAAGATGGAATTGCACACTCTACAAAACATCTTTCAAGAATAAGAACAAATTTAAAAATGTAGTATAAGCCAGCCCAATATTTATTACCAACAGACACACACTACACAAACTTCAAAAGTATGTTCCCAAAAGGAAAGTCTGCGAAAGAAGAAGAAATGGTGATCAAAGAAAACAGTATGGGTAAATCTAAACAGGTACTGACAGTTAAAACAATAATCACAAAAATAATAATATCTAATTCATAAGGCAAAATGACAAGAGAAGAGAGATTGAGGGACTGCAACAATTATATTCAGAATGGAAATGACTGTTGTTGTTGTTGTTAAGTGCCGTCAAGTCGTTTCCGACTCATAGCGACCCCATGCACAGCAGAACGAAACACTGCCCGATCCCGCGCCAGCCCCACAATCCATGCTATACTAGAGCCCATCATCGCAGCCACTATATCAATCCATCTCCCTGAAGGCCTCCCCCTCTTTCGTCGACCCTCCACCCTACCAAGCATGACATCCTTCTCCAGGGAATGGTCCCTTCTGACAACATGACCAAAATAGGTGAGACAAAGTCTGGCCATTCTTGCTTCCAAGGAGCATTCTGGCTGCACTTCCTCCAGGACAGATCTGTTAGTTCTTTTAGCAGCCCACGGTACTTTCAGCATTCTTCGCCAGCACCACAACTCAAAAGCATCAATTCTTCGGTCTTCCCTATTCATTGTCCAGCTCTCACATGCATACCAGGCGATTGGAAATATCATGGCTTGTGTCAGGCGCACCTTAGTCCTCAAGGAGATATCCTTGCTCCTCAGCACTTGAAACAGTTCCTTCACAGTTGACTTTCCCAATGCTACACGTCGTCTAATGTCCTGACTGCTGCTTCTGTTGGCATCGATTGTAGAACCAAGCAACGTGAATTCCTTGACAACCTCAATCTTCTCTCCATTTATTGTGATGCTGCTCATTGGTCCAGTTGTGAGGATTTTTGTTTTCTTTATGTTGAGATGTAATCCATACTGCAGACTGTATTCTTCAACCTTCATCAGTAGGTGCCTTAAGTCATCCTCACTTTCAGCAAGCAAAGTTGTATTGTCTGCATATCTCAGGTTGTTAAGGATTCTTCCTCCAATCCTGATACCACGTTTTTCTTCATATAGTCCAGTTTCTCGGATTATTTGCTCAGCATATAGATTTAATAAGTGTGGAGAAAGAATACAACCTTGACGCACTCCCTTCTTGATTTTGAACCATGTAGTGTCCCCTTGTTCTGTTTGAACGACAGCCTCCTGGTCAAGGTACAGATTTCTCATGAGTACAATCAAGTGCTCAGGGATTCCCATTCTTCTCAATGTTATCCATAATTTGTCATGATCCACACAATCAAATGCCTTTGCATAGTCAATAAAACACAAGTAAACATCTTTCTGGTATTCTTTGCCTTGAGCCAAGATCCATCTGACAACAGCTATGATATCCCTTGTTCCATGTCCTCTTCTGAATCCGGCTTGAACCTCTGGAAGTTCTCTATCAATATACTGCTGCAAACATTTCTGAATTATCTTCAGTAAGATCTTACTTGCATGTGATATTAATGATATTGTTCTATAATTTCTACATTCTGTGGGATCACCTTTCTTTGGAATGGGCACAAATATGGATCTCTTCTAGTCAGTTGGCCAGGTAGCTGTCCTCCAAATCTCTTGGCATAACTGAGTGAGCACCTCCAATAGGGCATCTGTTTGTTGAAATATCTCAATCGGTATGCCATCAATTCCCGGAGCCTTGTTCTTCGCCAGTTCTTTCATTGCAACTTTGACTTCTTCCTTCATTACCATTGGTTCTAGATCATATGGCACTTCCTGAAATAGATGAAGATCGATCAGTTCTTTTTGGTACAGTGACTCTGTGTATTCCTGCCATCTTCTCTTGATGTTTCTAGAATACCAAAAATTAAGAGAGCCTTATATACATTGCTTAGGAAGAAGAAAAGACTGTTAACTCTACTCTTTGCCGTTTTAATTCACTCAGTATAATTTCTAGACTCATTAATAAGTGTAAAAGGACTGCTTCATTTCCAAAACAGTGAAAAAGATTGAATCATTAATAAAACTTAGTCTAGCCAAAGGAAGGAAGAAAAAAAAAGGGGGGGGAGAGGGGGACAAATAGGTTGCAGAAAATAAATAGAACTTACAAAATGAATTGCAATTTATAAGTAATTACATAAAAAGATAAAAATTATCAAAGTATACCTAAAAATAATAAAATACATATATATTTACAAGAGTCTCACCTAAAACACAAAATCATAGAAATGTATACATATGCATATGCATAAACATGTATGTGTGTATATATATGTATTTATATAATGTGTATATGTATACATTTCTATGTAAAAAATTCATCTTCTAAAATAAGAAAATGAGACTGTTTAGAAGACTTTAGAAGCCCTTGAGAGTGCTAAATGCCATACCTAAATTCTGCAATTTTTCTGTTCAGTTATTCTCCCCCCAAACAAGAAATACTCTTATCACTCAGAGCTGACCAGGCACACTGTGTTCCTGATGATCTGTTTTTCTTCACTGATATCTTAGTGTGAGGCCTCCTGCTATTTTATCACTATTGCTGACCTCACACTGCCGTGAAATGCATTAGATGTTTCGTTTCCTCGCAACAGAAATGTCACAGACTCCCTCATTCTTTGCCTACCCATCTAGAAGTCAGCAGTCATGGCTTCTTTTCTTACCCTCTGGAAGTGGAAAATCTACTGTGCTGATCAACTGTTTTATTAAAACTCAAATTTTGCTGTCACTGTACTCAGAGGCCTCATTTTTGATTGAGAGTCAGCCCTTGCCCATGCTCAGGTCCCATGTCTCTCTAAGAGCATGTCAGCAGTTCTAGGAAGGAGGGTGAGGAAAGAGCCTTACCTAGAAGAGCAACATCCTGAACTTGACTCTGACTTTTATTTTGCCTGAGCATTTTGAACTACAGAGTTCTCATCTAGATAATGGAGAAAGCAAATATTATCAATAGCCTTGTACCATTTGACCCCCTGAAGATCTCTCAAATATGAGCTGTTTTTACTTTTTTTTTTTTTTCAATTCTCTATTTCATAGTTTTGTTTTTTTTTTTCTGTTAGGTGCCGTCAAGTCAACTTTGACTCACATCAATGCCATGTAACAGAGTATATTTGCCCCATAGGGTTTTCTTGGCTAGAATCTTTATGGGAGCAGATGGCCAGGTCTTTCTCCTGCAAAGCTGCTGGGTGAGTTTAAACCGCCAATACTTTAGTTAGAAGCCAAATGTTTAATTGTTGTACCACCTAGGTTCCTTATTTCATGGATTAGAAACTGAAAGTTATGAAGAGTAAGCCACCTTTCTAAGTTTACATAGACAGAAAATGACAGAGCTGAGACATGAAACTAGACTTCTGAAGCCAGGAGTTCCTGGGTGGTACAAATGGTTAATATGCTTGACTACTAACCATAAGGGTGGAAGCTGGAATCCACCCAGACATGCCTCAGAAGAAAGGCCTGGTGATCTACATTTGAAATATCAGCCTTTGAAAACCTTATGGAGTTCAGTTCTCTGACACACATGAAATTGCCATGACTCAGAGTTGGCTTAATGATTACTGGTTCTGAAGTCAAAGGTTTTGCTCTTTTCCTACAGCAACATCCTTGATGTGGGGCAGGCCAAATGAAATGTGCTCAGACAATTTTCTGAATTCATCAAGCACTGTAGCTATTATTATCCCTCATATCTTATTCACTACTGATATGGATTTTGCATGGACGGGATTACCCTAAAACCAAGTATCTGCACATTGTTATTTCAGGTTATTCAAGTAAACTCTCCTTCCCTCCTCAAAAGGCTGGTGAGAATGGGACAAGTTAATTTTTTTTTTTTTTTTTTAGTGAAATTCTGAGGTTCTGTTCAAAATGCAGGGATCTAAGGAGAGGACCCATCCTTTAAATTATTTCTGTTCTTTAAATTTGTGACATTTGTTTATTAAGATATTTTCCAACTTAAGTTTGATCAAGGGAAGAATCTCCATTTCTGAGGCATTTGTGTTGGGGATGCTACCTCTAGGGATAGGGAAAGACCAGAGAGTGAGACTTGAAAGTCCAAGATGAAATCACTTCCTTCAGAAGATCAGACTACCCCAGTCTGAGGTAGCCATTTGAGAAGAGGGTTCTTGTCAGACCTCTCCAGTGACTTGTTTTATTGTTTAATGTATTAGTTATCTTATCCAGCATTTGTGAACTTAGTCCTCTGAGTACTAAAAATAAAAGTAGAGTCAAATCACATTGATATGAAGAAAACAGAGGATTGATTTGATTGTTATAGAAGTGCTACACAAATAGTAGAAGCTAACATTTATTAATTATGCACTTGATTCAGGCATGATCTTATTTAATTACTTCCTCATGTAATCATCACAATAACCCTGCAGTAGGTAGATACTAGGAGCCTCGGTGGTGCAATGGTAAAGTACTTGGCTGCTAACTAAAACATCAGCAGTTTGAACTTGCCCAGTGGTTCTGTTGGAGAAAAACCCAGAGATTTTTTCTTGTAACTATTACAGCCTAAAAAACTCTGTGAGTAGTTTTAGTCTGTCACATGGGGTCACTATGGGTGGAAAATTGACTTCCCTGCACCTAACAGTAAAAATAAGTAGATACTGGTCTATTGTCATTTGCCAGATGTGGGAACAGGAACAGAGAAGTTATAGACTTCTCCCAAGATCATATAGATGTAAATGGTGATGCCAACACCCAAACCCAGTGTTGCCTTATCTATGGGCACCTATGTTCTTGACCTTCATGACTAAATGTCAAATGTTACTGGGTGGTCCCCCAGTTAAGAAAAGGTTTCCTTAGGTTCCCAATAAGCTTCTTCCTTATCAGTGCTGTGAGGAGCCAGGGAGCTGATGTGTTTGTCTTGCCTGTCCAACAGGACTTGCTAAAGACTGATCTTTGGGATATGGATGCCCTCCAGTTCCTTTATTCCAGCAGAGGGACGCCACTTCTATATCTCACCTTGTTTATTTTCTATGGAGAATACCATATAATTTGACTGCAGAGTTGAATCATGTCAAAATTTAGCAACCCTAATATGATCTGCAGGAAAAAATTCAGATGGTCTACCAATGAAGCATAAATAGCAAAAGTGAAGAATAGGAAGTACAGGAAAAAAAAAAAAATCTTACAAAATTGGCACAGACATATAACAAATGAGTAACAGGAAATGCTGGAAGGCAAGGTTAAATGCTAAAAAGGGAGCATCTCAGGAAAGATCTTTATCATCGAGAACTTGTTTCCTCTCAACCAACAGTAGCCTTGGTTCCCAGGGACCTGTTTTCTTAAAGAGCAAAGAGCAAAATTATCAGTGTCCCGGGTGCCTTTGGTAAGTGATCTAAAGGGAAAGCACAGCTTCTTCTGGATCAACATGTGTTTACCTACCCGTTAGTGGTATCAGAATAAACATTTGACTCAGTGAAGAGTGGGACTGGCTTCTCTGAGCAACAAATATCTAACTTAAGATAGTTGATTTACAGTGTGTGGTAAGGAACAAATGAGATAATGTATAGAGAAAAAAAGAACTGTAAAATATGCCTGTTATATAAAGTATTGGTTATAGCAAAATGCTCCCTTTTTAGTCCCTGAATTAAATTACTGAAGTTTTTTTTTTTTTTCTTTCCAGAACATAATTTGCCTAGTTAGCTATTAATTGTGATTTAACTTTTTTGAAGACTATGTCTTAAATATTTGAGATTATCAACTGGTGTAAAGATTTTAGCCCAGGTATTTCTGAGCAAACACCATTGGCTGTAAGATTGTTTGCTGGTCTTAGGGAAAACAAGGGGCTTGAGCAAGAGAGGTGGCCATCCCCCCTTAACCATTTCTCTTATCATAAAGTATCTGGAAACCCAGTTTCCTGAATAAAGCTGTAAAATTTACGATTACCATACTGTGCCTGCAGCCAGCTACATAATTTGCAGTGCCTACTTCAAAAAGTAGCATAGTGCCTAAGGCACTTGACTGCTAACCAGAAGCCTGGTGGTTCAAACCCACCAGCCACTCCTCAGAAGGAAGGTTGGGCAATCTACTTCTGTAGTGATACTGCCTCGGCAACCCAAGGAGGGTCGCTAGGAGTCGGGTCCAACTCGACAGCACACAACAACAACAACTTCAAAAAGTAAATGTGAGTTCCCTTGTTCAAAAAACAGGGAAATAAGTACAGCTAAAGGTATTAAAATATAAAACGTTTGCTTTAAAAATATTTTCTCATCTATAAAACATAGGAATAATAGTGATACATGAGTAACTTCTTAAGCTTACAAATTTAAAAGGATGAATATTTTTTGTATCAATTTTATATGACATAAATAATATTTTATTAATATAACATATTAATTAATCATAAGTTTGTGTGGCTTGTTTGATTTGTACAAATTATTTTATTAGGTTATCTAAATTTATACTTTCAGTAACTTAATTTTCTATTTATATAAATGAAAATGACATTAGTCACTCTTGACAAGACAAGTGTGCAAAGATGTGAATTATCAATTTCCAGAAAGATTGTTCTGTAGATGTGACATTAATGCAGCTGTTAAGAATGTTTTATAGGTTGTGATGATTCTGATACATTATTACAAAATATGAGTTGTAGCATTTCTAGCAATGATGATCTTTATTTTGATAATTCTTAAAAAAATATTTTTTTCTAAAAAGACTTAACTCTTCATAGAAATTAGTTTTGTGTAAGTCTAAATTTAATTTTAAATGTAAAATTATATAATAAATATAATAAATTTTTCTCTGATATTTCCTGTAATTTGTGGAGGTCATACAAAAAACTGAAAGTGAACTCATGGCTTATATAATTAAAAACATCTATTTATATATTTTATCAATGTGTGAATTATAGGAAAATTAATTTTTATTAATTGATTTATCTGAAGAGTCATGAAAATAGTGATCTCTTCCATCAAATATGGCAATTTTAAAATTTAATTTCTATTTCTAAGCCCATGGATATTTGCTTTTAATATTACTGTAGCAGTTTTGAAAACCAGAGATTCTAAACTATTTGAAGAGTTCTAATAATTTCTTATATAGAGCCCTTGGGTGGTACAGTTAATGCACTTGGCTGTTTACCAAAGGTTGGAAGCTCTAGTCTACTCAGGGGTACCTCATAAGAAGGGCCTGGTGATCTACTTCAGAAAAATCAGCCATTGAAAACCCTACAGAGCACATTTCTGCATTGACACACAAGGGGACACCATGAGTTGGAATCACCTTGATGACAGTTGGTGTGAGTGTGCTGAATTGCAATGTCCATATACAAAAATGACATAGGGGCTGGTATCTGATTTCTTCAACTTCACAAGAAGAAAAGAGGATCAAGATCAGTATCAGCAGCCCAACACTTACTCCTATAAGGTGGAGATCAGCCATACTACCACCTTCCAAACTTTTCACCAATTCTCACACCAACCCTCGCATGGTGTTCTCTACTTCTCTGCTCAGTTTCATAATCTATTGCAAAGGCCACACAGAACTCATAAATATTCATAAGTATGGTGTTTACTAGGGAAGTAACAACTTACAATTCAGGGTTAGGAACTCTGAGTATACAGCTCTTCAATCAGAATAGCCTCCCTCAGCTGTGCCCAAAGTATGGTCTCTCTCTGACCCTTGACCCATTAGACTGGCCTCTGCCCTGCTCAGACAAGTGTTACAAAACTCTTTTTGCTCTCCTGATAAATGCCTAGAGGTACCCTACTCCACCAGAAAGCCTCTGGCCCAAAGGTACTCAATTTTCTCACTCCATAGGCCAGAAAGCCCACTGCACTGTGCTGCGTCTGCTGGCAGGTCTGCCACTGCTTCTCTGCCACCTCTTGCTGTCTTTGGTGTCACTGATCCCTGTTTCCTGCAGCATATTTCAGATCCAATGGAGGCACTCTACTCCTGGCTCTACTTTCTTGGCAATAGTGAGATTCCCCCTTTCTGCCTCTGTTGTTGTTGTTGTTGTGTGCCGTCAAGTCGGACCCAACTCATAGGGACCCCTCCTTGGGTTTCCAAAGCAGTATCACTATGGAAGTAGATTGCCCCATCTTCCTTCCAAGGAGTGGCTGCCTCTAAATGGCTCATTTTATACCCAGAAAGATGGCAAAACTGACCAATTCCCATGGTACGGTTTCATACACATTATTTCCATGGTCCCACACCCACAGAGGTGCCATGCACCTTATCGACATCACTAACAAGCTATTCAATCTCTTTGGTTGGCCACAAGTACCTCATATTTGTATAGCCCCACCTAGTCATCTGGTGGGAGTCACAAAGACCACGTGCCTAGAAAGGCGGTACCAAGTACCGTGCTTTTGAGTTGTGGTGTTCACGAAGAATGCTTAAGAGTACCATGGACTGCTAAAAAGACTAACAAATCTGTCCTGGAAGAAGTGCATCCAGAATGCTCCTTGGAAGTGGGAATGGCCAGACTTTGTCTCACCTACTTTGGTCATGTTGTCAGAAGGGACCACTCCCTGGAGAAGGATATCATGCTTGGTAAAGTGAAGGGTCAACAAAAAAGGGGAAGGCCCTCAATGAGATGGATTGACCCAGTGGCTGCAACAATGGGCTCTGGTATAGATAGCAAGCATTGTGAGTTTAGCACAGGACCTGGCAGTGTTTCATTCTGTTGGTCACTATGAGTTAGAGATAACTTGATGGCACCCAACAACAAGTACCATGTGTACACTTTCTTTTAAATTATTTAGTGACAGAGTTACTGGGCAAATCTGTTGCTAAAGCCTTTTTAAGGTGCTGAAGAGCAAAATGTCTCTTTGAAGACTAGGGTGACCCTAACCCAGGCCATGGTGTTTTCAATTGCCTCATATGCATGTGAAAGCTGGGTAATGAATAAGGAAGACCACAGAAGGGTTGATGCTTTTGAACTGTAGTGCTAGCAAAGAATACTGAAAGTGCCGTGGACTGTCAGAACTAACAAATCTGTCCTGGAAGAAGTGCACCCAGAATGCTCCTTGGAATCAAGTATGGCCAGACTTCATGTCACCTGTTTTGGTCATGTTGTCAGAAGGGACCACTCCCTGGAGAAGTATATCATGCTTGGTAAAGTGAAGGATCAGCACTAAAGGGAAGGCCCTCAGTAAGATGGGCTGATACAGTGACTACAACAATGGATTCAGATATAGCAAGGATTGTGAGTCTGGCACAGGAGCACACAGTGTTTCATTCTGTTGTACATAGGGTCACTATGAGTCGGAGCTGACTCAACAGTACCTAGCAACAACAACAAAGACAGTGATAAAGTTTACTGCATGGGTGTCAACACTTCTAAATTTTTCAATATTTGTGCAGATGTCATGTGGATGAGCTCCAGTGAAGACAAGATAGCCAGTTTCCCACTGCTGCCATCACTACTGCTGCTGCTACTGCTACCATCACCTGTTCTAATTTAGAATCTAGGCCCAGGTCCTCACCACTCTCTCAGGGCCCCACATTGCCCCTGAATGCCCACTCTTCACCGTCACATGCACACTGGGGAACTAGGTCAACTGTTTGGCAAGCACACTACATGCAATGTCCACACGTGTCCTACCCATCATATCTCCTCTGCTCACACACATGTTCTATTGTTCCATTGCATTTTACTTACAAAATACAAGTTTAAAGATGATATTGTTAAGAAGTTCAAGGAAAAAATAGCAGAGCATTATACCACATGCAGGGTCTCTTCAGATGACGAGATCCTGTGTGCCTTCAGAGGTCACACTTCCATGAAGCTGGTATTACCTGTGCAGTAACAAGCAGTGTGAGCCGATACACACCCTGGTGATGTGGAAGACTGGGCACTTTGGAAGTTCTCTAGCATCTAGGAGGATAGCGTTCTGCATCATGTAACATGGTTTCTCTCCTGCTCTCCCATTTGTCCTTTGATGCTGTTCCAAGGTTTAGAAACTTTCCAGGAGTTTTAGTGCATTTTGCACTCAATTGTTAAAATGTACAAGAAACACCACCTCTTCAGATTAGTTAACAATAATGACTGATTGACATTGGGAAAGACTGATATTTATTAATCAAATTTCAAAAAACAAAGGCATATAAAAAGCAAACTTTCCATAATTGGCAATTGGGACTGAAACGTTTGTATTGAAATGTAAAAGAAATCCAATGATCCATTTCTTCCATTTGGAGCTATGTGTGTCTATAAAAGATATTTTTCAGCTATCATAACTTTTTTTTTTCACACAGTTAAATAAAGTTAGATGAAAAACAGATTTTCAAACATTTTCTTTCTTAAACCAAGACTAAAATATAAGCATAGTCAATTATATTGTTCTAAATAAAACTAGTGTTAATAATAATTTTAGTTAAAAAACATTTTGAAGCAAACAAAAATATGTAAAAAATAAATACAATAGTATATTGGGAAATGAGCTCAAATATTTTTTTCCTAATAGGGTGGAATGATCAATAAGGAATAGAGACCACTGTCAAGATACTTTTGTTTATAGTTTATCCCTATTACTAGCCCATGAGCTTGAAGAAATCAGCTTTCAATTCTGATTTCTTTTTTAATCTCCCACAGCACATCACAAACAATAATTATTTATTGAACAAATGAGAGAATAAAGACAAGACTGTAACAGATCTGCAAGGTACGGTTGATCAGTTACTCCCGGCCCCTACAATTCTTGTTGTTGTTGTTGTTATGTGCCGTCGAATCAGCCCCGACTCATAGCGACCCCTCCTTGGGTTTCCGAGGCAGTATCACTACGGAAGTAGGATTGCCCAACCTTCCTTCCGGGGAGTGGCTGGTGGGTTTGAACCGCCAGCCGTCTGGTTAGCAGGCAAGTGTCTTAACCACTATGCTACCAGAGCTCCCCTACAATTCTTAGTAAATGAAATTTTTTTCTCACTTTCAGTAAACAATTCTACTGTAAATCACACGAATTCAGGGAACTCACATTATTTCCCATCCAGCTTCCTCTCTATCTCCAGCTTTCATGTCTATATGATGCCCTTTACCCGGTAGGTACTTACTAAATATGTGTTGTTGTTGTTGTTGTTGTTATGTGCCGTCCAGTCAGACTCGACTCATAGTGACCCTTCCTTGGGTTTCTGAGGCAGTATCACTACAGAAGTAGATTGCCCCATCTTCCTTCCAAAGCCTAATTTAATGTGAAGAAGCTTTCGTAATGAGACATGTTTCATATATTCCCTGGACCAAAAAAAAAAAAAAATTGAAATTAAGTTAATATGCCAAGGAAATAAGAAAGAACAAATGCCTAGAAAAATTGGAGATATTTTCTGCCCTTCAGTTAAAAAATGGGAAGAATATGATAGTATTATTTTTAGTTTTTTGAAGAACCACCACAATGTTGTCCACAGCAATGTGTCGTACCATATTGCATTCCTACCAGCAATGGACAAGTATTCCAATTTCCCCACAACCTCTTCAACATGTTTGCTTGCTTGCATGTTTTATCTCTTTCTTTCTCTTCTTTTACCTTAGCTATCCTAAACCTACTGCCATAGAGTTAATTCCAATTCATAGAGACCCCCCATAGAGTTTCCAAGGCTCTAAATCTTTATGTAGGCAGGCTGCCTTGTCATTCTCCTTTGAAAAGGCTGATGAATTCAAACCACTGACCTTTTGCTTAGCAGTCCAGTGCCTTAACCACAGCACCACCAGAGCTTAGCAATCCTTGTTGTTGTTGTTGTTATTTGCCATCGAGGCA